>NC_142130.1:16555999-16868707 GCF_024610735.1 Ursus americanus | reverse complement strand
TTACCACTGATCTCATCAGAAAAGTCTTTACTTTGGGGGAGCGCTTATGCTTACAGTGGTACATACAAGTTTTTCCAAATTCTAATTTTTGCTTGAAAGCTCAAATTTGATCTTTGACAACATATCCTGTCAGTTGTTCACCTTCAAGAGATAGGTTCATATCATTCATTTTCAAGAAAATGTCTGCCAAATACCCATGTCTCAATAACCAGAGCTTATCTATTAGTTCTTTTTTTTTTTCTTAAGATTGTATTTATTTATCTGAGAGACAGAGAGTGAGAGAGAGATCATGAGCAGGGGGGAAGGGCAGAGGGAGAAGCAGACTCCCTGCTGAGCAGGGAGCCCAATGCGGGACTCGATTCCAGGACCCTGGGATCATGACCTGAGCCAAAGGCAGATGCCTAACCGACTGAGCCATTCAGGTGCCCTATTAGTTATTCTTTAAGTAAAAATGGTGTTCCATGAAAAAAGCAGCTAGTATGGCTTGCAACTCTAAAAACGCACAAACATCTTTACTTGATAAAACCATACTTGGGTATGCAGCAGAAGTGCTATATGGGGACTTCCCATTCATCACAGGGTAGCAAAAAGGACATGTAGTCAAGGGAGGTGTGAGCAGTTAAAGACACAATGAGAAAAACATCCCAACTGGCACATAAGTACTAATGTATGGTTTTTCTTGCTTTGTTATTCTCATAAACTACTGCCCATGCTTTCCATACTTCTTAAGTTCCTAAAAGAGTAATAGTCTATACTTATTTTCATTTTCTCAATTCCATGTAGCATAACTTCTATGCCTACCACTCTACTGACTCAAATCTTCTTACAGTTAACCATGAATCATCAAATCTAAAGGCTTTTTCATAGTCCTTATGCTCTTATATCCCCGGAAGAACCTGACACCATAAACTGTGAATCTCTCCCCTCTTTTGGGTTCTGCGAATTACTCACTCTGGTCTACCTATCCCTTTGACCATTTCTTTTATGGAATCTTTTCTTCTACCTGCCCTGGTAAATGTGAGAATTTCTTAAGCTTGTACTCCTGCTCATTCTCTCTTACTTTTTATTTTATTACTGTTGAACATGCTCATAGTTTAAAGAGTCACACAGTCCTATAAGGCTTGTGACATAACAAAACAAAACAAGCAGAGAATCCAAGTTTTGGCAAGAATAAATAAAAATGCTCTGACTTTTGTAAAATAAATTTTTTATTTAAAATCAAAATAAAAATTTTTACCTAAATTACTTAAGTTAAAAAAATTTAGAAAATATTCTAAGACTTAAAAACTTTTTGAAGATCCAGCTTACTTTCCAATGATCTAGCTTAACTTTAAATGCTTTTTAGCACAGTCACTAATTTACAATTAAATATTGTAATTATCAGAGTTATATAGTTAAATCCTTTACTCTGTCTAGTTCTGCATTCTCTTTTGTTTTGTACTTTCCTGGGGGCAGTGGTAGTAACGGCATGTGTATCTCTCAGACACAGAAAATTATACCAAAAGAGGAAGCTTGATCCGTGTAACAGTTTTGGGAAAGCAGAGGGGACTAAGCAAAGAATCAGGAGTTAAAAATTTCAAGTTGATGACCTAATTTTGTGCTTTAGCAAATTACTTGACATGTCCATTTTTCTTCTTTGCAACAAGACGATTCTACTATATGTTACTGATATATTTTTACATACTAGTTATCAGTCTTTACGACGCATACAAACAGACCCTAATCTGCTGTGCTGCTGCCGCGAGAGTTGACCCCTATGCCCACTTACAGGCAAAAACTCTTTTGAAGAGAGTGGCCTTTGCTGGAATGACTCTAGATTTGCAAAGAGATGAGAAAGAGAAGGGAACACTGTGAGAAACAGAAATGTCAAGGACAAGATGAAGCATGACAGAAAACTTAGACACAATTGTAGAAGGTTGGGCAGAAACCAACAGAATGGCAAAAGCTTTAAGATGAGTTCTTTTCATAAAGTTTGCTGTCAAACGGATTCAAGATTACAGGCTATATAAAGTTTTAAAATTAGAAAATTTATATTATGAAAGACACTTTCTTTTAACCTCTTAACTTCTGAATGAAAATAGGGGGCTTTTGTGTCTCCTATGTTCTGTCCTAAAAAGTGACACTCCAGACACAGTTGCAGTCTTTGCCAACTTACTAGAGATAGCTCTTCTTGCCTAGCTGAATCTCTTAGCTCTTCTACATTAAGGAAAAGGAAGACAAATGGAAGTAGCGTAATCAACTAGTATTAATTACTACTCTCTACATTTCTTCGTAGATACATGCCCCTTTATGCTTTATAACCGATGTTTACTAATAGTTAACTTTTTCAGGATAACTTTCAACATATATGTTGCCTTACTGGTTACCTACCGAAGATCAAGACCTTGATTTTGCCAGATATTTTCCATAATGCGAATTATTTGAAGTGTTAGCATATCTTGCCGTAAATCTGCAATTCAAATAATATGTATCACCACCTAATGCCATAAATGCAAACTTGAATGTCATGTCATCACGTTGCTTTCAAACAGAAAATAAATACAGCTATCTTTACTTTTCAAATTAATCTATAAGAAGCAATATTTTGATTTTTTTTTCATTTAATCTAGTTTTATCTGTATTAACTCAAATTCATACAAAATTATCAAACACTTTTAAATTTGGATACTATTCTTTTGGATAGAGAAAACAGAGACAAAACAAACATTTATGTTAATTATGTTTTAGGAGACAATATATGCATATTGTTCTGACATACTAAAATATCTTGATTCTTTAACCCATTTCTAAAGTATCTGCATAAACCCATCTGTATAACAATGTAGGATAAGCTAGCACGTATTTCACAAAAATTTTAAATTAAAACATTTAAAGTACTTATTTTTTTGAATCCTTAAATTTGAACCTGTGTATAAATATTGGGGTTAACAGGATTCAGTGCTGAAATGTCATTTCCCAATGGAAACCCATCAATGATTCTCCCCTTGCTTCCTGCCACAGGCTGTTTTCCAAGTACATTAGGACCTTCTTTTATATGATTTCTTAGCAGACTACACCTTTCTTTTGTACCATATTATAATTTTATTTTTGTAATTATTGTTGAATGTCTTCTTCCTGCTAGACTATAAACTTTTAGAGGGCAGGGACTCTGTTTTTATTCTTACAATTTGATGGCCTACCACATCAAATATTTATGGAATGAATGGCTACTCACACAGCTAAGTAAATTATAGTTAGAAACTTCTTTCAGGCCTTTCGATTCTAAATTTAGTATTTCTTTTCTTTTTAATAATTATATATACATTTGCTAAAGGTTAAGACATCTGTTTTTAATATTATATATTTTACCACATGCATATTCCTTAAATGGCTTTCGATAGTCTTCATGGTTCAAAAATACCTTGTGTATAAAAAGATAGCTAAATTCATGCATCATAAGTTCATTAATACTCTTCCTTACCATCCCCATTTTTAAAGATGATCTCATTGTTCTGAAAGAGTAACTCTGACATGATGTCTGGGTTCTCCCAATTCAACCACAGTGGCCTTTTTGCAGAGGACATAATTCGACACTCTTCAAGCCTTTAAAATAGTTAAAAACTTTACTAGGCACCTTGCTTTTTAAATTCTTTTTAACCCTCAAATTTATTAAAATACACAGACAATATAGTTTTTTGAAGTGTTATAAAAATTTAAAACCTTCTCAATTTCATTTATGAATTCATTTCTAAAGGAGCATAAAGAAAAAAGAAATATTAAGCTTAAAACTTTCTTATATAATAGCACATGAATTTTTGACAAACATAGGGGCATGCCACTCGTTTTACAGACAGTACATTTCATTTTTGAAATGAAACCAGAAATTCTGGCCAGAGAAAGTTTTAACCTCTATTATTAAAATAATAAAAACTCATTCTGACCAAATGCAGTTCTGAACTTAAGAAACCCGAACAACTTATTTTGCAAGGTAGGGTAATGGGAGAGGAAAGCATATATAATTGAACATTCTAATTATAATGGACATTTTAACTTTTCTTAAGATTTTCTCCAGGAAGGGTCCTTGTTTAGATATATCAATAAAACTTCCAAAAAGGTACATTACCTGAGATTTCCTAGTTGATGAGCAGGATTTAGAGGAGACAGAAAACCTTGTAGAGCATCCATGAAATCTGGTCGCCGCATCTGCTCAACTAAAAACTTCATCTGTACCTGATAAATGAGCATAATCATGGTTAGAAACTGATTTCATGAAAGGTAAAACTAACTGTTAATCTCTTTTGTATGTTGGAACCTCAGTATTGTAGAGTCCATGAATCCATATCCTGTATTCTGATTAGAAAGGTTTCTATCACACAGAGCAACACACCTCAGGCAGAAGCAAGAGGGGCAGCGCTGTGTGCTGTCCTGTGAGAATTCTGCATGCTGACACAGGCAGTGCTTTGGCTCTAGAGCAGGGCTTGGTCAACTATGGCAGTTTTTGTAAATCAAATTGGACTGGATAGAGCCATGCCCATTCATTTAGATACTGGCTGTTTTCACATTAGAACAGCAGAGTTGATTACAACAGAAACTGCGGGGCCTGTGAAGTCTAAAATAATTACTATCGGGCCTTTCAAAAAAAAGTTTGCTGACCTTTGTTCTAGAAGACAGACTATGGAGATCTCAGGTTAGCTTAGTAACTTTACTTTTAAGCTTTGCAGAAAACAGCATAGTCATGTTCTCTCTATTGACTAAAAAACGTCTAGTAAGGCTAAAGGAAATTGTTTGGAAAAAGACTTAGAGAAACATTTGTTACACTGAGTCGCACAGTATACTCAGGTTCCGGTATGTATGCAGAAACATCTCTTTTTAATCAACTGAAACCGGAGCCCAAACTGCTGAGCAATATCATGCAATAACTGCCATTTTATTTTAGGAAATTTTCATCTATCAAAAATATAAAAGATAAGTGGGGGACAAAAGAGGTTAGAAGCTAGGAATTCATGATAAATTCATTTTCATGCTGTAATTTTAGTAATAGTTTTTTTTTTTCTTTTCTTTTTTGCTATGGATAAGTGAGCAGCTGGAAAATCTAGTTATCACTGACTAGGGCAGCTCTTGCTCATGTAAAAGCAGTTCTTTTTCTATCACTATCAACCCTAATGTTAGCACACTGCTTCCAATGCTTTATCATTGTCACGATAATGCATGAAACCACTCAAAGAAGTTGCTTTTGTTCTTATGGCATTTTCAGTTCCCTATCACAATCCCATTTAAGCCCATAGTAAAGTGAATAATGACTTTCACGTTCCACTGTATCAAAGCCAACCTGCGATATGAAAATTCCACCTAAAAGAAATGCCTATATTTGCAAATTTAACTAATATCTAGTTTCTTTTTTTCTTACCTGTTACAATATAGTAAGTTTTATTCTTTCAAAGCAGTCCAGTTCCCTCTAGCTCATGATTCCAGCATCAGAAACAGTACAATCACTATTACTATTTTTAAAATTTTTTTAGAGAGCAAGTGTGAGCAAGGAGGGGGTGCAGAGGGAGAAAAAGAATCTTAAGCAGGCTCCACACCCAGCGTGGAGCCTGATGCCGGGCTTGATCTCATGACCCTGAGGATCATGACCTGAGCCAAAATCAAGAGTTAGATGCTTAACCAACTAAGCCCCCCAGGCACCCCCCACAATTATATTCTATCATTTATCTGAACTTCTATTTCACAAGTTCAATAAAATCAACTCACCCACTCTATGACATTTAGATTAATACAGTAACTTTCTTTAAAATTTTTTTCATGCAGTATCAATGAAGATGTTGGAAAAATTCATTCGGTACTGCCAATTTACATTCTTTGTACTTGGGGACTAATATACTGGGATTTTTTTTTTTTCCCCATTTCATTAGAGGTGAGGAACGATCTCACTTTTCACTACAGGATGTGGCAGATTGAAAAAGGATAGGAAGGAGGAAGAGGTCATAAAAAAGCCTTACATTTCATATTCCTCAGTTACACTAGGCTAGATTACCGATCACCAGAATGTGTGATAATGTTCACTGCAGGACTAAGAGTCCATTTTAAACTTAGAAATGTACAAATTAATTTCTTTACACTTACTTTCAGGGTCATTACTAAAAAATAAATGACATAAAATAAGGAAAAATAATTTTAAAAGTGAGGGCTGTGTAAAAGAGAAGCGAGGGAAAGAAGAAAGGACTAACATTTACTGGGCACCGCCTGCACTCTGGGGACTGTGATGTGTGCGTCAGTGCACCTCGTGTAATTTAATTCTCACAGCCACACTATGGAGAAAGCATCACTGCCATTTATAAATGAGGACAATGGACCTCAAAGACTAAATAATGTGTCTAACATTACCCAGCCGAGACGCGGTGGCACTTGGATCCAAATCCTGATATGCTGGATTCTAACGCCCACAATCCGCATCTACACCAGCCTCTCAAACCACCCTGCCCACTGCAATGAAGAGTCTCGAAAACAAACTGAAGATTCACATACCTTTTGTGTTTCATCCTTCTTCTCTTGTTTGAGAATGTCAGTTAAGTTAATGAGCTTTTCCATAGCCTCAACTTGCCTATTTAGGTGCTTCAAATACATCCCGCATGCACGACAATAGGACTCCAAAAGGAGGCCAAACCGCTGACTCACCGTTTTATTGTGCATCTCAGATCTAAAAGAGCAGCATAAGATTAAAAAAAAAAAAAAAGACCAAAACACACACACGCATGCACACACACACTGCATTATATATATGGTCTTAAATAAGTACACATATACAGTCTTTTTTAAAAAAGTATGAAAACCCATTTTCAATATCCTATAAATGTTACAATCATACTAACAATAAAATGATTTAAAATCTATCATTTGGAAGCAAAATAATGAAGAATATAAGATAGTTCCTGGAAATGTAAATTTAATAAACTAGCCTTTAGGCCTATTTCAACTACTTTTCATTTACTAATCTTAGCACAAGATCTATTAACTATAGAGAACAAACTGATGGGTTACAGGAGGGGAGGTGGTGGGGGCTGGGTGAAATAGGGACGGGGATTAAGGCGTGCACTTGCTTTAATGATAAGCACTGGGGGTTGTATGGAAGTGTTTAATTATTATATTGTACATATTGTAATATTAATATGTAATACTAATATTATACTGCTTGTTAACTAACTGGAATTTAAATAAGAACTTACAAGGAAAGATATATAAACATGAAACAAATAAATTCAGGACAAAAGTAATAAAATGAATAGGGAAGGAGTGAAGAGTGAGTGAGTACTATTTGACTCTTGTGGCATACATGTCCCTTTTCTATACTGTCTTTGAATTTAAGTTATTTTAAACCTAGCTCTGAGATTCCATTTTGATTCATTTTAACATTTAAAAAATCAAGTTAATTATTAAAAAAATCAAGTTATAAATCTTTCTAAATTTAGAAAACAGTGTATGGCTTATGATCTCAGAGTATTAGATCATATTCTACAAAATACTTTTAATTCTTTTATTTATTTATTTACTTGAGAGAGAGAGGAGAGAGCATGAGAGGGGAGAGAAGAGAGGGTCAGAGGGAGAAGGGGACTCCCCACTGAGCAGGGAGCCCGATGCGGGATGCGGGACTTGGGACTAGGGGATCATGATGTGAGCTGAAGGCAGTTGCTTAGCCAACTGAGCCACCCAGGCGCCAAAATACTTTTAATTTTTAATTAGCTTGTTTTCTAGTAAGAAACTTGGGATTTCTGTCATTATTATTCTGAATTCCAAGGCAGGATTTTTTTTCCCCTTTATTTTGGGTATTTTAATCCACACATACAGTAAAACCAACTGTAATATTAACCAATATCAATCTAGCAAATTTCCCTTTGCTTAAAGTAAAATCAAAGTCTTTAAAAATATTTTAGCTCTCATTTCTGTGTAAAATTCAGTTTTGAATTATACTGCTTATTTAATATTAAAGAGGAAAAGTTGAAGCGAAGCCTACCACTGGTATGATACACTTTCATTATGGAAACTTTTTCAGACAAAAACAACAGTATATAAGTAATATTTATAGATCTGTTAAGAAAGCAAGTAATATATATCTAAAGAATTTAATGGGAAAATAATGTGACTTACTTTAAATGCCAAAAGAAAAAGTGCCCAATCCTTTGATTAGTCAATGCTTTCTTGAGTAAAAATCTCACAAGCAGGTTATCCAAATACTGTTCATATTTTAGGACCTATGTGATTAAACACAAACATAAAAACAATGGTGCATCAATAAGGGTCAATTTTTAAAGAAAATTTTTTAGAAAGTAAGTAGGCACTACTGGTAACTGATTTTTAAAAAAGCATAAAATCAGTAGATAAAGATCCACAGTTTGGATAAAGTTGCATGGATTTAGAATAAAACATTATTTTACTATTTTACATTATTTTACCTGTACTAGCTGAATTAGGTACTGAGAAAGCTTGTCATCTGTTAAATATTTTTCCAAGCACCGGACAGCAAAACCTCGAACCATGGGATCTGGGTAATTACAGTCCAGAAGCTCCATAGCCTGTTCAGGTTTGATTGGAGGCCAATCTTTTACTAAGCAGTACATCTGTTACGGGAAAGACAATAAATCATATTTAAAAAGGAAAGACAGTTGTGAGTGAACGCTCTAAGACATTGTCTTAATTTCTTATTTTACTTTTTTTATAATAATATGTTTTTATTAGATTATGTTAGTCACCATACAGTACATTCCTAGTTTTTGATGTAAAGTTCCATGATTCATTACTTGCGTATAACACCCAGTGCACCATAATTAGTTAAGAGCTCTCCTTATGAATTTGGTGTTTAAAATGTTCAAGTCTAATTAACTGTATCAGAGGAAGTGGTGTGAATGGTATTTTTCTCCACTGTATTATCATTATTAATATAAAACATAGTCTATATCACCTCTTATATTTATGAAGACTCTCTGAGAGAAAACAATTTGAGCGACACCCCACTTTTAGACAACGGTTATTCTGTAATCTCGAACATGCATTTACCTGAGCTACTTCATCTCTAGAATTCCATTTAACGGACAGAAGCAATTTGGGTAGAATTTCAGGGATGGTTACACAATAGTGTCTGTGTGGAAAAGACAAAACAAAACAAAAAACATTCTTGCATGTTATTCAAAAGGCCTAGATATCTAAATTTTCAACTATATAATCTTTCCAAATACTTTCAAAACTTAACATTACTAGTCTTCTTTAAAATCAAAAGAAATCAGCATTTAACACTATAGTTGCATTTTTATGCACATATATACTTAGTTATAATGTCAAGGAAGACAAAACAAAAAATCCAAATGAAAGACAGATACTTTGAAAAAATTATGAATTTATTTCATAACACTATACAGCTCCTTTTATTTACCTACTTACCCAACAGAAACCATGAGAAAAATCGCCACTTCTACTGTAGTCACTGGACAAAATTTATGTTTCAATGGACTTTCTATAGAAATGCACTGCAACTGCTTTATTTAAGTAAACCAGTGTATAATTCCCAAGTAGTGGGTAATTTCTTCATAAATGAAAATAAAGCACTGCACTGTTACTTTGAAGAAGTGTAAGAAAAAAATGGAAGGAACACCTAAAAATTGAAATATCTAGACCAACTACATCACAACTAAATTGATCTAAAGCTACAGGTTTTTTTTTTTTTTTTCGGATCTTGAATTTCATTTAAAAAGCCCCCCAAACCAAATCCTAAAAAAGTCATATCAGGGATTTAGAATTTTAAAAAAGGCTTCAAGGCTTGAAGGTGGAAAGTTAGTACTAATGCAGCATGATTTTCTAGAAATATTGACATTTATCTACAGTTTAAAAAAGAATAATGCTTATAATAAAGTCATGTAAATTATGCTTTATGTACTTTAACAGGTATGGTAGAACCCGCAAGATAAGCCAGAATCAGTTGTTTCTTCTGTAACAGAAGAAACAGGGAATCGCCATCTAAACATTTACCTGTGGCTCCACAGAAAATCTTTCTCTTGCTCAGTGATTTCAGATAGAGGATCTCGGGTACAAATTGCTCGGAGCTGTTCTTTATCATTTTCTCTTAACTCGTTGTCTCTAGCTAATCTGTTACTCTGCAAAAAAAGTAATATCTTATATGATTTCCTTTGCTACATTTTCCCCTGGATTCATGAGTGATCTACAAAAAAAGACAATGGCCAACAACTTTACATTGCTTATTAACTGTTATGAACAGTTTATTCTCATCACAAGCCTTTATTTTCAGGGATAGGGGAGAATCAACTTAAGGCAGTATTTGAGGAACAAATCCAGTACCTTAGTTAACATTACCACCAGCCACAGAACAGTAACTGCCAAAGTGAGTCAGGGACAAGACCAGACTAGGGTACTAGAGGGTAGAAGTGAGTAACTGACTTCTCTTCCTGATGAGGCCCCTTCCTAGTATTCTATTAACTAATCTGCTCATGTTTCTGGAATAATAAGAAATAGTAAAATAATAAAATAAAAATGTAAATTCTTTCATAATCTTTGCTAGAATACATCCTTATAATCACTGCAAGGCTTTCAAATTCAAAAAGTAAAAATAAATAAGAGAAAAAAGGAAAAGAAATACCCCCATTAAAACACAGGACATTAAATGTTTAGAAACTACGGTGAAAACATCATAACCTTTGGTATAATTCCAAGATTCCAAGTAATGTATTTATTCCCTTTAAATACAGATATATTAACTGCATAATGAGTAATTATGAATGTATATTAATATATTATGAAAACAAGTATATATCCCTTAGAATGGGTTACACATATTCACAATGGCTAAAAATGAAAGCAGGCATCCATGCCACTTGGTTTTTATTAACATTTGTTAACATTTTATGAACATTTATATGTTATTAATTTATCCAACAGTATGAAGAAATATTATTGGCACATATCCATCAACAAATATTTATCAAAACATGTACTGTGTGCCTTGTTTTGTTCTTACTGCTGGGGGTCTTAAATAGTAAAAGAACCTGCACTAACAGAGTCCCCGTTATAGTGAAAAATTAAACGAACAAATAAAAAAAATTGGCAAGTTGATATAAATACTTTGGGTGATGTAATGGAGAATGAGAGTGGCTACTTAACACTGGGTGTTTGGAAACGACCTCTGAGAAGGGAATATTTAATTCGTGATCCAAATGACAAGAAAGAACCGCCCACACTAAGATCAGGGAAAAGACCACTGCAGATGGAGGAAACAGTGAAAGTGACCCAAGGAGAGAATGAGTTTGGCGTGAGGGAGGAATAGGAAGAAGATCTGTGAGCCTGAAGCCTGGTGGACGAGGGGAAGAATGATGGGATGTCACGTTCAGAGCACATAAAATTTGCAAGTCAGGGTAAAAGGTCTGGATTTTATTTATGTTTTATAAAGATTATTCTAGGGGCTTTGTAGACTGAGGAAGCACTTAGGAGGCTACTGTAATACTCCAGGTTAGAAATAACAAATACTTAACCCTCGATTCACCAGGAAAAATAGTCATTACCATTTATCATCTCGGTCCAAGGGACTCTTAATATTACTGGCTTATTTTTTAGTTGTTTTCATTTTTAATACAAAATAACTTAAAGGATAAACAACTGTGAAAAAAATTTTGTGAAAAACAATTGTGAAAAATAACTTTATTAGACATTGTATTAAGAATATAAACACAGCAGAACCAAATTCAGAATCCAAAATGGGCAACATCCTTTGAATATCATTAACTGCTTGCTCCTCAACCGTCATGCATGAGTCTGGAACATACGCATCTTGTAGATACTGATTCCTGACTTCAAATGCATATCTAGTAAGTTCTAGCTTATCATTATTCCTGGTTTTTCTTCTTGTACTTGATTGTCAAAATGTAATACTTTTGAGAACTTTTGTAGTAATCCAAGCAATTTTATATTTCTACATCACCTTTTTCCTTCCACTCATCTTTGCATACACACCTGCCTGTGATGTTTATCCACTTAAAAAGTGTATCAAGTAAATTTTGGTATACAGCAGCATTAAAACTGGAAAGAAAGATGAGGTGTAGTCCAGGTTCTCATAAAAAAATATTGTGTGTTGAAGCTATTCCTGTTGAATGACTAACTGAATGTGAATACCATATTTCCTTTTTGTTCTTGGAAATATATTGTTCACTGATCATATCTTGAGTTCGAGAAAATTCACATAGGATATTATTTGATGTTTTACCTATATGATCAATTTTACCATCATCATTAGAGTCTGGAGTAATGATTCTCAAGTGGCGTAATTTTGTCCCCTCTATCTCCCAGGACCTTTGATACTGTTTGTATCTTAGATTTACAACAGTTTTCAATAGACCCAATGGTAACTGAAAAAATGAACCAGTTTTATTCTATCATAAACAAATTTTTTTCTTTGAAGAAAAAATTCTTCTAAGAAAAAAAGTCCTAAAATATTCAGTCCTTACAGAGTTAGAACTGCTCAAATAAGCTCAAAAGCTAACTGAGACAGACTCTGATGGTAAAGTGAATGTATGAATAAAAACAGGAGATAATTGAGTCTTAAAGTGACTTGACTCTCATAATTCAATTGGTTTATAGGTATAACTAATGGTACAGGACTATGGACAATTCATGGGAATGCTCATCAATATTTCAATCCCAATTTCAAAATTAAGGAGCTTCTGTTCAGTTACAGCAGAACAGTTAAGAGTAAGAGGCTCAGTGATACTGGATAAGTTATTTAAACTCCTCAAGCCTATTTCCTTACTGGCAGTATAGAGATTATAATAGTACTACCCTCATAAAGATTGCTTTTAAGATTAAATGAGATAAACCGTGAAAATTGACTGGCATCGCATTTGATACACAGTAAGCACTTGATAAATGTTAGCAATTATCAAAAAGAAATTAAAGTTACAAAATAGTGGCTACATTTTTCAAGAAAAAGAATTCCTTTTTAATGTGAAAAAGTTAATTGTACTTTTATATCTGATAGAATTCAGTAATGTTTTAAAATTAATTTGTACTTATCAAAATACCTGCTACATATCTCTGAAAGTATATTGGCAGGAAGGTTATGATTATCACTAATCAGTTGACAAAAGGGATTTGTAAACTCCTTACTGAGAACACAGCTATAAACTAAAAGTTCCTCGGGGCAGGATTCCAGCTGCCCCTGGGTACAGCTATTAGCCAGGCAGGCATATTTCAGGACCTCTTGGCCCCAGACTCATCGGTTGGTCTAGCTATAAGGTGTCACCAGGCCAAAGAAAAAGGGATAAATTTGGAAACTAGGGAAAGTGACAACAAAGAACAAAAATATCTTCTTCTCTTAGCACTGACACCTTTGCCCTTGAGAAGTAAGAGTTAATGGTCCTTGAACCCAGTTATACTGTGGTTCCAAAGTAATGGCCAAGATCAGACAACTTGATCCATATTTAAACTCCATTTTATATGTAATCTTTTCTAGGGGTCTGGAGTATGGTGGTAACTCTGCTTCCAAGCTCAACCAATAACATACTCATATTTTTGTTTCAACTTTAAGGTTACTATGTCAGAGGAGTAAAAAGTTCTTTCTTGAAACCAATATATGTTAGTTTTTCATCCCAACCCTCTGTAGTCATTCTTGGCACACTACTGGTTTTTCCATCATAGCACCTACCATGATTTATAATCTTATATTTCTTTTACCATGTTAATGTCTGTTTTTACCATTAGACTGTATATGCAAAAGAGGTCTCTTTAGGTCACAACTTTATTACCTAGTACCTCTCATACAATAAATATAAACATGTAGCTGGCATTCAATAAATATTTGTTAAATGAAGGCAGGCTAGGGCTCTGAATAAACTAAGAAGAGGCAGAACGGCATTAGCATATGGAGAATGTGATTATATTGCAACTCTGTCCAGAGCCCATAGGAGCTACGCCAGCGTAACTAAAACATATGAACCCTTCTCCTAACAAAGAGGAAAAACCCAAATCCACTGATTATGATTGATACTTAAGAAAACTCAGTCATCTGTCTTACCAGTCCTGCATGGGAATAACTAAATCCTGCTTCCCGAGACACCGACCAGTTGGCATGCTCTTCAATCACTGACATATCTGGGAACTTGACCACACTGCTGAACCAGTCAAACTCCAACTCTAAGCATGGGGTTTCCTAAGAGATGGAATAAAAGTTATCATCTATATTGTGCCTGACAGTCACAAAAAAAGGAAAAAATTCTAATTTATGATAATAAAAAGCTTACTTTATTTGGATTTGACCCAGTAACACCAATAGGGTTCAGCAAATCTTCTAATCCATGAGGTACTGGCCAAAGATTCAGAGCCATTTTTCCAGATACTAGAGTATCTGTGTAATCAAACAAGTTTATATTTCCCCAGGCCAATGGACAGTGTTCCTTCAAAAATGAACAGAAAAATATTCACTACTCTGTGGATTAAATTACAAAATGCAAAACACTTTTCTTCCCCAGAAAGAATTCAATAACTATCGCTACAGTGGTATCTATAATAAGCCACATCAATTTTTTTTGAAAATACAAATACTTTGTTTTCCTATTTGAAATTACATGAATTTTTCTTTAATTATAAATAGGAAATATGAACCAAAGCAAGCCAGGCAGATATTGGCCTGTAGTCACCTAATAGATATTTGTGGATAGTCACTCTGTATGTTTAAAAAATTGTCAATGCGAATTCAGGACATGCTCATCATAAATAAACTCGGGAAGCTCTTCTGAGGTATTCTACCATGACACATTTATTTATTAAAAATTAAAAAATATTTGACTAATTATTTTAGATAAAGAAAAAATCCTTTCTTGATAAAAATTCAAATCAGCAGTATAATTAGGAGTTTTTTAGAGGTAAATATAATTATTCCTTCTGAAATACTTTACCTCTTTAGCACCCTTTCGGCCTTTAACAGAACAAATGGAAAGGCAAAGTCGAGCAGCACGAGGAAGATCAGGAATGTATATATCATAATTTAGCCATTCATTCCACCTATGTAAAATTTTGAAGAAAAAACAGAATTTATCAAAAAAGGCTTTATCCAGAGTATATAAACAACCTCTACAAATCATCAAGAAAACGAAAAATCAAATAAAAACAGGCCAGAGATCAACTGAATAGACATACTTCACAAGATCATATCCAAATGGCCAATAAACATAAAATAGTAGTCAATATTATTTGTTATTCAGAAAATGCAAAATAAAATCTCATGGAGATATCACTATACAAGAGATTGGCTAAAAACTATAAAGGCTGACGATACCAAGGCAGGGTAAGGACATGTAGTAACAGGAAATCTCACACATTGCTAGTGATCAGTATTTGCAAATATCCCCCAAGTGTTAACAATCCAAATGTCCAAAAGTAGAATAAATTGCAGTATATTCGTACAATGGAATACTACACAGCAATGGAAATAAACATGTTACTTACAATATGGATGAAATCTTACAAACATGAGTGAAAGAAGATAGACATAAAAGAGTATCTATTCCTTGAGTACATTTATATAAAATTCAAAAACAGTTCAAACTAAGAAATAATGCTAGATGTTAGGTTAGTTGTTGCCCTTCGGGAAGTGAGAAGGTTAATGGGAAGGGGCAATGTCATATTTCTGTAAATGTTCTACTTCTTGGCCAGCATAGTGGTTATATAGGTATTAACTTTGTGATAATTCACTGAAGTTTATGATTATGATCTATATACTTTTATGCATTTGTGCTATTCCTTAGTAAAAAAAAATAATTAAAAACAAACTAGTTTATAGAAAAGGCACATGAAAGAGGGAAACTAAACAAGAGTGAGATTTCCTTTATGATTATAATTATATTTACTTTATATATGCTGTAGTTTTATTCAGAAGAACCCATTAAGTCAGTATGTAAATAAAATGAAGGATATGTAAGCAGAAAGTATTTGAAGTTGAGAATAACTACTTCACAAGAGGTAACAGTTAACATTCATAATAAGAATAAAAAGTTGCTATAGAAAGTGATGACAAAAATTATTCAAATATTTATGATAAATTCAATTTACTGGATATTATATGTGAAATTATGTCTATATTTGGTGGACATATTTGTAAATAGCCAAGTACCAACACATTGTTGTTGTTGCTTTTTTAAGGAGTTTATTTATTCATTTGAGAAAGAGCACATGCAGGGGGAGGGGTGGAGGGAGAAACAGACTCCCCACCTGAGCAGGGAGCCCAACGTGGGGCTTGATCCTAGGATGTGAGATCATGACCTGAGCTGAAGGCAGTTGCTTAACTGACTGAGCCACAACAGGTGCCCCACAACACATTGTTTTGTCTTGTTTTGAAACATTATAGCAACAGTTACCAGTATAAACTCAGAAGCCAGACTACCTAGAGTAGACTCCTCTTCCTATTATTTTATTAAATGTGTGACCCTTTGTGATGTGATGAGCACTGGGTGTTATACACAACTAAGGAATCACTGAACACTACATCAAAAACTAATGATGTACTATATGTTAATTTAAATAAAAATGTGTGACCCTTGCTTTTGTCTGTTTTTTCATCTGTGAAAGGATACTACTACTACTACTTACTCCATAAGGTTGTTTTAAGATTAAATAAGGTAACACAAGTAAAGGGGTGCCTGGCTGGCTCGGTCAGATAACACAAGTAAAGTGATTAGAATAGTAATTGGTCCACAGTAAAAGTTCAAGTGCTAGACGTTAATTTAGAAAATTTCTTGAAAAGGCTTTTTCATAATTCTATTTATTATAAATAAAATAAGACTTAACAATAAAATGGTATAAAATTCTTTTAGTTAGCCAAACTAAGGTATAAATTTTATCAGTAAAATAAGTTCTACTTATGGAAAAAGAAAAAAAAAATATGGTCCTTTGATAAAGTGAAGGCTTACGTTTAAATGGGAGAACTCAGTAATTAGAAATTCTAAAGGGAAAAGAAACAATAAATGCAAGTAGAAGAAATACTGTGGGATCTGGTAAGTCCACAATAACTCAGGAAAAACTAAAGATACATGTACTTACTGTACCTAGGAATTTTTATTACTTCAAAATCTTTAGAATTGCTCATAATTAATGAGAAATAGTCTAACACTTTCTAAGAGAGCTATCCTATAAATGTAGTTGTTCAATACTATGCTAATTGACCAAAACATGTTTCTCCCTTCCTCTAAAGTCCAGACAAACACGTGTGTGCACACACATCAATTAAATTCTTTATTTTTAGGCAATGGTTTGGTATGTACAGTCCAAATTTATTTTGATTTTTGGAGAGGACTGGTAACATCTATGAAGAAATCAGTAAGTGTCTACTTTATTTAGCATATGGGAAGTACAGATATGGAATAATTACTTAATCTCAGTTAGAATTTTTTTAAAATCAACTTTGCTACCTTTCTAATAACTTCATATTCTTTTATCCTTGATTTTAATTTTGTGAATACAGAAAAGTTAAAAAATCTACTTAAATCCTCATACTATTACCACAGGGATTTTACCCTTTAACTAGAGAATTCTTTTTTATTAAATATTTTAATTTTAATTCCAATAAAGTTAAACATAAACTATTATATTAGTTTCAGGTGCACAATATAGTGATTCAACAATTCTATACAGTACTCTTCATAAGTATACTCGTAATCCCCATCACCTATTTTTCCCATCCCCCCATAACCTCCCCTCCGGTAACTCTTTGTTTGTTCTCTATAGTGAAGAGTCTGTTTCTTGGTTTGTCTCTTTTTCCCCCTTTGCTCATTTGTTTTGTTTCTTAAATTCCACATGACTGAAATCATATGGTATAGTATTTGTCTTTCTCTGACTCATTTTGCTTAGCATTATACTCTCTAGCTGCATCTATGTTGCTGCAAATGGCAAGATTTTTTTTTAATGGCTGAATAATATTCCAGTGTGTGTGTGTGTGTGTGTGTGTGTGTGTGTACACACAGCTCTTTAGCCATCCATCTATCAACGGACATTTGGGCTGCTTCCATAATTTTGCTATTGTAAATAATGCTGCTATAAACATAGGAGCACATATAGCTTTCCAAATTAGTGTTTTCGTATTCTTTGGGTAAATACCTAGTAGTGGGATTACTGGATCATAGGGTAGAACTTTTTTAATATTTTGAGGAACCTCCTTACTGTTTTCCACAGTGACAGTACCAGTTGACATTTCCAGCAACAGTGCACGAGGGTTCCTTTTTCTCCACAAACTCACCAACACTGTTGTTTCTTGTGTTTTTGATTTTAGTCCCTCTGACAGGTGTGAGGTAGTATCTCCTTGTAGTTTTGATTTGCATTTCCTTGATGATGAGTGATGAGCATTTTTCATGTGTCTATTCACCAGCTGGATGTCTCACTTCTTTGGAGATGTTTGTTCATGTCTTCTGCCCATGTTTCAATTGGGTTAGTTTTTGGGTGTTGAGTTTTATAAGTTCTTTACATATTTTGGATACTAACCCTTTATTGGGTATGTCATTTGTGAATGTCTTCTCCCATTCAGTAGGCTTTTGTTTTGTTGATTGTTTCCTTTTCTGTACAGAAGATTTTTATTTTGACGTAGTCCTAATAGTTCATTTTTTACTTCCGTTTCCTTGCCTTTGAAGACATGTATAGCAAGAAGTTGCTACCTGTGTTCTAGAAGGTCTTTCATCCATTTTGAGTTTATTTTTGTGTATGGTGTAAGAAAGTGGTCCAGTTTTATTCTTCTGCGTGTGGCTTTCCAATTTTCCCAACACCATTTGTTGAAGAGACTGTCTTTTTTCCATTGGATATTCTTTCCTGCTTTGTCAAAGATTAGTTGACCATAGAGTTGAGGGTCCATTTCTGGGTTCTCTATTCTGTTCAACTGATCTATGTGTCTGTTTTTGTGCCAGTACCATACTGTCTTGATGATTACAGCTTGAGGTCTGGAATTGTCATGCCTCCAGCTTTGGTTTTCTTTTTTTTTTTAAAGACTTTATTTATTTGTCAGAGAGAGGGAGAGAGCACAAGCAGGGGGAGCGGCAGGCAGGGGAAGAAGCAGGCTCCCCGCTGAGGGGGGATCCCCGATGCAGGACTTGATCCCAGGACCCTGGGATCATGACCTGGGCTGAAGGCAGATGCTTAACGGTCTGAGCCACCCAGGCATCCTTGGTTTTCTTTGTCAACGTTGAGTCTTTAGAATTTTCTATATTGAATATCATGTCCGCTGCAAATAGTGGAAGTTTTACTTCTTCCTTACCAATCTGGATGCCTTTTATTCCTTTTTCTTCTCTGACTGCTGTGGCTAGGACTTCCAGTACTATGTTGAATAAAAGCGGTGAGAGTGGACATCCTTGCCCTGTTCCTGATCTTAAGGGGAAAGACCCCAATTTTTCACCATTGAGTATGATGTTAGCTGTGGGTTTTTCATAGATGGCCTTTATTATGTTGAGGTATATTCCCACTAAACATACTTTGCTGAGAGTTTTTATCATGAATAGATGTACTTTTTCAAATGATTTTTCTGCACCTACTGAAATGACCATATGGTTTTTATTCTTTCTCTTATTATGTATGGTATTATGTTGACTTATTTGCAACTATGGAACCACCCTTGCATCCCAGGAATAAATCCCACTTGATTGTGGTGAATGATTTTTTTAATGTATTGTTGGATTTGGTTTGTTAATATTTTGTTGAGGATTTTTGCAACTATGTTCATCAGAGATACTGGCCTGTAGCTTATTAAACAAATTTACCTTTTACTTTTATAAAACTAGTTTACTTTTGGTACTTGAAACAACTAGGATATATCTACCCAATATTATTTTGGGGTCTTTGGTTGGGGCTTGTTGAACTCCTTAGAATGTTTATAGTTTTCAACAAATTTGGAAAATATTTGTTCAGTATTTCCTCAAATATTGTTTTTCTGTTCCTCACACAAACACCCCACCCAACCTGTGACAGACATGCAGTATGGGCAGGAAATAAACTTTTGCTGTTACAACAAAAATTTAAAAAGATCCTGTAGTTGTTTGTTTCACAGTGTAACTTCTAATTTAAGTGATGTACTTTCTGACTGACAACAGTTCAGGTACGGTAAGGAACTATTTTACTTCCTCCTGGTAGAGAAGGTTATCACCTCTTTGAACTTCACCTAGGCTCTAGAATGGTGGCCATACCTAGCAACTTATTATAAGACCCGAACTTTTTCTTGACTCTCCTAGAACTCAGTCTAAATTCATTATAA
This sequence comes from Ursus americanus, assembly GCF_024610735.1. Taxonomy (NCBI): domain Eukaryota; kingdom Metazoa; phylum Chordata; class Mammalia; order Carnivora; family Ursidae; genus Ursus; species Ursus americanus. Next base: position 16,848,459 of record NC_142130.1, on the reverse strand, counting down.
AATTTACTTCCGGAGGTTTTACCAGTTGTCTTTATTGGTAGTCTACAAAATCCATCTTTAATCTTTAATAACAATTTGAGTACTCTTAAAATATTTCTATTATATTCAGGGTAGATTCTTAATTCCCAAATGATTCTATAAAGAGCCAAAGAAATAACAGGATGGCAAACTGTTGGATTATATTCCCTTTTATTTCTTCACTGTATTTCGTATTTCTAGGCAGTAATCATTTAAAATGTTCCCCCAAACCCCTCTCAGAAACTGATTCGTTCCCAAAGACTCTTTATTTGAATGTCATAAAGATCTACTCTTGTGAGTGATGTGAGTGCCTCAGAGTAGTCTGGCTCTGAAGTTGTTTGCCAACTCTCATTTCTTCTTAATGGAAATGGAAATGGAGGTAAGAATAAAATACGAGGTTTATGGATTTAATGTGGGGAAGCATCAGCACAAAATGTAACCATATTCTGTTCTCTACTTGATACAATGGAAAGAGAGAATCAGAAAAACCTTTGGATAAAATTTTACAAAGAATCGACAAAATGATCCTGTGATAGATACTCATTTGACTGAAAGTCCTTATGGTCTATATGTAAATGCCTGGTAATTTAACTGACTTGTGTGAAACTAACAATGCAAAAAAACATTACTACTTTTATTGATTACATTGCTAAATACTAACATGGCTTTTAGAAATATAAATCTATACACTTCCTTACCTGGGATTGGAACAAGGTACTCTTTGAGTGTTCACATTATCACATAAGGGTTCTCCTCCATGATAGATACCTGTTCGAACATAGATCTTAAAAAAGAAAAAAAGTATATGTATATAAATACACACAAACATAACACACACACACATTATAGAACCAATATTAAACAATGTTAAAATAATATAACTGATATGAATGAGAGAATCCACTTAAAATTTCTGTTCAGATGTAGCTTTTCTGTTCTTTCTTCACATATATAATAAGTTAATACTAATGCAGACTCTTCACCAAACAAAATGTGTTGCTGCCTTTAAGAGGGACATCAGACTATAAAAAATCAATAAATAGACTCACAATCCCTTTAGGCCAGGTATGTAATTCAGAGTTTTTCATATTTTAGAAAGATAAATTGGTATATATACTAAATATTACTTCATATTCTTAGCAGTTGAAACAGCACTGCATAAAGACATTAATATTTCTGCAACAAAACACATGTATATTTACACTAAATGGGATAATAAAGACTATAATATAAAGAGATAATAAAGACTATAAAAATTCTTGCTTCAGGTTAGGTCAGGTTTTGCTGCCAAATGAATTCTGTAAAACTCTTGGTTTTAAGAACTTAGATTTATGGAAATTAGAATTATTAGAATATAAGAATTATGGATATCAGCATTATAGACAAAGGACTGTAAGCTGTGCAACATCTGAGGGAGAGGAGCGGTTTTCTAGCTATCTGAAAACAGTGCAGGTCAATAACTATACATTGTTGATAACAAAGTTTATATAAAATAATTTATATAAAATAATAAGCATCAACACTTGACTTTACCTTGTCAATGTCTCTAATATTTACATTCACATAGGTTGCACAAAGGATTTTTATTCTGAGTGCACTATTTATAACCCAAAGGGATTTTGTAGATGTTTCTCCATTCATATATGGTGTAGCTGTGGAGATGCGTCTGGAATATGAAGGCATTGTGAAACAGTCCATTGGCAGTTGGGAGTAAAGGCTTTCTTTAGCCATCAGCATCAAATTGGGCATCCTCCCAAGCATTATACAGCTTCTTATATACTGTAAAAGATTAAGAGGGGAGGGGAAAAGCCATTTCTTATAAGGCGTTTCATTTTAAAAGCAATAAACATGTAAGCAAAAAAAAAGAGAAAAGAACAAAGGAATTAAAAACAATGATCAGAGGATACGCCTTATAAAAAAAGCACTGTTTATATCTGAACAACGTTAATCAGCTTATCCATATATCTACAGTCAGGCCCCAAATATTAAATATATAAAATCTAAAGGAAAAAAAGCATCCATTCTCTCAAATTCATCATCAATCTCTCAAATTAAATATAGTATATATATTTTTAAACTTTAAAAAAATTTTATTTATTTGAAACAGAGCGAGAGAGAGATGGAGAAAGCACAAGCAGAGGGAGAGGGAGACCTATGTGGGGCTCGCTCTTAGGACCCTGAGATGATGACCTGAGCTGAAGGCAGATGCTTAACCAACTGAGCCACCCAGGTGTCCCAAATAATCAGAGTATTAAAAATAAACTTATGAAGCTATTCACTAACATTAAGCACTGAATTTTCAAGAAGTATGTCCTAAAAATACAGATACTTGTCCCCAACTTTTACATTTCATATTAATATTTTTGAAGCTTGTTACTCACCTTATACTGACTTAGAGGGTATTTTTCAAGGAAGTATTCATCACATCCACACACTTTTAAAATATACTTGCCCTGATATTCTAAAACACAGAGTTTTAGTTGTTCAGATGATAGCAACATACTTCTAGTTTTTTTCCTGATTGCTTCAGCAATTACTTGTTCTGGCACACAGTCATGGTTGATTTTCAGAGTATACTTCTGCTTGTCATTATTTGGAGACACTATTACCCAAATCACCACTATTATTTGCCCTATAACAGGAAAACATTATTAGATGCAATCACCATATATACTTCATTTTTCAAGAGACAAATTTCAAAAAGTACGTACTACCATTATTCTAACCATAATCAGAAATGACTTATAATCAAACTAATTAAATACAGGTAAATATCAGGTGGAAACCACTAATCTTCAAATATGATAGAGCTGCCAGGCCATGCCCAAATCTCATGTTTTATGGCAAGCACGCAAAATTGTGACTAGAGGGTCACAATACCTGAGGCCAAGCTAATTTCCATTCTAAACTGCATCCCATACTTCATGAGCACAACCCCCATAAAGACTGACTCATGATGGTATCAAAGGTTCAACAGTACCTAAAGTAGAAGAGATTTTGGTAACTATGGGAAAGAATCATGGAAACTTAATGAAAATGCTGAATCAGAGGGAGAGAAAAGATAGTGGAAGAAGGGAAAGAATATGAATTTTTAAATGTTTTCCTTTTAATATCAAGTAAGCTGGGAGGAGGGGGTAAGATGATGAAAATGGAAAGATTACAACTATGACAGAGTGGTCCAAGTGTTCACAGTACAATTCTTTCAACTTTTCTGTAGGAAAATTTTCATAAAGAATGCTGGCGGAAAATGAAAAGAGACTTTCATTTTAAAAGGTATGCTAGAGTAGAAAAGAATTTCAAATGAAGATTTTATGTTATACTGCATTAAACTACTTTGAATAATATGAATGAAATAGTAATAAGATATCTTAACTTATTCTACTAACAGAATTTTGTATTTAATAATGTGTGAAAGCTAATTTACTCTAAAACTTCAAAATGAAACCTTCACTTTGTTATGTTGAAAATACAGATATCTCTCTGATACAAGGATATTTTCACTTCCGAACAACAGAGTGTATAAATTTCCATGTTCACTTAATTCTAGAAATTGATACATTGTCAAAAGTCAATCTATATATTATCACTCATGATCAGATTTAATTATTTTATTTAATATTAAGAAATTTATTTTTCTTTCTTTATATATATAACAAAAATCTGCACATTTTCCCCAAAATTTCATTAAGTATTTCTTTCTTATTTTTTTTAAAGATTTTATTTATTTATTCGACAGAGAGAGAGACAGCCAGTGAGAGAGGGAACACAAGCAGGGGGAGTGGGAGAGGAAGAAGCAGGCTCATAGCGGAGGAGCCTGATGTGGGGCTCGATCCCAGAACACCAGGATCATGCCCTGAGCCGAAGGCAGACGCTTAACCGCTGTGCCACCCAGGCGCCCCTCATTAAGTATTTCTATTTATACTTCTTTTATTTGTAAAAAGATAATCAGCTGCAACTTTATAATAATGAATTTCAAACTCAAAGTTCTTTAGTTTTATTTTAAGATACACAATTCACAGGGATCAGCACTGTATGTGCACAATTCATACAATCAATAAATATTTAAAACACACATATATATTTGGCACTCGGCTGTATCTTGTCAGTATAAGCAGTCCCTGTCTTCTTCAAGAAGCTTATCATCTACCTGGGATAAAAAGAGATAGACATTTTTACTATAGTAGCCAATTATGGCAGATTCACAATTTTCTTACCTTTATCTAATTTATTATATATGTGCTTTGGCAGTTCTGGTGAGGATTCTACATTTGGAGGATAGACATACATTGCTCTACTATGAGGTGAATTAAGATCCCGAAGATCCACAGCTTCTTTACAAACATTCAGAATATTTCTTCGGAAGTCCTGTACTTCTGGATCTTTAACCATATCAAATTCACACACTGGCATGCCAATAGCAAAACCTTAAAAAAATTATATAAAGAATATAACATTCTATTAGACATACAGTATGAACATATTTCTTACAAATGGGGAATTGACACATTTGGAAGATCAAAATAAAGAAGTCTCTCTGGGTTTAACGAAATTTTGATGAATACATAGAATAAATTAAGAGTTGACAAAGACTAAAATATTTTTAACATATAATAAATAATATACTCAGCAACTTGGAGGGAAGCAGCAAACATCCATATAATTTTTAAAAAAGAGTAACAAAACAAAACTGGGATATAACAAATCTAAGTCAACTGTACAAATGATATTTCCTAAAGAAAAATTTTTAGGATGCTACCAAGGTGTCAAAAATCGTTCCTTAGCCAAGCAGTCAAAAAAATACTTTTGATTTGTAATGGTTTTTATTTCAAAATCTATTGATTCAAAGTTAGAAAGCTAGTTAACTGATTCAGACAGAAATATTTTAGTAATGAGAAAAATAGTTAAGTTTCATAGTTATTTGATTTTAGAATAGGATGACAATGCCATTTAGTCAAAAACTGTGTCATACCAATTTCTCGATTGAGGATCTTTTCTTCTCGGTTGCCTACTGGCTCAATTACTTTTAAAAAGGGTTGAAAAAGCCGAAGGTCACAAAGTCGTCTTGTTTCATCAAAAAATTCTTCCCTTTCTGCTTCTTGGGTAACACTTACGAAAATGTAAGAAGATTCATCTTGAAGAAGTTGATGGAGAGGGTACTTTCTTGCTTCTTTAAATAATTCATGCTTTATAGTTATTAGTGTAGCCTCACGGAGGCATTCTAACGTCACTATCATTCCATTTGGTAGTAAACATTCTACTAGGATTCTTGGGGGCATCAAGTGGATGCCCCACAGTTCACCTGATGATGGTCTTGGAGGCATTGTTCTGATCCTTTACAAGTTTTACATATAAAACTATTTTAAGGAATTAGATGCGTGTCTGTCCCAAAGCAGAAATCTAAACCAAAGGAAAAAAAAAAACATATGTTAAAAGAAAACTAAAGAAGAATATATTTATGGCATTACTAAATGTAAAAACTCATTTTCTGTAGTTTGAATTGATTAGGGTATTAATAATTTATCTTAAATACTTTAACAGAGACTCTTGCTCCAAATTAGGCTGAAAGAATTGATTCCAAAGTAGGAATTAGAAAAAAAAAAAACACTTGTATTTAATTATATTTAATAAAATCATTTAGTTAAAAAGATTTTATTTTAATAGATTTTTTAAGGTCAGGTCTTATCAAGACAGAGCCAAGGCTTTGGGAAGAATGAACAGTAAGTTGTAATTGAAACTAACATTCCCATCACATATCACCTTTATCATTCTATTTTATGGAGCAACAGAATTTGGACCGGAAAGGATCTTTTAGATCATGGGTCCAATGCTCTCATTTTAAAGGTGAGTAAAGGTGAGAGAAGTCAAATCTTCCTTTTCACTCCTTACCTCTACCCTGTGGTAATGAGAAATTACATGGCTTAGTCTTTTTCTTAAATTAATCTTTGTGATTTCCTTCTTTGTATTGATTATTGTCTAAGTGACATCTTAGACCATTCTTCTTTTAAAGTATAATTTATGTATATATTCACTATAATATAAAGTGTCATCAGTGCATTTTCCTTGAGATATGGTGATGAATTTGAATGATCCATCTACTTTATCAAATAACCCAGCCCTAATACTTCTGATTGAAATGAACTGATCTACACACAAATGAGACCCACTGACTCTCTTTGTTAGTAAAATGTTCCAACAGTGTTAAGTACTTGTGATATTTTTTAAAATACAAAGTATTATTATGATTTGAAGCCCTCATTTTTAAAGATGTCAAAAATCTCCGGGATTCTTTAGAAAATACTGCAAAACCCACAAAGCCACAAATTTATTTTGTGCTGTTTATGTTTTCTTTTATTCAGCAATCTACACTGTAAAGGCATAAAAAAAGGTAAAGTGAGAGACACTATAAAAAAGAAATGAAAATTAAGTTAGAGAAATGAATCAAAAGGGCCCAGATAACTTATTATATTTGATTATTCTATGAGGCACTGTGGACAATAGTCATAATGACACTTTGTTTATTCACTAAAAATGTACTGGAGCTAAAAAAAAAATGTCCTGGGGCTTTTCCACAGGACCATGTTAGGTCCTGGGAATATGATAATGAAGAAGACAGACAGAGCCCTTGCCCTTACAGGGCAAAGTCAAGAGTGTGAAGATTATGGGTTTGTTAGGTATAGGATAATTAAATTCACATGTAATTAAATCCAGAAACCTGTTTTCTCTGACTCCCGTATGTCATACCCATCAACATCTAATCCATCAACAAACTTTGTTAATTCTATCTCTTGAATCTGTATACTCCACTACCACTCTTAGTACCTTGGGTCAGGCCACTACTATTTCTTGTCTGGACTACTGCTAAAGCCTAAATGGTCTCCCTGGATCTAGGTTTGCCCCCTACAATCCATCTTTCACTTTACAGCCAGTGTGAGCTAGCCAGGGCAGTAGGGTCTACTCTGAGCAGACATTTTTGCTGTTTTAGTTGCAAACAAATACTTATAGTATGCTTCAGAGTTCTAATACATGAAGATGTGAGAAATAGAAATACCAAACATTCCAAGCCATCCCTTATCTCTAGAAATATAGAAATCAGTTGGAAGACAATACAGATGTAAAACGATTTTTAATAGTTGAAAATCTTTCTTCAAATTTATAAAAGAGACCCATTAAAGTTATAGGATTTAAAATATAATTATTCTATTTCCTACACTTCTAAATGAAAATTCATTGGTTAGTAAAAGGACCAGATGGATCAATCTGTGTGCATAATTATAGAAGTGACTTAAGCTAAGCTTTTTAAAACATACAAAAAAATTTGAAGAATGCAAGGGAAATGCCAATGATTACTTTTAAATGATGATCTGACTGCATAAAAAAGTTCAAATAAAAACAAAACCAAACCACAAGCCACACCAGAACAGCAGCTGTGTTTATAGTTTTCTTTGTTGAATGGCACTAACAGGTCCATGTTATGGAATCATAGGGGCAACTATTTTATATAATGAATAACACCTCAGAGTCTCGTATGTTCCCTAAGAATTACCAAAAGAGAAGTCTAGTATAGTAGAGAGATCACTGGTTCTAATCTTTATCCTACTATAGTATATTTACAGTTAGCTAACAATTACTAAATACTCCAGACACACCCTTCTCATTCAGAGAATAAATGTGATCATAGCTACAAAACACTTGGAGATCCTGGAAGGCAGGCACTGGTTGGCATGGTGGTAGTACTAAATAGAAGAGAGATGATGCTAACTTTCTTATTTGTTTTCTTATGTCAGGCCTTACTCTGTACAAGCCATTACCTCAGAGCTCACATGAACAGAAGCAGAGAAGAGGGGAATGGAGCTAACATTACTAGTCAGTATACACCATACACTTAGGTGGCAATAACCCTTTCAGGGTAGGTATTACCATTTTATATATGAGGAAACTAAAGATCAGAGAAATGAAGTTATCTAAATGTTAGATACAGATTTTGAATCCAGGTCTAGATGATTTCAAAGTGCACACTGTAACCATGCTGCTATTTGGGCTTCAGTTATGGCCAGGTAAGACTCACTGGTGGTGAATCAGAAAATGGGCTCTAAAGTTACACTGGATTCGAATTCTCACTGCCTTAGTAAATAGCTGCCTTGAGCAGTTTAATTCATCTCACTGAACTTCATTCTCCCCATCCCGTTTTGTTAAGTTGGGATAATGGCAGAAAATTCATCAGATTGTTGTATTAGATGAGGTAATATATGAAAAACATGTAAGCAAAGAGGCTGGCATACAGTAAGCATTCAATAAATGTTGAATATTAATAAACCTGTAAAGTATACCCACACTACCTTTTCAAGCTATTATGAATTATCCAGGGCTGGCACCAGATAGGAATGGGAAAAAGACGTTTGAGTTCTTTTACAGAGGGAGGCAAGTAAATAAGGAGCCTTATGAAGGAGTGCTAGTTTCAAGAGCTGAACTGGTAATGCAAGGCTCACCTACCAGTCTGGAATAGTACCGAGTGGCTCAGAGGCTGGTACTTTCACAGCTGCCTCTAGTTCCTTGGACTCCTAACATTCCTATTTAAATGGTACAGCTATCAGCAGCTTAAGTAAGGACTCCCTTGCTAACCCCTCCGCCCTTTTTGGGCGCGGGGGTGGGGGGGAGGGAGAAATACCTACTTGTGTTGGGCTCTAAGCTAAATATTCTATGAAAACTAAAGTAAATAAAATGCTTTCTCTTCAGTTGTTGAGGGACTCAAACTTGGAGAATGAAAGACAAGAACAACTTTGACAACGGAAAATTGTTGTAGGACAAAATATGAACTTTAGTAAAGTCACAGGAAATCTCTAACTGCTTGAGGAGGTTAGGGAAGGCATCAGAGAGGTAAAATCTAAGTGGAATATTACAGATTAGTAGGGATCTTGCAGGGAAGGAAAGGGGTAGCTTGGACATGGGGGAGCTAGATGAAGAAAGCGTTTTAGATTGCCACAAGAGTATGTGTGCAAAGTCAGAGACCACGAAAGAATGCAGCCTGTTCCCAGCAATACAAGTTGTTTTTTATTACTTGAGTCTGAAGTGCATGATAATAGGTAGGGTATGTGGCAAGGAGGGAGAGGGATGAAGAAGGCAGGGGCCAGAAAGGTGGGCAGACTCCTCGTTAAGGACTTTGAATTTTATGTGGTATGCTTTAAGTAAAGGGAGTCTTCTAAAGTATTTTGAGCAAAAGAATGACATGACATGTTTTTCATGATTTTAAATTTCAGATTTAAAAGAAATATATTTCTCTTTGAATATAGGATATAATCAAATAAGCATCAAACCAACGTGTAAAAATGGTATCTTTTCAATTTCTCTAATTTGGAAAAAAAAAAACCCTAAAGTTAAGAAATCAACATATATACATATGAACATTTTAAATAAAAGGGCCTTTACACTACAGAAGAAATTAAATGCTGATAAAGAAGGTGGAATTATCCAAATATAAGTGCATAATCTATTTACAAAGGAACTTACTTGAAAACAAGAGGGGGATAAATCACTATAAAGCTAATATTTAAAAATAAGAATCTCTGCAATTTGGCAGTTTGAAGTCACAAACATGTATTTACTAAAAAATAAAATACTTTAAGAGTAAGGAACTACTCTATTTTTTTTTTTCTTTCTTTTCTTTACAGACCCTTGTGTTGAGAGCTGACTTTCCACAGATTGCAATGAGCTATATTCCCCTATGTGGGAAACCCCAACCCAGAAGCAGGGTCTGCCAATGGTTTAGCACCAGGGTCCCCATGAATATGTACTGAGTGACCGTGAGGGGCAGCCCCCTTTCTGGTCATGCCCCATTTCCAGGGACAAGGGGCTCTGCACCAGACCCCAGCCTTGACACTACTGGGCTTTTGAGTTCAGAACGCCCAGACTAAATATTGATATACTGAAAAATCACAACTATTCAGGACTCTTAGGAAATAAAATGGTTTTACTTATCCTAACTTTTTATATATCTAATGATAAGCTATTTCAATTGGGGTGCTCCTGCTCTCTTAAAAGAGTATACATAACTCACAATTTACCCTTTTCTTGATGAATTACAGTTCTCATTATAAAACCAATTACTGTGCTATTCTGAAACACTATACAGCAAAGCACTTCAGTATTATTGAAGAGTCTGAGTGTATTTTTGGCCCTATCCCCAGTGACCCCAGGCTGGAGATGATGCTTTTTAAAATGGCCCCCATCCTTGTTTTCCAGTAGTCAACGGTCACTTTTCAGCTGTGGCCAGCCTGCCTATGATAGTAACCTCCTCTTCTTCAGTTGCTCATTTCTAGCCAGCAACAACACTGACTACGATTTTATAATAATCTCTAGACCAGAGACCAACAGACCAAATGATAATACCAGAGCCACTGCTGTATGAACTTAGGAGTACAACATATGTAACAGATACCATGCTGGTCGGAGATTTTGTTTTCTTCCTTGTTCCGGTGTTAACATTACTGTTAAAAATTACTGTGTTTGGGCAGGAGGCACTGAAAGTCTTTGGTTCTTAGAAGGCCTGAACCCACATTCATTTCTTGGTTAGGGCTGGGTCTGCATTAGCAGTCCAAGTGAGGGCAATGGTATTGCTCAGCTGGAGTAAAGACAACTTTAAGCACAAAATAAGCAGCAGAAATGAACAGTAGAAAAATAATTTCAGACTCTCCATTGTCACTTGACTTTTATAAGTTGAGGGTTTCTTAATTCATTGGACAATTTAATTTAAACATCTAATGTGCACTCTTTCAGCCCAAGAAGACAATGACATTTTGACAATTTGTTTTTTAACTCCTAAATTCAAAGCCTTTCCTTGCTTATATTAATATAACGGTATTTTCAGGTTTCATTGTTTTAGGCAAAGATTGTCAAACTATGGCCCACATGCCAAATCCAGCTCACCATCTGCTTTTGTAAATAAATTTAAATGGGAACCCAGACAATAAATTGTGTTCGTATATTGTCAATGATGCTTTCCCACTACAACAGAGTTGAGCAGATGCTATAGAGCCCATGGGGCTTAAAACATTTAATATTCGGTCCTTACAGAGTTATCCAATAAATCAACCTGAGAATTTTCTTTCTTTCTTTCTTTTTTTAAAATATTTATTTATTTATTTGAGAGAGAAAGAGCATGAGCATGAGTGAGGGGAGGAACAGAGGGAGAAGGAGAGTCTCAAACAGACTCCCTGCTGAGCACAGAGTCTGATGTGGGGCTCAATCTCAGGACCTTGAGATCATGACCTGAGCCGAAATCAAGAGTCGGATGCTTAACAACTAAGCCATCCAGATGCCCTCAACTAGAGAATTTTCTAAATGGACATCACTTAATAAATCATCCTTACCCCTGCCTTTTGGACCACAATCCTACACTTTCACTTGAAGTCCTCTGGGGCTGAGGTGGAGAGGAAGCATTAATTTTAAGCCAGTGAAGTTAAAATCCTGAAACAGGAAAGTATCTCAGAAGTCACTAAATTGAATATTTTCAGTGTTGGGAGATCTGATGTAGAAGTTTTTGTGGAGCACTTTTGTGGAGCACTTTTGTGGAGCACTTCTGAAGTTATCCCTAAACGTTATTTCTAAACTTCTTTATTCCATCGTTTCTGCCTTTTCTATCTCTTCACATGTTTGTCAGCTATTAGAATTTTCTCTGGGTCTTTTTACCCCCAATTCCTTTAACCATTAATTCAAGAGATAGTTTATCATCATCTTTGCCATCACTTAAAGTGTTCTTTTGCTAATTAATATTCATCTCAAAATGCAGCAACCAAAATCTAGTATGTACCTACGAATTATGAGCCTCTATAAATACATTCTAAGACTGCAGAGACTTTTTCTGACTTGATTACTTTAATGCATACTTTAGATATTTTAATTCAGGTTTCAATTTCAAAAGTGTATTATATTTAAAACAGTTATTTGTTTTTAAAATAATCAATATTACATCTGCATCAGAAAGTCATTAAAATAAGAAAGCTATTTTGAGGGGTGTCTGGGTGGCTCAGTCGTTAAGCATCTGCCTTCGGCTCAGGGCCTGATCCCAGGGTCCTGGGATTGAGCCCCGCATCGGGCTTCCTGCTCCGCTGGGAGCCTGCTTCTTCCTCTCCCACTCCCCCTGCTTGTGTTTCCTCTCTTGCTGGCTGTCTCTCTCTCTGTCAAAAAAATAAATAAAATCTTAAAAAAAAAAAAAAAAGCAAGCTATTTTGAAGTGTATGCTTGGAAATTTAGAGGGATATCTATACTGACTCTATTGGCAGCTTAATCACCTCAAACAGCCATAATCCGGTAAAATAAGCATCTTGTATCTACTAGGTATCTATGTTCCACAAATACAGAAGCTTCATAAGTATTTACCAAGTGGACCAAAGTTTTACAAATACTTATTTCTTATTTAACCTATACATTTAACCAATGTTATTTGATTTAATGGACACATTTATAAATGAGTATATTTAGATATATGTTGAAAAAATATTTTCCACCCTCATTCTCAGAGAGGTCCACGGGAAAACATTAACATGCTGTTTTGTTGCTAACTCAGTTGCATCTCTTTATTTGCTCATGAACTAGAAAATACACTTTCCTGTTTTTTTAAATTAACAAATGAATCCTTACTTTAGTGTGATTTAGAACAAAATAAAAAAACTTGCCTCTATACTTCCTACAGAAATAACATGATTAAAATCTGGATTAATAATTCTATGATCTGATTACTCTCCTTAAAAGTTACTTTAAATACTTCCAGTGAATTACTCCTTTTCTTAATGTTACCCAGCCTCTTACATGCATGTCTCTGATTATACCTTAATACATTCTTATTAAAATTATCTATATCCATATTTGACTTCCTATTAGACTATGAACTTTTTCAGCATAGGTCTTTTTGGGGTCACTACAGTCCTGGAGCATAAGAAGTAGGAAAACTAAATTGTTAAAGTTATCCCAGAGAAAGTCCCAGGGCCTGAAACAAAGAGAAGTAGCAATAGTAGTAAGAAAGAGATGGAAGAAGACACCTTATAAAGGGAAATCAAAAGCACTGAGAGATTAACTGGATTTGAAGGATAAGCAGCATAATTTTAAACAAATTTCACTGCAGTGAAATGCATGGGAAGCAAGTCTTTTTCGGTACAATTTTTCATGAGCCCCAGTTAGGGCCTCTAAAATTCTCTTCCTCCAAGAGTCACTGAGCTGTTGTTGGAGTGAGTCCAAAGGGACAGCTGTAATATACACTAGTGCTGGAAGGATGCATTTTATCCACTTCTTTCAAAATGCTGTCCTTCACTGACCTTTACAAGCTAACCATGAGAAAACAGATTTAACTCATTCTCTTAGTTATTCAGAGAGAGACCTTAACAACTTCAGGGTGTAAAACTGAGTTCTCATGACCATAGTATGCAGAAAATTCAAATTCCTTTAGAAGGGGATATAATTCATTTTCACTATTAAATTCACAGTGCTGTGAAATACACTTCAGAGATTTAAAAATACATTTCAGAGATTTAATGATTTATTTAAAACAAGGGTTTCCACATATGAGGTTCACAGATGGGCTTAGGAAGGGTCTGTGCTGATGGATTTTTAAAAAAATAATGACAAACAATTAAGGTCTAAGTAATGTCTATACCAATGCAGACTTTTTTAAAAAAAGATTTTATTTATTTTGAGAGAGAGAAAGAGAGAGTGAGAGCATGAGTTGGGGGGAGGGTACAGAAGGAGAGGGAGAAGCAGATTCCAGGCTGAGCAGGGAGCCCAACGCAGGGCTTGACCCCAGGACCCCGAGATCATGACCTGAGCTGAAGGCAGATGCTCAACCGACTAAGCCACCCAGGTGCCCCTGTAGACTTCTGATTATCAATAAATGTGCACAAGGACTTTATTAAGGTGGGTTAAAAGAATCTAGTGATTAGCAGAACTGAATGGGGTAAACAAGCATAAGAGGCACTAATGAAGTATATACTAATAAATAATTGATCTTAGATTATTAAATAATGACTTTAAATTCTATATTTTATATAAAGAAACCTTTCCAAATCTCAAAACGTGTAGTCACTAATTTTCCCAATTTGAACTTCAAAAATTCAAATTTCAGTGTGTGATAAAATTTCTTAAAATTTAAGCTCAAAAAGAGACTAAATATTAATAGGTAGAAGTGATGGTTAGAATTATAGGCAGGATTATAAGGAAAAGTAAGCGTAGTTAAACAAGGCAGAAAATACAACAGAAGATATTTCATAATATCATACAATTTAATAAGACAAATGACTCCACAGTGACACAGAGTTTTCCAGGAAATATTTCTTTTCTCTTTGTGAGGGAGTCAAGGCAGATCATCAAGTTTCACATAAAACAAGCAGCAGGCAGTCAAAAGTCAATGGTAAATTAGGCAACTCTAGAAACCCCATTTACTTTTTTAGATCCAGATGGTAGTATTTGGTAAGTTATGATTTCAAAACACAGAACTGAAAGAATGACTAGTACTTCAAATGAAAAAATGCATCAATATTTGCCTTATTTTTCTAGTAGTAGAATACTTTTGCTCTAATTCTTTGACTCCTTCTTATTAACCAGCCCACCTTGTGACTGATGGTGTATTGATAAGACAGGTGGACAGAATTAAGGGTGCCTCCTTCTGCCCAAAGAAAAGGACAAGCTAACAATTCCATAAAGAAAATCTAACCAGTGACTTGAGCTTTAACATCTTAATACCTGGAACAAATAATCAATGGAGCTGAAAACATTTTGGAAACCTCTCTATTTTTTTCAACTATGGTATTATTCAGTGTTTAGTAGCAAAGAAAACAACATATATGAACCCAGTCTAGTTCTAGGGGTAGAGTGGAAATGGTCTAACCAGTGTTTTTGCTTTTGCTCAGATCACTGCTCCATCATCCTCAGCTCTACCAACCCTACGGAGAACTCTGCAATTCTTCTTTAAGATTTTATTTATTTGAGAGAGAGCAGGGTGAGGGGGGGAACGGGCATAAGGATAGTGAGAAAGAGTCCTAAGCAGACTCCGCCCTGAGTGCAGAGCCCAACATGGGGCTTGAACTCACAACCCTGAGATCACAACCTGAACCAAAACCAAGTGCCCGTGGCCTGACTGCGCCTTGCAGGTGCCCCAACAGAACTCTGCAATTCTTTAGACTTCTCCAGGAGTTTCCTTATTTGCACAAAGTGAATAAAAATAGCTATTACCTCACAATGATAAGAGTTAAATGAAACAATACACGTAAAATCCTAGCATAGTGCTTGGAGCATGGAAATTCAATAAAGGTTCCCTCTCTTATCTATTGGATCCATGCTATCTAGATCCATGGGTCCAGAAAGGAGCCATCAAAAAATATTTTGATGCAGAATATTTTACCTATATATTTGAAATCTGTACAAATGTCTCTGTCCTCATCTTTATATTTGTCTCTGTATTCTTACTGAACTGCAAAATTCCTAAAGGATGAAGCCTGTATCTTTTTTTTTTAAAGATTTTATTCATTTATTTGAGAGAGAGAGAGAGAGCGGGCACACAAGCAGGAGGAGGGGCAGAGGGAGAGGGAGAAGCAGACTCCTGGCTGAGCATGGAGCCCTACGGGGCTTGACTCTAGGACCCTGAGATCATGACCTGAGCCGAAGTCAGATGCTTATCTGACTGAGCCACCCAGGCGCCCCTGAGGCCTGTCTCTGTTTAACTCAGCTTATACATTCTCAATAGAGCATAAGCATCAAATGGACATTTGATATATTTCAATGATAAAACATAAAACAATCAAATACAAGTCAGCAAAAGACATAAGAAAATAGAAGAAATATATACAACAATTCTTATTTTACAATTATGCTATACATAATTGGTAAAATCTACTTTACATGTGTACATGAGATAATATTGGTTTTCTTATTTAAAGAAAAAGAGGGAAAATGCAATGAGTGATAGAGATAAAAATGCAAAGTCATAGTAACAAATATTTTTGGTTTTTGGACTGAAAAAAATAATGAGCAGTTAGGAAAAGAAAGTGAAAGGGTATTACATAGACCATACCACTGATTTTCTCTTCATATTAAGAAAAAAAATGCCTTTTAATCATATTTGGTTTGATTGAAAGTATGCAGGAATGATCTTTTTGGGCTAAAAACCAACAACACAGCTCATCTCCTACATTGAGAATATATTATCTGGTTCACTGAAGCAATACTTAAAGGAAATTTGGTATAATGAGGACAGTAACTTTTTACTGAGAGAAAAAAAACTTTCCTTGTAATTTGTTACAAACTAGTCTCTTTTATATAAAGAGAGAAATCCTAAAGTATTTAAATTTTACAGCTGTATCTACATCTTGAAGGGCCAAAAGTATACTTCAACAAGACAGGGAAAATAGAACCCCAATTATGTACCTGGTCGTCTCCATGAAAATTTAACCAATATGAGATCAATGAAGAGACCAGCACATCAAGGAAGGAAGGAAATGCAAAATATGGAGGGGTTCTTGAAATGTTACTCTTATTTTCTGCTAAGCAAACATTTTAGCTCCCAGGGAACATAAAGAGAAAAGGACCTGAAAGCATAACCTTTTACAAATAAGTTTATAACCAAACTTATTACTGATGATAACTAAAATATGGGGCTCACAGTCCTTCGTAATCTCCCTTTACAAATGAGACTCATGTCCTATATACTTCAGGAACAAAAGCAATTTAGTATTTGGTATTACATAGATGTTGCCAACCACACACAGTTTCTTTCTTGATTTATGGGTTAAGAAAAAAGTATAAAAGAGTTTTACTTTTCAGCTTAAAATCAGTATGAGAACTAACTCTCCCCTGTTTTTCTTTCAAAAGCCCTGGGGGCTTCACTAAAAATAACTTCATTCTTTCTTGCCCTAAAGAAGCTAACACCATCCTGGATTTGGTTGATTTTGTAAAATTGTTATTTCCTGGCTGCTAATGATGGAGAAAGAAGAGACAAAAAGAGTACATCATCCAGGTCCTAGCTAATAAATTCACTGGGAAGTTTAAGAATATCTAGAGTAAACACTTTAAATGAGAACAGCTAGAAAAAGGTAACTGTAACAATGTGTCTTCTAGCTCACTGACTAGTCTTTTAAAGACCTGTAACAAACTGAATGCAAGATGTTTCCATAAGCCACCAGGAATAAGAACTTACTTCCCTTAAGTTTATCAAATGACTTTTTCTTTTTTCTTTATGTTTTTTCTAGTATAGTGTAATGCCTTTGTAAGCCTTTTCACATCTTTGAGAATACCTCAACAATCTTCTTTCAACTCTTCCTGCCACTATGGGTGAGGGTGGATGAACTTCTGGAAAACACTTGCTTCACACTATTTCCTTTTGTTTTCTCTATTTATCAAGAATGAACAGCTATCTTATTTCCTTGTATCATGGGGTGAAGACACAGTTTAATTACTACTGGGGCTTCTAGTGGTAGCTCTCTAGTACCTAGATGCATTAAAACTTGTTTGCACTCCACTGATTAACCTTATGGTCTTTCTTGACAATGATGAAAAGATGAGTCTTGTATACCGACCTTATACTGACATTATGAAGTGAAACTTGAGTTAGCTACAGATTTCTCAGTAGATCCAGTTGTTCTCTCCCTTGTACAGAACAGGTAGTTTGTGTCCACAAAGAGAAAAGAATCCCAAAATGATAAAATAGTAAATGTTCAGTCTAGCTCAGTCCAATAGAGAGAGCTACCTTAGACTGGAGATACTAGCAGACACAATATATTCATCTAATTGAATCTGGACATATTTCATAGAAGGTCTCATTGCTTTGGAGTATTATTATCAATTTTGACCAACTCAACATTCTACACTCAAAACCTGCCATCTGCTCCATTTTCTGACAGTAACAGAATAGTTTAGTATTTAATAGTAATGGTGAAAAAATTCCACTGCAAGTAATTATTGACTAACTTTAATAGTGATTTATCATCCTTCAATATTTGATCTCTGATAAAGGGGCTATTTCACTAAAGCAAAATCCGAAGTAATGATGAATAGCTATTTGGCAAGCAAAGGACACAAATCTCCCAGATCTCCCAGAAGTGCAATCAGAGAGCGAGGAGCTTAATTTCAGCACAAGCACTGCCTAGCCAAGATGTGAACAGAAGAGTTCTAGGAGTGATAGCAACAACAGTGTGGAGGCACGTAAGCACAAATATTTTAAAAATCACTTTTTTTAAGCCAATACAATACGGTCACAGTACTTCAGAATGATGAGAGAGAAATATTAGTAGATGGTCTTTACTTTGCCTTTTTAAACATTTACTGTTCACTTACACTTAATGTGGTGTAATATAGCACATATCTGGAAAGCTATTGTTACTATACCTTAAAATGAGCAATGAGAATGCCAAATTGAAATGGGTGTAACTGTGTAAAAATAGCAACGTAAGTGATCAGTAAGTAGAATATTTCTCTTATTCACTGATGTTTAATATGTCATCTGTTGACCACTTAAGGCATATTATTAAGCAATAAATTACCTTATTATTATTCAGTAAGTTAAAGTGCTTCCTTAGAAAATGTATCAACTGACAAAAACTTGTAAAACATTTAACTTAAGTCATTAAACTATTATCCCAACAACTGCTTCACACATTACAATTTATTAGGTTATCTTGCTGAAATTAAAATAAAGGCACAGGGGGCACCTGGGTGGCTCAGTCGTTAAGTGTCTGCCTTTGGCTCAGGGCGTGATCCCGCCGTTCTGGGATCCAGCCCCACATCAGGCTCCTCCGCTGGAAGCCTGCTTCTTCCTCTCCCACTCCCCCTTCTTGTGTTCCCTCTCTTGCTGGCTGTCTCTATCTCTGTCGAATAAATAAATAAAATCTTAAAAAAATAAAATAAAATAAAGGCACAGAGTGAGATGTAAGAAAGTCTGAAACAGAGAACCTAAAGGAGATAAAGTTTTAAACCTTCACCAGGGAGTAAGTCAAGAAAGGGAACGAATGCAAAGATTAAAGTGAAGAGAGAAGGGAACGTTCTGGAGTTGGAGAGAGGTATTATGGGGGACCATAGAAGAGACTTTTTTTAAAAAAATATTTTATATATTTATTTGACAGGCAGCGAGAGAGGGAACACAAGCAGGAGGAGTGGGAGAGGGAGACGCAGGCTTCCCGTGGAGCAGGGAGCCCGACGCGGGGCTCGATCCCAGAACGCTGGGATCATGACCTGAGCCTAAGGCAGACACTTAATGACTGAGCCACCTAGGCGCCCCAATAAGAGAGACTTCTGAGTCCATGCTCAGTAATGGTTAATTACAAGGATGTATACGTGATGGAGAATGCTGATGTGAAAATGCGGAAAGCATCTATTAAGGTACATAAAGAGCATATTCAAAACTCTATTTCTTAAATCGCAGGATTAAGGTTAAACTAGAACTAGACCATAAACTTTTATTGACTTATTTATTTTAACAAGATTTATTTATTTAAGAGAGAGAGAGAGAGAGTGCGCGTGCGCCCGAGCATGCGGGGGTGGGGTGGGGTCAGGGGGTGGGGGAGAGGGCAGAGAGAGAAGCAGACTCCCTGCTGAGTAGAGAGCCCGATGTGGGGCTCGATACCAGGACCCTGGGATCATGACCTGAGCCAAAGGTAGATGCTTAACCGAATGAAACACCCAGCACCCCTAGACTATAAACTTTTAACTTCATCTAGTCAATACTAATAATTACTAGGTGCCTAATGGTCTAAGTGATCACAATCTGATAGTCTCATACCAATTTGGTGGCACCTAAGAAACAAAGGCACAGAAAAAAATTCTTTAAAGTATTCCCACTGTCAATACTGTAAGTCAGAAATTCATCTTTTGGGGCGCCTGGGTGGCACAGCGGTTAAGCGTCTGCCTTCGGCTCAGGGCGTGATCCCGGCGTTATGGGATCGAGCCCCACGTCGGGCTCTTCCGCTATGAGCCTGCTTCTTCCTCTCCCACTCCCCCTGCTTGTGTTCCCTCTCTCGCTGGCTGTCTCTATCTGTCAAATAAATAAATAAAATCTTTAAAAAAAAAAAAAAAGAAAAAGAAATTCATCTTTTGTCACAAAGACCTCAAAATGATAAAATTTTTTTTCAAAGATGAAAGTATGAATTCTATTTTAATAGCATAATTAACAAAACCACAATAATTAGCTTATTAGTTAAAAAAAATCTATTTTCACATCTCTAGGAATCAGCTAATTAAAACGTGTGCTTGGTTCCTTTGTTCCAATTGGCCTTACAATACTAGTGTTCTTACCCATCACTAGTCTACTCACAATGGTATCATTAGCACTAAGATCCAAATAACAGTGCTGTATTTATGACTGCACTTTAGTTTACACAAAAGCAAAATTCTGAGAAGAGCATGAGTCATTATCCCCAGGGTAAAAAAATAATGTTTCTTTGGTCAGAATATGAAACTTATTACTGAAACCAGTAATTTAGCCTAGAAATTCCTTTTCTGAATAAATGGAACAGAATGTTTCTTTTCTCTACTCGAACACTCCAAAACTAGCAGAACTGTCCATCTGTCTGCTTTTACTACTCTACATATCTGGTGTGTGGTGACAGAAAAACAACCTTTAGTCTAACTATTTCCAGTACTGCTCTTTTGTTCTGTCCTGTCAGAATGTCATCTTCCCGGGACAAAATACAGAGAGACAGACAGACACAGACACAGACACACACCCCTCTCCCTGTTTGGGTAATCTATTACAAAGTCACTGTAAAATATGTAGAGAACATTCTAAAAGTGAATATTTATTTCCATAATGTTAAATGTTAGAAAGTTCTCAGGTTCATATTTTATATCTCATCTTAAGATATCTTCATAATTAAAAGGTAAAAGTTACAAAGATAAGGAACTATTGGGGCACCTGGGTGGCTCAGTCAGTTAAGCATCTGCCTTCGGCTCAGGTCATGATCCTGTGGTGCTGGGATTGAGCCCACATTGGGCTCCCCGCTCAGAGGGGAGTCTGCTTCTCCCTCTGTCTGCTGCTCCCCCTGCTTGTGCTCTCTTTCTCACTCACTCTCTCTCAAATAAATTAACTCTTAAAAAAAAAGATAAGGAACTACTAATGTTTTAAATGATTTAAAGTTTTCCCCCAAATTTTTCCAATAACAAGTTAAAATAATCTTTCTAGGATATTTTTCTGGCCTCTTTTCTTTTATTGGTACCTCTTGCTCTGCTTATTCATGATACCACCACTCTCTCAATTTCTAAGGTTGGACGCTTTGTAGTTCTCAACCCTCTTGCATGATGTCACTTCCACCCATTAAATCACCCACAAATTCATCACTTTTGGGGGAAGCATCTTCTCTATCACCACTAAACTCTAAAGAGTTCTCATATGGAATAATGATAGGTCTCTAATTCAGTAAGAACTCATAAAGCCATTGTTATCTACAAGACACTGATAAAGTGAAGAGGGGAAAGAAACATTCATATGTTTATATAAGTGAAGGTGAAAAGGAAAGAGTTCTAACCTTTATTACGTTACAATCTAAAAGGCAGAATATAGTAATTATAGGAGAAAGTGTATGTATGTGCTTGTTTAAGGGAAAGATGCTTAATGACTGGTAGGATTTCTGATAGGCACAAAATGAGGGGCCGGTTAAGCACGCAGTAAGAACTAAGGCAAAAAGCCCTGAAAACACAGCATCCAATTCCCTCCCCCAATTCGCTATCCAGTGTCACTAAAAGTGGCTACCTAAAACATATATCTAATCACATCACTACTCAATTAAAATAATATGGTGAATTTTTGTTATCTAGAATATACTTTAAACTCAAAGCCTCACCAAACATTACAACTATGCTCTGCCCTTACGCTTTTTCCCCACACTTCAAGCTCTAGTCTTTCTAGATCAATATTTTTCCTTTACAGTTTTCTTTGCCTTTGTAAGAAGGGCCCATGATCTTTCTCCTACGTCTATTCCCATTCACTGCTGTTTCAATCATACTTTTCCTTTAAATTCAGCCCAATGCTTTCCTTTCTGTCCCTTTACAGTCTCACTAAACTTGGTTTATAATTTCAGATTAACTTTAGAATCATTTTGTGAAATTCAAAAACAAAGATCAAAGCAAAACTTGTTTGTATTTTGATTGAGAAACTTTGATTTATACTAATTTAGGGAGAACTGACATTTTTACAAGATATCCTTCCTATCCAAGGATGTACTTATACTTATCTGTTTTTCAATGTTCCTTAGTTGTTACTTTTTAATTGTACCATAATTAACATACAGTGAACTGCACATATCTTAAGTGTTAAGTTTGAGGACTTTTGACAACTTTTTGTATCCACGTAACCACCATACAAAACAAGATATAGAACATATCTATTAACCCAGAACATTACCTCATGCTCTTTTCTAATTCACTTCTCTCTCTGCCCCTAGATTATCACATTTTGATTTCTGTAATCATAGGTTATTTTTGCAGGTTCTTGACTTCATATAAATTGAATCACACAGTGTATACTCTTTTGTGTTTGGCTTCTTTTGCTTAACATACTGTATCTGAGATTTATCCATATTGTTAATGTATCACTCATCAATTTTTTTAAATTGCCAAGTAGCAGTCCAAAATATATTTCAACTTGTTTATCCATTCTCCAGTTGTTGAATACATAGGCTGTTTTGGCTTTGGCCATGAACATTCTTACATTAGTTTTTTTGTTTTTGTTTTAGTGGACATACATTTTTATCTCTTTGGGTAAATACTTAGGAGTAAAATGTTGGGTTACATGGGATGCAGACTGACGACTTATCCTTAAGAAGGCTTGCTTGCAAAGTTGGCCCTTGGTTGGTATCTGGGAATTGGATCATGGATTTTGAAAGAATTTCCACCCCCTAAGTGATAAAAGTGGCTCACTGTGCCTAAATTGTTTATGAAAACAATATGTTTTATGTTTAACACCTGCTTGCCTTCTGGAATTTGGGTATGTGCTGGGCAGAGGGATCAGCCCAGCACAAAATATTTGTGTACTGAATCTAACAAGCTTCTCTAGATGTCTACATTTCTTGCATGTTGTTTCAACTTCTTGCTGGGGAAATTAAGTGTATCTTGTTTGACTCCATTGCAAGAAGATCCTTGGAAGCCTGCACCTAATCTACCCTGGATTTCTCCCCACGCACCTTTTCTTTTTGCAGACTGTGGTTTGTACCCTTTTACTGTAATAAACCATGGTCATAAGCACGATTACACATAGAGTCCTATGAGTACTCTTCGTAAACCACTGAACCTGGGGGTGGTCTTGGTGACTTCCCAAAACATAAGGTAAATGTTATGTTTAACTCCGTAAGAAATTGTCAACCAGTTCTCCAAAGTGATGGACCATTTTGTATTCCCACCAGCAATAAATGAGAATTCTAGTTACTCTATATCCTCATAACTAGTTAGTGGTATCGGTTTTTCTATTTTAGCTATTCTAGTGGTTACGTAGTGGTGTATAAAAACACTATGGTTTTAATTTGCATTTACTGATGACTAATGATGTTGAAATTTTTTCACATGCTTATTGGCCATTTGTTTATCTTCTGTGAAATGTCTGTTTGAGTCTACACATTTTTATATTAGGCAGTTGATTTTTTTAAATGTTGACTTCAGAGGTTCTTTACATATTCTGGATACAACTTGTTTGGTCACTTACAAGTACTGAGAATATTTTTTTCCATTCTGTGGCAAAACTATTCTAAAATGAATTGTGTTGTCTTTTGATGAGTACAAATTTTTAATTTTGATAAAGTCTTATTTATCTCATTTTTCTTTTATGGTCAGTGCTTCCTATGTCTTGTCCAAGAAATCTTTGCCTTCTTAGTAGTCTTAAAAGATTTCTTCATGTAAATTCTGCTACAGCTTACGAAGTTTATTTCTTAGATAAATGATCTTTTTGTTAATTTTATAAATGAGTTCTCCTCTTCAATTATATAATTGGTTATCGTTCATATAAAGGAAAACTATGGTTTATTTATATATTAACATTATAATACCAAAAAGACATACAGGAAAAGGTGGATAGATATGACTAAGTAAAAGTAAAAAATCTGGTTTGGCAAAAATACCACAAACCAAATGGAAAGACCACTGGCAAACTGGTAATGATATATTGGTAATACACAGGATAAAAGGCTATTTTTCAATAAGTCAATAAGAAAAAGATGAATAAGAAAACAGTACAAATACAGATTGCAGAGAAAGAAATTTAAATGGGATAAGCTTAAGAAAATTTAAAAAATGCAAATAAAACAATGATATATTTCCATTTTTTACTTATCAGATTGAAAAACATTAAGTGTTAAGTGTCTGCCTTTGGCTCAGGTCATGATGCCAGGTTCCTGGAATCAAGTACTGCATTGGGGCTCCTTGCTCAGGAGGCAACCTGCTTCTCCCTCTGCCTGCTGCTTCCCCTGCTTGTGTTCTCTCTCTCTCTGCCCCCCTCTCTTTGGTAAATAAATAAAATCTTAAAAAAAAAAAAAAAGAAAAACATTTGAGCTTGATAAAACCCATTACTACAAAGATAGCACTCTTAGAAAGTTGGTGGAAATGTAAACTTTCTAGAAGACAATTTTGACAATATGATTCAAAATTTAAAATGTACATATTCTTAGACTAGGCAATCCCACCACTAGGACTTTGTTATATGGATATATTTGTAAAAAATTCACCAAAAAGTAGGTTAAAGAATATTTAATGAGGCAACGTTCACAAAAGCAAAAACTAGAAACAACCTCATATCAACAGGAGAATGGTTATGTAAATTAATACAACACAGCTATTAAGATGAATGATATAGAACTGCATATATACTGATATGAAATGATCACCAAAATACAGTAAGGAGTCAAGGAACAGCTACAAAGCACTGTGTTTATAAAAAGGGAGGGAACAGACTTCTGATTTCAAAATATCAGTGTAAAGCCTTTTGTGCCCCCACTCACTCCTAAATGAGAGTAAGAAAAACAAACACCTTCTCTGATGAAGCTAGAAAACCATCACCCTAAACCATAATATACAGACAGGGTAAAAAAAAAGAATGATAAATGAGATGATGAATATTAAATTTAAGTGCCTATAGATAAGAAGGAAGCCAACTGTCACAGAACCTTAGAAAGGTCTCTAACTCCACTTAGTACAGTCAGTGACTTCCCAATCCTTCAGAAATCAGAAGGTGTAGTTTCTGGAAAAATTAAATCCAACTGACTTTGGATTTAAATAGACACAGAAGTAGATAAGGGTAAAGATGTGACTAAAACCAGAAGATTACATGAAGTCTAATGAGATTCAAAGCCCCTTTCTTCAGGATAGCTCTAGAACACAAGTACCTTTACACAGGAGGCAGTAAATTTTCTCCAGAAAAGGATCAAAAACTGATTAACCTAGAGAAGATCATGACATTTAGGGATTTCCTACAGCACAGTCCACCAAAGACAAGAGCTCTGCTCTCAAACTCCACTTTCCACCAGCTTTTAACGGTGTTTAAATATAAATGACAGTCAAGGATTTTTATGCATTTCAGGAAAGTCTCCAGTGTTAAGGACAGAGACTAAAACATCATGGGAGTGCTGAGGAACAGAATGATGGAACAGAAAAAAATATCAAGGAAACTAAAATATTCTAAGAGAAGGAACTATTGTATATCATTAACCAGATGAAAAACCAATAAGAAAAGAACAATTAGACAATAAAAGCTGAAAAAAAGTTCAATAAAAGTTTGAAGTTATAGTCAAGGCAATTTTCCAGAAGGCAGAATAAAAAGAAAAAGATGAATAATAGGAGGGAAAGGTAAAAATACAGAAAAAGAAATCCAGGAAGTTTAATACCTGATTTATAGGAATTCCAGAAAGAACAATGAAAACAGAGGTGAGAAAATATCAAAAAAGTAAGGCAAGAAAATTTACAAGAATTGAAAGATGTTAAGTCTGCAGAAAGCAGGACCTACTTAGCGCACAGCACAATAAATGAAAAATACAATACCTTAAAACTTCAGAACACCAGGCATAAAGAGAATAAATACTTCAAATAGAAAAATAAATAACTAAAAGATCAGGAACTAGAATGGCACTGGACCACTAAATAGCACAACTGCAAGCCAGAAGGCAGTAGAGCAACACTGCAAAAATTCTGAGTAAAATGACTTTCAATCTAGAATTCTACACTCACTTAAAATATCACATAATTGTAGGAGTAGAAAATGACATATTCAGGCATGTAAAATCTCAAAAAATTTACCTCTCAGTTATCCTTTTCAGTAAGCCATTAGAGGATATGCTCCTGTAAATGAGGGAATAAACCATGAAAGTATGGGGCACAGGAAATTAAGGCTACAACACAGGAAGCAGGTGGAGGGAATTTCCAGGATGAGAGCAAAGAGAAGTCTTAGGACAACAGCTGTAAAAGAGACCTAGGGAGCAGTCAAGATTAAATCAAAAACTGAAGGCTCTAGGAAGGATATCTCAGGAAAATAACCGAACTAATTATCTCACAGGTGAAAGATATTACAAAGATGGATTGAAGTGTGTGGGAAGAAACTCAGATAACAAGGGTAACTAAGCAAAATTTTTAAATGAGGTAATTATTTAATTAAAACAATAAAAACAAAACCAGAAAAGATATAACCACATGCATTATTTGCTTCATTACTGAATAATATTTATATGGTCATAATAATGAAAACATTAAGTGTTTATTTAACCAGTAATATTTAAATATATTACGATGTGAGATAAGGCAAAGTAAGGCATGAAAATAATTAAAATCATTTACAAGAAGAAACGAATGGATGTCAAGTATTGGTGGACCAAGAGATAGCGCTATACCCCATTATTATAAGCTAGAAAATATGAGTAGCTAAAATAGTTGAATGTGGTTTTCCTGAAGAATTATATAAGGCAAGACAAGTTCAGGGGAGAAGATGGGAGGAAGGAGGAGTAGTAAACTTTTAAATTAATCTTTCAGTAGTAATTTAAAATCACATGATTATATTTTTATTTCAGTTTATCTGAGGTAATTTAAAATTAGGTTCAATGTGTTTTGGTAACTGTGTTAACAGTTGTGAAAATTACCATCATAATCAAGTTAAAAACAGTTAATTCCTACGCCTAAAAATTTTCTCCCTTTGTAGTCAATCCTCAATCCCCATTTTTACCCCAGGTCCTAGGTAACTAACTACTAATCTGGTTTCTGTCACTGTGTATTTTTCTAATTCTGGAATTTCATAAAACTGAAATCATTCAGTATGTAATCTTTTGTGTCTAGCTTCTTTCACGTAGCATGATGTTTTCATTTTTAGCATTTATGTTTAGGTCTGGATCCATTTTGAATCAATTTTGGGTTTTGGTGTGAAGACTGTGTTAAGGATCTTTTTAAAAATTCCTCCAAATGGACATCTGGTTATTTAGAACCATTTTTTGAAAAGATTCTTTCCCCCTTGAATTACAATAGCACCTGTGTAACAGATCAATCATCCTATTAGGTATGGTTCTATTTCTAGACTCCAAATTTCTTCCATTCATCTATATGTTTATCCTTAGGCTAATACTGAACCATTCTGACCACTATCGCTTCATGGCAAGTCTAAAAATCAGGTATTGTAAATCCTCAGATTTTGTGCTTAAAATTTTTTTCTGCTACTTTATGCCTTTGCATTTCCAAATACATTTTAGAATCCTATTGTCAGTTTCTATGAAAAAGACTGACAAGATTTTGATTCGGACTGTATCGACTCTATAAATTAAATTTTTTGAGAATTGACATCCTAAACACTTAGTGTTTCAATTCAAAAACATGGTATATCTCTCAATTAATCTAGGTCTGAATTTCTGTCCGCAATACTTTGTAGTTTTCAGCGTACAGGTTTTGCATATCTTTTGATGAATTCATTTCTAAGTAATTATATAATGCTACTGTGGTTTTGTATTTGTTTTTTAATTTCATTTTGGATAGTTCACTGCAAGTATATAGAAATATAATTAGTTCTTATCATCTTGTATTCTACAGCCTTGCTAAATTCACATCACTAGTTCTATTAGTTTTTATTTTATTTTGCAGATTCCTTAACAACTTTTTATATACATGTCACCTGAGAACAATAGTTTTACTTCATCCTTTCTATTCTGTAAGTCTTTTCATTTTTTTTTTCTTGTCTTAATGCACTAGCTAGGACCTCCAATGTAATGGTGAATAAAAGTGGTGAGAGTAAACATCCTTGCTTTGGTCTTGATCTTAAATGGAAATGTATAAAATCATTTACCATGAAGCCTACCTTCATTCCTCCTTCTGTCCTTCCTTCCTTCCTTTCGAGAGAGAGCATGAGCAAGCGTGAGTGGGGTGGGGGTGGGGGTGGTGGGAGGAGCAGAGGAAGAGAGAGGTTCCTTTTTTTTTTTTTTAAGATTTATTTACTTATTTTAGAGGGAGAGCAAGCCAGCATGTGCACAAGTCGGGGAGGGGCAGAGGGAGAGAGGGAAAGAGAGAATCTCAAGCAGACTGCCTACTGGGCACAGAGCTCTACGTGGGGCTTGATATCACAACCCCGAGATCATGACCTGAGCTGACATCAAGAGTCAGACACTTAACTGAGCCACCCAGGCGCCCCAGTATATTGTTTTTTCATAAACATCCTTTATCAGGTTAAGGAAGTTGCCTTCAATTCCTACTTTGCTGAGAGTTTTTGAGTTTGTATTGAATTTTGTCAAATACTTTCTGCACGTACTGAGATGGTCATACGGTTTTTCAACTTTATCTTAGAGCATGGTACATTACATTGAATTGATTTTTGGAAGTTAAACCAACCTTGCATTCCTAGGATTAATCCCACATAACTATGATGTATTATCCTTTTTATATACTGCTAGATTTAATATGCTAATATTTTGTTAAGGATTTTTGTGTCTATGTTCATGAGGAATATTGTCTATTTTTTTTTTTTCTTACAATGTCATTATTTGGCTGTGGTATCTGAGTAATACTGGCCTCATAAAATGAGTTGTGACATTTTCTACTCCTGTAGTTTCTGAAAATCTGGGCAGAACTGGTATTTTTAATTCATTCATTGTTTGCCAGAATTACCAGCTATGCCTTTGGGGGCTGGGTTTTTTTGTTGTTGTTGTTTGAAGGTGTTACATTACTAACTGAATTTCTTTATATAACTCTACTTAGATTTTGTTTTTTTCTTCCTTAAAAAAAAAAGATTTATTTTTTTTTAGAGAGAGAACGTGAGTGAGTGTTGCAGGGAGGGGCAGAGGGAGAAGAGAATCCCAAGCTGACTCCATGCTGAGTGCAGAGCCCAATGCAGGGCTGGATCCCAGGATCCCCAGATCGTGACCTGAAATGAAACCAAGAGCTGGATGCTTAACCAACTGCACCACCCAGGCTCTCCAGATTTTCTATTTTTTCTTGAGTCCATTTTGGTCATTTGTACTTTTCAAGGAATTTGTCCACTTCATCTAAGTTGTCAGAATGGTACTGTAAAGTTGTTAATGATATTCTTTTATTATATTTTTATGTATCTATAGTATTTTTAATACTATCCATCCTTTCATTTTAATATTGTTAATTTGCATCTTTTTTCTTGATCATTCTTTTATCAATTTTATTGAGCTTTTTATTTTTATTTTTATTTTTTTTAAAGATTTTATTTATTTATTTGACAGAGATAGAGAAAGCCAGCAAGAGAGGGAACACAAGCAGGGGGAGGGGGAGAGGAAGAAGCAGGCTCATAGCGGAGGAGCCCGATGTGGGGCTCGATCCCGTAACGCCGGGATCACGCCCTGAGCCGAAGGCAGACGCTTAACCGCTGTGCCACCCAGGCGCCCCTTATCGAACTTTTTAAAGAGGCAGATTTTCATTTCACTGATTTTCTTTCTACTTTCTATTTCTTTGATTTCTGCTCTGATCTTTATTATTTCCATTCTTTTATTATTTACTTTGGGTTTAATTTACTTTTCCTTTTTTAGCTTCTTAAAACAGCAGCTTAGATACTGATTTTAGGCCTTTCTTCTTAGAAGTAGGTCTTTAAACCTATGTCTTTCTTAGCACTGCTTTAGCTATATACTGAATATTTTCATATGTTGTATTATTTTCATATGTTGTATTATTTTCATTCAGTAAAAATATTTTCTAATTTCCCTTGTGAGTTCTTCTTTTGGGTTACTTAGAAATATGTTATTTATTTTCTATGTATTTGGGGATTTTCCTTATTTCTTTCTGTATTGATTTTTTTTTGGCATTGATTTTTAATTTAATTCCTTGTGGTTGCAGAACACACTACATAATTCCAATTTTCTCATATTTATTAATACATTTTGTTTGCGGGTCAGCATATGGCTCATCTTGATGAATGTTTCAAGTCCACTTTGAATGTGGTGTTGGGTATAGTTTACTGCAGATGTCAATTAGGTCGACTTGCCTTACTCAGGTCTTCTTTATCTTGTTTTTCTGCCTACTTATTCTATCAACTGCTGAGAGAAGGGTACTAAAATCTCCAACTCTAAATGTAGAATTATCTATTTCTCCTTTCAGTTTTGTTAGCTTTTGCTTCATATTTTGTGTTTCTCTTATATATAATTAGAATTCTTATCCTTTCCTGCTGTATTCATTTCTTTATAATTATAAAATGTCCTTCTGTGTCTCCAGTATCACTCTTTGTTTTACAGTGTATCTTCACAGATATTATTATAGTTACTCTAACATTCTTGTGTCTGTTTTCTATGGAGGAGAATCACCCAACTTCACCATGCTGTCATTACTGGAAGATGCAATTATTTTAATAATGAAAATTAAATACAAATTTAAAAGGCGAATATAATGGTAGACTCAATATATTTTAAAAAGGAAAATATTGATTATAATTCTATACTAATAAAAATATGGATTAAAATAGATGTAAATATACATTCCTTTATCCTCTTCTATTTTTCCCCTAGAATTAATCACATGCTATAAACACTGGCTGCACTTTGGAGGGCAGAATATGATTGGGAAGTTAGGATAGAAATGGATATGCAAAATGGAAACCAAAATTTGGAAATAATAATTTGTCTCCTTTATTATACTCATTTTCTTTCCCTTAATCCATTAGTATTGTACACCAACACAAACAGGAAAAGTTATTGTTCCTTGTTATTCACAACATGAATGGACTGTGAATCTTTCATTATTAAGCCTGACTGAAGTTTCTGGTTTGGGATATTTATTATTTAATATGTCAAGGAATAGCTTTCTAATCATATTTTACTAAGGTTGTATGTTTTTGTGTGAGTGACTGAGAGAATATATGTGTATATGTGTTACTGATATCCTAAAGTTAAAATGACCCACTGTATTTCTAGCATAAATGCCATGTGATTGTGGAGTGTGCATGTGTATGTTTTCACAAACTACTAAATTCATTAGCTAATACTTTAAGATAACTAATACATGAAGTGAGGCAGGTCTGTAGTTTTCTTTGTGTG
This sequence comes from Ursus americanus, assembly GCF_024610735.1. Classification (NCBI taxonomy): domain Eukaryota; kingdom Metazoa; phylum Chordata; class Mammalia; order Carnivora; family Ursidae; genus Ursus; species Ursus americanus. The sequence goes on along the minus strand of NC_142130.1, from coordinate 16,816,984 downwards.
TACGAGAGAGCGAGCCTTTAATACAGTGTAAGAAATACTATAATAGCTTTTAATATATTGAATGTTTAAAAGAAGAATAATGAGGGGACATTAGCCTTAACAGACATTAAAGTTTCAGTTTAAAAAAACAATATATAGGGTATTGGCTGATGTAGATCCAAGGAACAGAACCAAGTACAGAAATGAACCCAAGTAGTTGTTGCAATTTTGAATGGGAAAAAAACCAGAATCTCTAAGTGAGGTAACAGGATGTATTATTTAATAGATGATCCTGGTAGAAGTGACTAGCCACGTGGAGGGGGACAAAAGTTTAATTTTTACTGCTTTAAGATAAAGAAAACTTTAAAATGTTCCTGCATGACATAAACGACCTGAAGGAATGGAAAAACATTATCATATTCTTAGATAGGAAGACTCAAGTTCATAAAGATCTCCATTCTCCCTTAAATAATCTAGACATTTAACATGATACCAATTAATACTAGTATGATTTGTGTGTGCAGAATTTATCATGATGACTCTAATGTTCAAAAAGAAAATTAGAAATAATAGCAGAAAACCCCGGAGAAATTAGGGGAGAGTTGGAAAAAGAAGGGAGAGAACAGGGTCTAGACCTGCCAGATATTAAAATATATTATAAAAGCACAATAATTATAATGGTAAGATATAGCTCATGACAGGTCACATCAATAGAACAGAAAATTTAAAAATAGACACAGAAGGTATTATATAATAAGGGTGTCATTTCAAATCAATAGGGAAAAGACCATTTGGAACAACTGGCTAGACACTTGAAGAAAAGAGTGGGTTCCCTATTTACACCTCACATTAAAAGAAATTCTACTTATAATAATAATCACAATGTAAAAAAAAAAGATAAAGGTACTACAAGAAAACATGAGATGTATTTTTCAAAACATGAGAAGGTGAAAGGAAGTCTTTCCTAAGTAAAATCAAGATGCCATAAAAAGATGAATAAATCCAACTACACAAGAAACAAAAAGTACTTTATGTACGGGAAAACTACCATAGGTAAAGACAAAAGATAAACTAGTAAAAATTATTTGCTACTCATATAACTGATGATGGGAGAAATCCCTACAGTATAAATAGGAATGACCCAATAAAAAATGGACAAAAAGATATGAACTGAGAATTCATAGAAAAATAAATGTAAGTGACCAAAAAACATGATAATTACACATCTTTATTCATAATAAAAGGCAAATTAAATGATATGTGTCACCTATTGGATTTTCAAAATAAAAAAACCCTGCTAAAACACAGAGCAAAAAGAAATATATTGAAAATAAGGGGTAAACAGATATATAAGATGAATCAAAGAGGTCCAACAACCAAATATTTATTATCCTAGAAGAAATAAGAGAAAAATGGAGAAAGAAAATTAAAGAAATAAAAAGCAACTGAGTTGGAGAGAATTTCATGTTTAGATTAAAAGAGACAACTGAGTAGAATGAAAAAAAAAAAAAAACCCACAAAAAACCACAACCAAAACCCCTCCATACTAGACAATAAAATATAAAGATAAAAGCCTAAAAGCTCTCAAAAGGGGAAAAATAGGTAATATGGAAAGGAACAATTGTCTTACTGGCAACACTCTTCTCATCAATAATAAAAGTAGTGAATACTGTACACCTGAAACTAATAAAACACCGTATGTTAACTACACTAGAATTAAACCAAAAAATAAACAGTAGTGAAAAACTGTACAGTAATTAAAGTCTGTTGGAAAATACTTTGACCAGGATTTCTGTACTCAGCAAATTATCATGTGTAAAGAAAAAATATAGGTATTTTCATGGGTTTTAGTTCCATGAACCAATTCTGAGTCATCTGATTAATTACTCTAGCCAACCAAAGACGGAGATCAAGAAAGAGGAAGATACCCATACTAGAAATGGTGGAACTGACCCAGTGGCCAAACAATAGAAATAACAAGTAAAAGCAATCCTACAGTAAAGTTTTATCAATCGTAAGAAATAATAAACCTAAGCTAGCAGATGAAATCTGTACGGCCCAAGTAAAAAACATTCAGGACGAAGAATAAAACTGGCTCTAGGCAGCATATAAAGGAATTGAGAAGTTACATAGTATTAAAGACATGTATATGAAGAATATATATGATTATTTTCACAACACAAAAAAAAAGGCAACTGGAAACTTAAAAAAAAAAACCCAAAATATACAATAAAATCACACTCAAAATATGAAACAAAACTGTACAATTTTGAGCAATTTATAGACTGTATGAAAAGAGGAACCACGTGACTGAAATACTAAAAATATTCTTTGTATAGTTCATGATGTTGAACACAGAGAAAGAAATCTAATCCTAGTGTTCTACTTAGTTGTGGAATAAAACATTTTTACATAATCATATTCATGTAAATAGTATGTTTCAACTATTAAAATCTACTTATAGTCAAAACATAAGTGGTTTTCAAGTATGATTATAGTACGGAATGTAAATGTTAACATTACCTGACACTGTAAAAATTATATAATATGTGGTGAAAGGGTAGAAGACTTGAAAGGAAAAATGGGGTAATATTGTCTAACACTGTGGGGAATCAGGACTGTTACTGAAAGCTGATGTGATAGAAAATGGAGATTTGAGTATGTTCAAAGTAGAAAGATGACAAAAGCTAAAGAAAGGGAGAATGGAAGGATAGTGAGATGCTGATTAAACACGGTAACAGAATTAAGAAACAACAAAATTCCAAAATGAAATTAAAATGCTCCAATTTACTTTCATAATCTTCAAGTCCGGTAGCTATTCATAGAGGCAATTTTTCAAATTCTCAAATGCTCCTATTATTGACCAATGCATATATTTCAGCTTAATATTGGGGTTATTATAGATATTTGCTTTTTATAAATATCTTTGAGACACTGACTAAGGAACTCTATTTGGAAATCTTTATAACATATAACAGTTTTTCAAGTGTTTAATGTATTTCAAAGTATGGTACCCTAATTTCCATTTTCTTGATTTCAGTTCCAGAAATATTGGCAGAAAAAGTAAAAAGCTGACAGCTGGGTATAAGGATATTACAAGATGACTCTAATTATCTAAAATGTTTCTTTTAAAAGAACAGTTGCTACTAAATACTTCATTGCTAACATTTGGTTCAAGCCATAGCTACATGTATTCTATGGCATACTGGATCTGAACTTTGCAGCTGGTGGTTGATTTCCATCAACACCTTAAGACTGAAGTCTACAGTAAGGCTAAACACATTTAAACTATGAAAATAGAGCTTTAAAAAATATGGTGGAAACCTACTTGAATACTCAGGCATATATAGCTTTTTGTCTTAATTGTTGCAGAATAAAATGTTACCTACATGTCAGCTGAATTTAATTAAACTAGCATTTGTGGAAACTCCATTAGGTACTATAACATGGTTTCTGCAAGGGATACAAGTAAGTTTCACAAAGTAGAGCACAGGCGGTTGGATGTGAAACTGAAAGACAAACAGTTTAATAACTAGTAATCAGTTCTTGCTCTGGAGGAATAGGTTTTATTTTATAAAGAGTGAATATGATGAGAAAGTTTATTGAAACACCTGCCCCAAACATGATCAACTGATAAATGAGTGGAGGGAGATGCTTAAAAAGGGGGTGTGTTTGTGTGTAATTTTACTGTGAGAGTCTACCTTACCTGTAAGGATCAAAACCAGAAAAGAAGCCAGGTATCTTAGGTGTGTGAATTTCAAGTCTATACTTACAAGCTGGGTAACTGTAAGCAAATACTTAATTTTTTAAGACCTCATTTTCCTCACTGAAAAATGGGACGAATTACTCCTTCCCTGTCTTCTTCATTGGATTGTTAATTACGTGACACTCATTTATTAAGCAGTATTATGGGCCAGGCTTATGCTAGAGGTACAAGATAGATAAAATGACATCCTTGACTTCAAAGGGCTTATAACCTATGGAGGAATACAGATGTGCAAATAAGTAAGCAAAACTTAGTACAGTGTGTATGTGCTGTAATAAACAGAGGCTACAGAAAAAGGAGAGGGAGAGACTGACTCTTGTTTAGGAAAGTTAAGTCCAGGAATACTTAACACAGATTACAGAGAAGCTCAAGATAGTGTACAGGTCAACAAGTTATTGGGTAGGGGCAGCCATAGCGATAGGGGCTTGGAGCAGCAGAAACAGCACAAGCATGATGAGCACAGAAGTTCAGAAAGGCCTAGGTGAGTTTGAGGCAGTTCACAATGGCTAGATTGCAAGGTGTTCAGCGAGGGAAAAGTATAGAAACTCCATACAGAAAAGTAGGCTGGTGCCAAACTGTGAGAATGACAGTAAATTAATGAGACTGCACTTTATTCCAAGGTCATTGTTCTTCAAAATTCTGTCCAGGGATCACATGTATAGGACCAAGAGTAAGAAGACTTATTCGAATGCACGTTCCCAGGCCCACTGATGCACTGAATCAGATTTTTTAGAGTCTGAGATAATTTACATTGTAACAAATTCCCCTGACGATTCTTAAACACCCAGAGCTTGAGAAGCAGCAATGCAGACCACAAGGAATTACTAAGCTTTAAGCAGATCAATTTTGTATTTTAGGATGAGTGATATTTTGGCAACAGCGTGGAAGCAGTGTCAATCTCTCCCCTGTTCTCTTCCACATAATCTATTTATTATAGCACATTCATGAAATTCTGCTAGCTATTTACACGTCTGATAATTTTGGCAGCAGTGTGGAAAGTAAAAGAAAAGTGGAAAGACTAGTCAGGGTGCTTCAGTGATACAGGAAAGAACTAAAATAAGGCAGTGACTATGAGAAGAGGTGAAAATGACATCAAAAGACATTTCCAAGAAAGAAATACCCAAGATTTGGTGATTAGTTGGATTTGGTAGTTCAGACAGGATAAAGGTTAACAGAAATTCCTAACTTCGTAAGTAATGATATTATTAACAGAAAAGGATCATATGAAATAGAATTGTGAAAACATTTGAAAACTGGAAATCTAAGGGTAAGATATTAATCAGGTTCCTTTATAGAGCACTTCCCACACTTCTTTTCTTAACTTAGATGTGGACTGTATTCATATTTCTTTTAATGTAAAAGTAACTCATGCTTATTACAGAAATTCATTCACTTAAATACCGACTGAAGTGTCTATTAAGATCCAGAACTGTGCTCTGTGCCTACTTAAAATGCAATGGTGTATGGATGAACCAAGAAAACAATGAAAACGCATCTGGGACAACCATTACTACCATTTTTTGATGTTCTCTCATCTTTTTTTCTATATTTTAGTTTATTTCTTTAGTTTATATAGTCGTGCTCACAGAGCATAATGATTTTCATCTTGCTTTTTCACTTCAAAAACATTTCATCAAATTATTGTAAATTCTTCATAAACAATAGTGTTCTACGACCACCTATTTCTATGGGAGATATAGCAGTTTACTTATAGAATACTTAAGCTGTTTTAAAATTTTCATTGTTATATATAATGCTGCAAATGAAATTATGGAATCACAAGGTATGTTAATTTTAAAGGCACAAAAATTGCTGACTTGCTTTCCAAAAGGGTTCAATCAGTTTAGACTGCCAATAGAAATGTATGAACAGGGGCGCCTGGGTGGCACAGCGGTTAAAACATCTGCCTTCTGCTCAGGGCGTGATCCCGGTGTTCTGGGATCGAGCCCCACATCAGGCTCCTCCTCTATGAGCCTGCTTCTTCCTCTCCCACTTCCCCTGCTTGTGTTCCCTCTCTCGCTGGCTGTCTCTATCTCTGTCAAATAAATAAATAAAATCTTAAAAAAAAAAAAAGTATGAACAAGCACATTTCATGGTACCTTCATCAGCAACAAAACCGTTAGAAAAAAATTCTTGCTAACTCAAAAAGTAAAAATACATCACTGTTTCTTAAAGTTTCACTTCTTTGATTATCTGTCAGGGAGAAACATTTTCCCATTTGCTTTTATTTTCACTTTAGTAAATGAGCCTGTTTTCTCAAGTTCTTTGCTCATTCATGTACACTGAACTTGGTGCTTTTGAAAGCATTTGTAGAAAGACCTTAAAATTTAAACATAAACATTTGGCTTTCTGCAACTGTGAAGTTGGGGAGATCTCAGCCTGGCCAAGAGCGTGGGATCTCACTGGTCTCCCAGCCCTTCAACCTTGCTTCCCTGAAGCCCCCCAGTAAAACGGCATGATCCAAACAAATAAACTAGAGATAAACCTCTGTCTGCTATATATTTGCAAATCTCTAACCCTGCTCTGCACATCTTTAATTTGTTCATTAGTACTGGAGGAAAGGGGGGTGGGAGAAAAGGACAGAATAAATGTCAATGTTCTGAGTCAAATGTAATGAACTTTTCCTTCATGAGTCCTTCCAGTTCTTTAACATTTGGAAGGTATTTCCCCATCCACATAAATATCTTTCTTAAATGAGACTAGCATAAGGATATTTACTCTATTTCATTTAACTCTTCAATCTACCTGGAATTTATTTTTGCTATGTATTTATTTTGCTACATAAAGATTCAAATTTATTTTGAACACTATTTAACACTCTCAAAAACATGCACTGAATGTCTTCCTTTTTCTACTGATTTCTGAGGATTCCTTCATTATATTTATAATATCTATTTTTGGGATCTTGATTCCCTTTTACCAACTTTACTATCAATGCTATGTTAGTATCCAACTTTTTTATTATGGTTTTATAGTCTGTTTTGATATCTGATAGGGCTATAGTGGTTAGCTCTTTGCCACTGTTCTTCGTTTTTCACTTAAGTTTTTTATCTCACTTTTTACCTCTTTAGTCTCTTGGGCAAAACAAAGAATCATCTTGTTAATTTCTCAAACACATTTTTAAAAAATCAGAATTCTGCTAAGCTGTAAGTTACCTTGAGAAAAATGGATATTTGTAATAGTCAGGACTTCCCATTCATGCACATGATACTCTTCTCCCTGCATCCCCCCCGCCTGTATCCCAGTAGTTTTCAAATTTCTTTATGTGAGCTTACACATTTCTTATTAATATAATTCTATATTTTCTGTCATCGTTATAAGTGATTTTTTCTACCACATTTTCTATTTTTCTAAAGATTTTATTTACATGAGAGAGAGAGAGAGAGAGAGGGAGAGAGAAAGTGCACTAGCAGGGGGAGGAGTATGGAAAAGGGAGAAGCAGACTCCCTTCTGAGCAGGCAGCCTGATGCAGGCTTGAATCCTGGGATCATGACCTGAGCTGGAGGCAGACGCTTAACCGACTGAGCCACCCAGGTGCCTCTCTACCCTAACTTTCCAAGTAACTACTGCTATTATAAAGGTGAACTACTGAATTTACAGTATTTGTCTTAAATCTAGTTACTCTACATTCTTATTAGTTCTGACAACTTCTCAGTTGACTTTTGGTTTTCCCGGAATGTAATCATATCACACCAAAAATGGGATTGTGCAGTTTCAGTATTTACTCCTCTTTGTTCTAATTCATGTCTTACTATAGTGGTCAGAACTTACTGAAGAATGTTATATGATAATGTAGTGATAATGGGTTTCTAAGTTTTTAATAGTCATTGCTTCTCTAGTATTTCACCATCAATTATTATTTTAGCTTTTAGTTTGATATGTTTTTGAAATTTCTCTTTATTCCTGACTCTTAAAGAGACAAAAGGAAATTATTAATTTCTTTTCCATGTCTACTGGTACGTTTATTTTCCTTATCAGATTCATTGACCTAGGCATTATAAAAGTCATATTTAGCCATCTTTGCATTCTTAGATATTTGCTAATCATAAAGTAGACTTAATGTAATGTTGAATTATTTTTATTTCTCTAATTCATAGCTGTTATTTGAGTCCTACATTCTTAAAGTTTGCTCAGGCTCATTTCTGGAACACAGCACCCTGGAAATACCTCTTTTAGTCACTAGCCATCTAGTGACAACTTTTCAGGCTCATAAAACCTAAGTGTCATATGGTTGGCAGGGAGGTTAGATATTCTGGTTCTGATCTAGAATTTTAAGCAAATGTCTCATTTCACTGTGCCGTCCCTTTCTTCTCCCCCAGTGTGACAGAAATCATGTCTTCTTGGTCTGATAGTCTTATCTTCCAGCTAGCTAGAAAGACTGGCACATGGCAGCTCAGGGTACACTTTTCTCTTTCTAAGGCTTTAGGGGACGTTCTACCTTCCTGCACAGATCAGATAGGACATCCAAAAAGTGGGTGTTTGTACAAAGGGAATGAATATTACATAAGGAGGTTAGAGTAATACGTAAATCTGTCCCCTTATTTATATGTCCTATCTTTTAGTTTTTCCATTTCTCTAGGTGGAAGAGTTAGCAGAAACCTACTCAGAGTTTTCATAAAATAATTTTGCATAGTATGGCTGAGTTTCCTTTGGCAAATCCTAGATACATATAAAATAAGAGATGGGAGAAAGGAAAGAAACATAAGAACCACTAAGTCCAGTGGTCACATCAGGACCAGATGTTGTCAGATAGCTGTAATTTCTAATATTCTATTTCCGTACTGTTCTAAAATGACTTACGACTAATTTATCTGGGGTATGAAGCAGATTTTTCAAAGCTTCAAAATTTGAGCTGAGAAAATACGATCACTGTATGTATATTTATATTTAAAAATTAAGCAGCTAAGTATTAAAGATTTTTTCCCAGTGATGCAATAAACTTTGTGCTTAGCAATGTGCTTGACCCTGGGTATATAGTGGCAAACAACACACAGTCTGTGGATGTACAGAATCAACATTTTCCTTGAAAAATCTCTTAAATCACTCATAAATTACAATGTACACACTTTCTGTATATCACCTTGTACAGAACCATTCTTTATAAAGACAGAATATATTTACAGCAATCTAGAACACACAATAAAATTATATGTGCAATATATAAAATATATGTATTTAAAAGGGTGTGGGTTTACGCATGTGGATGTATGTATCAGAGAAGATGCACATGTGTAGGTGATGGTCTGTTGTGCCCATATCTTCAGGCCACCTAGGAAATCAACACAATTGCTCAGCAAGTCTAAAACAGCAGTTTCTCTTCCAGCACTGGAATAAATTGCTGTTCTTTGGTTAAACACTATAGGTTTGGCATTAGAAGCCATGTTGTATGAACATTACATATGACTGGCTAACACAATCACACTCAACACTGTGAGATGTGCATACCTACACAATGAGATCAGTTGAGGTGACAGAGATTCACATCTTTAATCTCATGTCTATTTCAAAACAAAAGCTCAGTAGTAGGATGTGACTGCAATATTTAAATGATTACTTTTATCATGATTATACTTTTGGCTGAGTATATATAGCTGAATTCACATAAATTAAGTGTGATGAGACTCCACTGTAGTGATTAGATATGGAACTTTAGTTTCTTACTGTGTGTAGTAGAGAGACTACATGTGTACAGAAGTGCTATTGTGAGGACTAAGGGAGATAACATATACAAAGTCCATAATATTCCTCTTTCCCAGATTCATGATATTAAAATTTGGGTTTGAGGTAACTCAAAGTATACATACTAATGTGTACATTTAGAAAATCAAGGAAATTTTCTAACACAGGTTGTCAACTATAACTCTCCATGATGCCATTTTAAAATAAGCAGTTAATTATTAACTTGAATGCCTAGGTTAATCATAACCACATAGTATGGCAATAAACTCTTGGTCAGAACTAGGCAGTCCACTCTCATGTTTTGTTTAATTTTTTTTTTCATTGTGCATACCACCCCTTAAAAGAGATGAAATTCTATAGAGTTTCACATGTATAAAAAATGGTCAGAAGTATAATTAATGATCCTTTAAAAGTAACAAGAATTTTGAATAACTGTGCCAAAATTATAGATTCTTTTTAAAGCAATCTCTATATAAATTAATAATAATTATATATATATATATTTTAAAGTACATGGATTTTATTGTTACTATCAATCTGCTTTGAGAGACACAAGTGATGGGATCATCAGCTTGAGAAGAATAAGTTACAGCGTGTGACCATCAAGAGCAGCCTAAATTGCTAAAAAGTAGGAGGTGAGAAAACAAACACATATATTTACCAAAAACTTAAATATGAACTTACAGTCTGTCTCATTTATGTCAGGTGCCAACAAGATGATGCTGTAAAAAGTTGTATCAGTGATGCTCTGTAGGTAACTTAGTAATTAAAGGCAAAGAATTAGAGACTGAACTCATGGAAAAATCAAAACACATGGTTGCTTTCCTTATTTTCACACAAATGACTTGCAAGTTTTACACAATTTCCCATAAGTTTAAACCTGGTATCAAAATCATATACAAAAGAGTAAATATTATATTTAATAAAGATTTCATAACAAATATAATGGGTATAAGCAGCTTTAAAACATGAGAATTCTATAAAAGCCATGTAACACAGGGACTATGTGACAATATGACACAACTACGGTCCTTTAGTACCTGGAGGACAGGGAAAATAAATACCTAGTAGCTCGAAACAAGTACTGCTTCAAGGGCAGAGTGCTCTGAGGATATCTGCTGGGGATTTTGAGATTCCAGGAATTGACAGGGAAAAATCAATCCATAAGAAGATCAGGCTAGATGTGAAAAATGTACACCCATTTTCTTGGTATCATCTGTCCATCAAAACCTCATTCCTATCAAGCTAAATCTCCATATGCTAACTTCTCTTAGGAGCAGGTATGAAACAGAATTCAACCTAGAGCTTGAATGAAATTTTAAAAGTTGTAACAGAACAAAAAACAAGCAGTAATCAAAAAGCTTGTTAGAAGGCAACCTTACTGTTCACTCTCCAGAGACTGGATCCATTAGTAAATCCTCAGAATGGACAAAAGTTAATTCACTACCTAATGTTAAAGCCCCCAATTAAATTGATGAACATGGCATAGTTTGTGCTCTGAAGGAGCCTACAAATATTTATTGAGTGCTTACTACATGCTACGCACTGTTCTAAATGCTTTAATGTATTTGTCACTTAATCCTCATTACAATATTATGATGTAGGTACTGTTATCATCCCTCTTTTACAAACAAGGAAATGTCTATTAACCCAGAGAATATTTAACCCAGACAGGTTAAATAACTTGCCCTAAGCTACAAACTACTAATCTCAATAGTCTGGCTCCAGAGCACATGTTCTTAACCATTATGACATATATTTTGGAGAAAGAAAAGAAAATTAAAGAGGCCTAACTACACTGACCGTATTTTATGGATATTCTAAGACTGTCCTAACTTCAAATATTCTGTCCTATTGTCAAATTATTACCCTCATTTTGGTTGGAAAAAAAATTATTTACAAGAGAAATGTACTAATTTATATGCCTGATATTTAAACTCAACAAAGAACACCATAGCATGATATATTTGCTGTGCTTAGTAGTTATACATTAGTAGATACATTTAGCTACACATTAATAGTACCTGTGAACATAACATGGCTGTAAAAAATGCTGCCTTTTATTGCACACAATTAATCAAAATCATTCAAAGTGATTTTGAAGAAATCTGGAGTACCATAATATCACTAAGATTTTTGAAATTTGGTCATTTTTAGTGAAGAGAAAACAAATAACCAGTCTCCACACTATTAAATTACTAATATTCCAAACTACTTTGAGTGTTACTACCATTATAATTATCAAGACAAGTACAGAGGCTGCTTTGAAAAAGTCATGTTCAACTTTTACAACTGCTATATAGAGAAAAAGAATGCAAATATCTCTTCCATAAATATATTAAGATGCTACCTATTGGAGTCTCAAATGCAAATAATAATAGCCATTAGATTTTAAGGAAATCTTCATATGGAAAATAACTTTAAAATGATATTACTATTAATATTTATGATAAGTAAGAAAATGACAGTATGAAACACAGTTTTTCCTTTCCCTACTGTCATTTATGGTTTGATTTCAGATTGGACTTTAGTAGTCCTAATTTCAATCTTTTTCCCCACGATTTTTCCCATTAATGATGCTTTATATTTGATGATGTGCTCTATAAATCTCTATACACAGAACAGTAGCTTACTTAGCAAAAAATTCCACGATTTTTATTTTTGCACTTGCCAAAGTTAACCTCCTAAAGAAAACACACACACACAAACACACTTCACTCACTTTTAAGCTAGAGGCAGTCAACTGTTTCAAAATGCAATTGTACTTTCAGGTCTAGACCTGCAGTAAATCCATCAGAAAAGTTCTTGGGAAAGTATGATCTCTCAAAGACAAATAAGCCACAGAAATGTGCTTAGCTTGTTGAAAAATGAGTACATACTCAAAATAACTCTAAACAGGGGCGCCTGTGTGGCTCAGTCAGTTAAGTGTCTACCTTTGGTTCAGGTCATCATCTCGGGGTCCTGGGATCAAGTCCCACATCCCGCTCCCTGCTCAGTGGAGAGTCTGCTATTCCCTCTCCCTCTACCCCCAGCCCCCTCATGCTCTAACAAATATATAAAATCTTAAAAAAAAAACCAAAACCAAAAACCTCTAAATAATATCTCATAGCTTCAACAGTTTGCTGGTTAAAAAATATTCAAACCCTATAGGTGAGTAATTTGAACATTTATAGAAACAACAAATCAATGGCATAAATACCAATGCTTCTCAATCAAGAATAATGATTTTTGTCATCTTTCCTTATATTTATCTGCACAAAAAGGATGTGTGTGTGTGTGTGTGTGTGTGTGTATATATATATATATACACACACACACATATATAAAAGAGGCTTACTGTGCCTCTAGAATTATATTCCTAAGATTAGAACACATTTTCTGAAAATCATCTACTGGGATGGGTCACTAAAGGAGACTGTGGAACATACTTTCCTAGAAGTCTTTAACAAGTAAGGATGGTGACCAGTGGCTATTAAGGGTGCTGTGACAGGTTTGCTGGCCTTCATAACCCTGGCAACTGGTGTTCAAACGGATGACCTACTCTCAATGCCTGTCAGTCATTCAACTGCTCTCAGTGCCAGTAACCAAAATGGCCATGCCTGCAGTAAGTTTGATTCTCCAAAGTCACTGATGGTTTCAGAAAGAAAAAAAAATCTTTCCAGTCCATTCTTTTCTGATGGCAGCTTGTCTATGCCACAAAATTTCACACAGGGGCCTTCAAATATGTGCCAATTTATAAACAGGCAGACAAAAAGATTTCAGCTTTTCTGAAAATACAACAAACTGACACAGACGGTCTTCCCTTTTTAGGGAGTGGCTTACTGATTTTTCCCTGAAATTAAAAACAGAATTTAAAACACTAGGAATCGCACAGAATTTTGGAATTGTAAAGAACATTAGAAATTGTGTAGGTAAAAGGAACAAGTGCTAAAAGGTCAAGATCTAAAACCAGACGATTAGTTAACAGTTCAATGTGGAATCCAGATTTTAGATTCCTAATCCAATGTTCTCACCACAGCACACAGCCTCTCCTTAACCTATCAATATGGTGTTAAAAATATCTCCAAATAGCAACAGAAATATGCAACTAGTTAACAACTTACAGAAAAGTATTTCTGATATACTTCAAGTCTATACTCAATAAATGATCAACTAAGACTGGCACAGAGCAATTTGCCTACTTTTCAGACAGTTTAAAGTATACAGCTACAAAACTGATAAAAGGTAAGAAAACTATTTTGATTCTCAATTATGATTCTACTGCAAAAATATCAATGCATACTGGTCACTTACTTTTAGGCACTATGCTAGGTGCTGAAGGTAAGAACGAACATGATTTCTTCCTGTTAAAAAATTTTTACTAAAAATTATCTTCATAATATTGTTTTAAATTTCTATAGTACTTTTTTTAAAAGATTTTATTTATTTATTTGATGGAGAGAGAGAGAGACAGCCAGCGAGAGAGGGAACACAAGCAGGGGGAGTGGGAGAGGAAGAAGCAGGCTCCCAGCGGAGGAGCCTGATGCGGGGCTCGATCCCAGAACGCTGAGATCACGCCCTGAGCCGAAGGCAGATGCTTAACGACTGAGCCACCCAGGCTCCCCAAAATTTCTATAGTACTTTGTAAGATGCATCTCTCCACTGAATCTTACTAACTCCTGAGTTAGTACTGAGTTTAGAAAGAGAATTATGATCAGAGTATATGATTCTATTCTGTTGCAGCTTTTTTTTTCAAATCACAACACTGACACTTCTGGCTTCCACCACACAAATATTTAAAATCTGAAGTGTACCAGATAGGTATGATCTGTAAGAATTCTTACTATTTTTTAAATCCCACCTTTATTTCAAATTATTCAAATGGTAATGCTGGTTTTGATACAAAGACTCTTTCATAACAATTACAATTATATGCTAAAAGTTGCTAAAACTTAATTTCTAATAAATGACAACAATTTTGATAAATTATCAAGGTAGCTACTAAAACAATACAGGAGAAATGAGTAATTGTTGGGCTAAATATGAAATATGTTATTCTTGTAGTAGATATAAACTTGGAATAATGGTTAGTATGTATACATTTTTCCTTTTTAATTTTATGTAATTTGGGATCACTTAAATTATCGCATTAATTATATGAGTTATTTAGCAAGCAACATAATACAATTCCTATCCTAGCAATGAAGAAAAAGAGGCAAAAATCTGATATAATCTGCCTTTTCTTCCCCATACACAAATACGAAGTAGCAGTTTGGGACTGGAATTTAGTTCCTTAACCCTCTAGATCAGAACTCTCCATAATCCACACCAAAAACAGCTTCATCTTAAGAAATATTAAACTTGAAAAAGCTCTAAGCTACCACATTTATTATAAACTTACAAATTCTTTATCGGCACATTTTAACTTTAAACTCCCCAAACTATGATTTTAGGGAGAGGGAGGAAGAGCACCTAAAAATTTCTTAACCAGGATCAATCAGTTCACAGAATAAAGTATTAAATGCAAATAAGATATAGCTATAAAACATTATTGGTATATTTAAGGTTTAATAACCTTTTCCAATGATGGAAATCTCCACACCTTCAAGTTGAATCCTCAGACTTCACTATGTGTGGCTTCATATTTCTTTTTTATGCTCTAACATTTTAGTTTCTCCTCCCCAATTTTTAATTTTTATTATAGTATTTTCCCCAAAATAATTGGTTATAAAATTTGCTTTATTTTTTTAATTAAAATTTTTAACATTTATTTCTTTGAGAGAGAGAGAGAGCACGAGCAGAGGGGAAGGGGCAAAGGGAGAGGGAAAAGCAGACTCCCCATAGAGCAGGGAGCGCAATGTGGGACTCAATCCCAGGATCCTGGGATCATGACCTGAGCCGAAGGCAGACGCTTAACCAACTGAGCTACCTGGGCACCCTAAAATTCACTTTAAACATAAACTTAAGGGAAAACTCAGGCATACCAATTCGATATATATAAAAATAAGTGGTATCAAGAAACTTCAGCAAATAGGCATTATTATACTGCATGTAAGGTTACTCTGTATTACTAAATAAAGTCTAATATAACTATCTATTTAAAAACATGGCTCCCAAATGGAGAAAAATATCAATAATTTCAGTCTATTGATAGCTGAAATTGCTAATCTGACATCAAGAACAATTTTACCTTCTGGATTTGGTCCTGACCAGAGGTATACAGATTTTTTTATAATAATATTTTTTTATTATATGTCAGTCACCATACAGTACATCCCTGATTTTTGATGTACAGTTCGATAATTCATTAGTTGTGTATAACACCCAGTGCACCATGCAATACGTGCCCTCCTTACTACCCATCACCAGCCTATCCCATTGCTCCCACCCCCCTCCCCTCTGAAGCCCTCAGTTTCTCAGAAGGGGGAATGAAGCATGACATATGTATATATTTTTCTATATCTCTTAGAAACTACTAAATAAAGATCCCTGAGCTTTGATGAACAGAGATTTCACCAAAATTTCTGGGTCTTCTTTTACAAATCACCCTTAATTTTAATTTGTCCCCCCCCTTTTTTTTTTTAAAGATTTTATTTATTTATTTGACAGAGATAGAGATAGCCAGCGAGAGAGGGAACACAGGCAGGGGGAGTGGGAGAGGAAGAAGCAGGCTCATAGAGGAGGAGCCTGATGTGGGGCTCGATCCCAGAACACCGGGATCACTCCCTGAGCCGGAGGCAGACGCTTAACCGCTGTGCCACCCAGGCGCCCCTAATTTGTCCCCCTCTTTTGGAATGGTCAAGTCTGATTTCACTTATCTTTGGAGATGGTGTAAGGTCACCTGACTCTCTCTTCCTTCATATTATTTACTACAGTTGTATTGATAGCTTGGCACTTGATATCCTGTCATGGTTGAAACTTCTAGGCACAATTACTTTCCAAATAGATTAACACCTGGGTGTTTGACAGTGCAATGGGGTTCTAAGAAAATGAAACTAAAAGCCACAGTGGTTTGGGTCCCTAGTCACATCTATAATGCTAGCAGTTAGCAAAGTGGCCAACAGGATTACACAAACTATGTCTTTCTGTTACCTCAGGTAAGTCCACTTATGAGACCTAACACCTCGTAAGGGGAAAGGAAATGAACATTTATTAAGTGATACAGAACAAAAACTCTCTTGGATCTGTATTTCATTTAATTCAACAACAACTCTACTGAATAGTAATTATTCCCATTATACAGATTAAGAAGTCTGTCCAAAGTAATCCTGCCAGGAACTGTAAGAGCCAGGTACTGAACCAAGGAGCTTCAGATTCCAAAGCCAATACTTTTAGTACTCATAAGATTTTAAGGCTAGACCACTGAATAGCATGTAGAGCACCTGGTACAAACTCTCTGTGTCATATAAGAGGAAACAGAGGCCCAAAAAAGTTGAGACTTGTCTAAGGACCTAATACTTGTGGTGAAACTGGGATTTGAATTCAAGTCTCCTGACTTCCAGTGCAGGTCCATGCATAATAATGATCCTTATTTTTGCTTGTGTGTGTGTTTGGGGTTGAGTCTTGCTTGGTATAATTTATATATATTTTATAACGTCTTGACTGTCTCCAAATGAAATTATATGTGTGGCAAGTTCAGGGATATACATTTTTAGTGACCAAAGATATTAAATGTATTTGGCAGGAATAAAAACTTAATTGGTGTTTGTAAATTATTACATGTTGTAAAGAAATCTCTTGCCAATATACTTATTTACTCAGTTAGTAAGTGCTTATTATGTACTGGCTACATGCTTGGCAATAAGAATATAACTGTATATAAAATAGATTCCCTATCCTTCTCATGGAACTTATATCCTGGTGGAGGACATACAAATAAATAGGCAATTATAATGCAGTGAGTCAATGCTATGACGGTGGGAATACAAGATGCTACGGGAACAGGAAGCAAGAATACCTAACTCAGACTAGACTTTTTGAAGGAGGTGGTATGAAAGATGAGTAGGAGTCAGCTAGTTAAGGAAGAGGTATGGAGTGTGCAAATATTTCAGGGAGAGCATTTGCTCAAGAGATCAGGGAAAGGCCAAGGAAGCTGTGGGAGGAGAAATGAACCCAAAGAGACAAGCAAGGACCGAATCATACAGGTCCTTGAAAGAAAGGGCTTTATAATCTTCTCTGTTACTATTACTTGGGGAACTTTAAAACAAACAAATCACAGATGTCTGGGCCCTATCTCAGACCAATTAAATCAGAATCTCTGGGAATGAGATCCTGGTACTGGTACTTTTAAAAAGCTAACTAGATGATTCTAATGTGTAGCCAGGATTGAAACTACAGTTTAAGCTATACAGGGAATTAAAAATATACACTTATTACTGGAAATAAAGAAAAAGGTGATCTTAAGTAATTAACTTCTCTGGGCCTTAGTTTATCTATTAAAAAGCAGGATGAAGCAGGTTAGAGGTAGCTTGAGATAGTGAAATGACTCAGAAAACACTGGTTTTGTCAATGAGCCTGTCATCTGACACCTGTATGACCTTAGATTAAAATGTCATTTCTCAGAGATAGTAATTCTGCCTGCCTACAGGATTGCTGTAACTCAAGACAACACTTAAGAAAACAGCTTGGTAACTGTGCTAATAAAATATAAACCACAATATTACATGATTTATGCTGCTAAAATTGCACAATTTTAAAGATCATATTTTTACCAAAGATGAGATCTTTTATGATGCTTAAGGAACACATTTCACTTAAAGAATCTCACCTATCTTGGAATTCAAGATATTAAAATAATAAAACAGAGAACTGATCCTTTTAATGCTACTCTAGTTACTAAAGAGATCAATTGGGATTAAGTTAGCTCTTTTCAAATAAACAGATCAACAGCGCAAATGCCCTTTAACAACAAATGTAAAAATTCTTTGTTCAGTAAAGGGCTCTAATCAGGAAAGCTACACACAAAGTAAACTACTTTAGGAAAAACGTTATTATGATCTATCTTCTTATACAAGCATTTTATTTATAAATTTAGGTGTTTTGTTTTTTTTAAGGGAATACTTATTTGGGATGGAGAGGATCTTAATCCTGACAGGAAGGAAGCTCTGCCTCCAGAAGGACTGTTCCATACACAGAGCCAGGCAAAGTTACTGTTCTTTTAGTCTCCCTTTTACATATATCCAGCCCCATGAGAATACACACATTCATGCAGTAATCTTTCAGTTCTAGTATAGTATTGTATCGAGTGACATCTCTTCCATGCTATATCCGGTTCACTTAAAATTTAAAAATTTTAGTTACATAAAAACAGTGTTTTGCATTTACATATGGTTCATTTTTAATTCTTCAACTAAAACTGACAGAAATGCCTTTCAAACTTTAAACTCACAGTCAACTGAATATTAAGTTAATATTAATTTACTTTCTTGCTATTTCCTCCATAGAGCTATTACTATGATGATATGCTATATCATTTCTTTCAATCACCTATTTTGTGAAGAGAAGCATTATTTTACAAAGATGAAAAATGAACAAGAAACTTTTGAAAAAAGTTATGGATGACATTTTATTTAATTTTATCCCAAAACACAAGACAAGAAAACTTAAAAAACAAAACAAGCACCAACACACACACACACACACACACACACACACACACACACACACACACCTCCCCTACTGGGCCCCCTTCAGATAATTTTGGTTGATGACACTGCAGAACAGTTAATCTGATAATTAAAATTTTCCATAACGTGTGATGTTTAGCTAGAGATCTATGCTGTCAACCAGAATTCAACACTTCAGTTAAAAAGCTTAAAACTTGAAGACACAGACATATTAACAAATTCTTACACTGCAGTTGCTTCAAGGGCCTCCTATTAAAGACATAACGTATTCTGATTTATCCAAATTAAATTAGCAACATGGTATCTTAAGTATTTTTCAGGTCTTTTCTCAACATCATCACACAATCCAGCATGAAAGCAAATTTGTAAGCAAATACTCCCGAAAATCTATTCTCTAAGGAGAAACGCATGCGACCAATACTGCTTGCGGTGGTTGAGATGTGGCCACTGAAATCTTCCGACTTGAGTTACCAGGAGTTTATCCACCCAAGTTTTCGAGGGGTTCTCCCAGGCCTCACAAACTAGATTCAAAACATCATCTCGAAAACCCAAGTACCGCATGTGCACAAAGGCGCTGGAATGAGGAAGCTTTTCTAAAACGAAATCACAACTCTAATTCATTAAAGAATATGCAGGCTGTTTTCCTCAAAGCCCCCTCTTGTTACGCTGCCTTACCCTTTATACAACTATGTAAACAGTTCCCCAGTTATTGACATCTAAGAAAATAGCTTTCGATTCCTAAGTCTGGGAACTAGCCACCATCACCACTATTCCTTTAGCATCCTAAAATAAACCCCTCAAGCCGCGGTCAAAACACTGGCTGAACGTCTGGTGTTTACATAGTCCAATCCTGGGCGTACCCTACCTTTCTGAACCACTTAGGAGCTGTGAAACGGGCATCACATAATAGACTTAGTAAAGACACAAATCACGAGACAACGTCTCGGGTCTATGAATGAAAGATCCAATACGTTTGATTGTCTCGGTTAAAAAGAAAAAAACAACCTCGAGAGGAAGGGTGGGAGGGGAACTGCGGGGTGGGGGGAGCGGTTTTCCTTCCCTGCCCCAGCCGGGCGATTTAAACTCAGCGTGAGGCAAACGCAGGGTCGCCGGGCTGGCGGGGCCGGAGTCCTGGGGCATGACAGCCCCTGTGGAACAGCTCGCGGCTCCGCCAGGATCCCTCACGCCGCGGTGCTCGCGGCAGACCGGCCACCCGCGGGCCCGGTGGGCGTGCAAGGGTGCGGGGGACCGAGCTACCGCGACCGGGGCGGCGGCCCTGGGTGCACTTCCTCAGATTCCAGCCGCCCCATCCCCAAAAATGAGAGAGGAAGGAAACCAGGAACGAGGCGGCGGCCAGGGGGAAAGGAGAGTAAGCGGCGAGCCCTCGCCTCTGCATCTGGGTGAGGCCAGCAGCAGGCGGGGAAGAGGGAGCTGCGATCACAGGCGAACTCCGCCGCGGGCCGACGCTGAGAGACGACCCGTGGGTAGCCCCCGCCCAATACCACCGGCGCGCCGGAGAGGCCCCCACACCCACCCCGTTCCCATCCCGGCCGCGCCCGCTCCCGGCCAGTCCACGCTCTACTCACGCTCGGGGCTCCTCCAGGTTCCGCGGCTCTAACCGCATCGGGTCCCAGCCCCGCGGGCGGCGGCGGCGGCGGCGGCGGCGCCGAGGGAGAGGAGAGCGGGCGGCACGGCCCCCGCCTCCCGGCCCCTCTCCCCCGCCGCTCCGGAGCTGCCCGGCCGGGCCCGAGCCCTGCCTCGCCGGCGGCCCCAGCCCCAGTGGCCGCGGCAGCAGCAGCCCAAGACCTCAGCGGCCGCAGCGGCGGCACCGGAACTGCCGCTTTCTCCTTCTAGCTCCCTCTCCTCTCTAGCCCCCGCCACACGCCCCCGCCCCCGTCTCCTTTCTCTGTCACCCTGTTTTTTTTCCTTTTGTTTCCAGAATAAACTTTATTGGTCTCTTTTTCCGCTCACATCGTGTAAACAAACAACGAACTCTTCCCCACCCCCTCGACTCCCCCCCTCCTCGCGCAGAGGAGGGTAAGAGCTGAGGAGTGGCTGAGCCTACAATACCCCGGAAGCAGATGTGCAAAGGAGAGGAAGTGAAATTACTGAGACCGGGAGGGGGAAGTGGGCAAATCGGGTAACAGTGCGCCAGTGCGCCTGCGCCTTGCTTTTCCGCCCGAAGTTCGGGTGGTGGAGGAGACTGTTTCTGGAGCGCGTGTGTTAATGCTCGGTCTTTTGCAGCAGTGAGGATGTTGTGTCATCCTAGGACGGCATATGTGTTGTTTATCTGTTTCCACGGGCACTAGGCAGGCTAGCGTAGAGATACGGGAGTATTGGGATCGAATGATTTCCTTCGCTCATTTTACGAAATGAGATTTCCTTTCGTTTGGAGGCGAGAGAAGGGGCCTCGGTGGCTAACCGCCGCTGTCAGTGGCTAACCCGAAGTGGTTATGGATACTAGAAAGAAGGCATTTTAGGAAGCGTTGCTGCGCGTCCTTCTGCCAATGTAAAGTTATGTTATAGCCCAAATCGGAAGAGGAATACACTGCCATTGCGCTCTGCAATCCCTTGACTCGCTCCGGGGAGACCTTTTGCAATGCTTTTTTTTTTTTTTTTTTTAATGCAGATTTGGATTAGCTTGTAGGATTCAATTCTGACTTGAGAAGAAGAGGTTTTTTCGCGTAGTGCCATGGAGACTTCAGAAAAGCCATCTTAGCTATAGATTTGATTCAAGTTTTGGTGCTGCGTGCCACAGAAGCCCACTCCCCCCCACCCCTTTCTTGGAGAGTAATGTGATCTGTTGCCTTTTGAGATCGCTGCTAGTAAGGGTACAGTGTTCTGCGTGTTTCTCCCCCTGGTGGTCTTTCATTGTATTGAAAAGGCACAGGAGCGTGATTGTAAGTCTGCAATGCAAGTCCGCAAACATCCGTTCTTTCTTGAATTTTTAAGTAGAGGACTTGGAAGTGACCCACCCTAGAGAGGTTACAGTCTTATTTATCATCTGAGAGCAAAAACTGGACCAATAACCAATTTTTGCTCGAACACCACACGTCCATTCGCAATCATAAATGTGATTCATTCCTTTATGTTGTCATAGTTTCATTTGACTCTTTCTCGTTTTCTTTCTTTTCTTAAGCTCTGGTTTTCATCTCACATTCCAGGGGTCTATGTTTCTAAATATCTTTCTTGAACCAGGGTTTTTTTCCGGCAGTTTCAGGACACGATGTTACTCCAGGGCAGGGAATTTAAGGGCGGGGGGGGGGGAGCAAATAATACTGAATCAGGAGTCAAAGAAACCTTAAGGCAGCATGTTCAAAACTATGTTTCCAGGCACAGAGTTTTGTGAGATATTAATAGGTAGACTTTGCTAGGTATATTTTTCTTTCTAAAATTTATTTTTAAATAAAATGTTAATTACATTGTATAATTTTTGTTATGTGATGATAGGACTTAAATCATGTGTCATAGCAGAAAATCCCATAACCTGGTACTTGAATGCATGATTATTCATTTTGCAGGAGTAGCATTTATTGCCCAATTCTCAGTCGATGCATTTGGTTTATTTGGTGACCATTGATCTATCATGTGTTTTATCTTGCTTTCAAAGGTGTTTGCACTATTATTCAGTGTGTACAGTATGTTAGACATCTATATGACAAAACTCATTGCTCAAGTATCCTGTGGCTGTAGGAAGAATGTTTTAAAGGAAAAGTTGAAATAGCAATTCTCACACTGTCAATCAAATGAAAAATGGAATACTTCAGAATTTAAGAATTGCATTCTAAATTTTTCAAAGTTAGGAGGTGAAATGTCCAAGATGAAACAGTTATTCTATTCTAATACATTGAAAATATGGTTAACAGCTACTTGCCTTTTGGATTTATTTCCACTGGAAATAAAGATAACTGATACTTGAATATGCATTGTGCTCCAAAACATTCTCTAACAGAGCTTAAGTCATTGCTGAGCTTCGAAGTCACTTGAAAACAAGAATCGGTTTGGTTATGCAGCAATGTACTCTGGGTGTATAAAACTGCCAAGTTCAACAGTGAAAACGCACCAAAGGATAACAAAGTGAGCTACTGTATAGCACTTTTTGATTCAGTTATGGTCAGAAAACGTATAATTTATTTTCAAGTTGTTAAGTTTGTTCTGCCCCAAAATATCTTACTGAATGTGCCATTTGCACTTACAGAAGATCGTTTTATGTTCATTGTTGAGTGGAATGTTCTATAAATGTCAATTATATCAGGTTGGTTTATAATGCTGTTAGGTCTTCTGTATCTTTACTGGTTTTCTCTACCAGTTCTATCAATTTCTGGGAGAGAAGCATTGATGTCTCCAGCCATAATTGTGGATTTGTCTATTTCTCCTTTCACTTCTATGTATTTTTGCCATATATTGTATATTTGAAGCTCTGCTGTTAAGTACACACACATTTAGAATTATGTTTTTGATGATTGACTCTTTTTAACATTATGTGCTATATCTCTTTGTCCCTCGTAATAGCCTTGTTCTGAAATCTATTTTTTCTGTTATTAATATAGTTACTCCAGCTTTCTTTTGAGTAGTATTCCCATGATATATGTTGGTCTCTCTTTTTAATCATCTGTGTTGTTATATTTAAAATGTGTAACTTGTAGGCAACACATAATTGGGGCTTTTTTTTCTTTTTAAAATTTATGCCAGTCTGACAATCTCTTTTATCAATTGCTATGTTTAGATGATTTACATTTAATGTAATTGTTGATATGGTTGGATTTTGGCCTACCATTTCATTATTTGTTTTCTGTTTGTTCCTTATGTTTTTTCTGTTTCTACTTTCCTGCATTCTTTTGGATTATTTGGATATTTTTAATTTTACATTTTAATTTATATATTGTCTTTTTGGACATCTTTCTCTCTTTTGTATTTGCTTTATGGCTTACAGTATATGTACATAAACTTTCAGTGTCTACTGAGTGTTAGAATTACATCACTTCAAGTAAATTGTAGGAAGACACTTTGCAGTCATAGGTCCTCTCCCTCCACTTATTGACTTTTATGTCATAGTTTGTATATGTGTTATATTTATAAATATGGAAACCCTTTCGGATAATTTTATAGTATTTGCTTTCAACAGTTATACATATTTTAGAGAATTTAAGTGGAAAAATAGTCTTTTATATTTCCTCACCCATGTCTATTTCTTTTCTTTCATTCCTAAAAATCCATGTTTCCTTCTGATATCCTTTCCCTATAGCCTGAAGAACTTCCTTTAGCATTTCCTTTAGAGTGGTCTGCTGGTGACAAATTCTCTTAGCCTCCCTTCCTCTGAGGATATTTTTATTTTGTTTATGTTCCTAATGGACATGTTAGCTGATTATAGAATTCTGGGTTAACAGGTTTTTCCCCTATGGTTTTTAGAGATGCTTTACTACTCTCCTTAGGCTCCACGTGCAGTCATTCAAATAGTTTATCCCCATATGTAATTTGTCATTTTTCTCTAGGTTATTTCCATATTTAACATTTTTTCTTTCAATAATTTATCATGTGTCTAGATGTTTTTTTCTGTTTATTCTACCTGGGTTTGCTGAGTTCTTGAATTTGAAAATTTATATATTTTGCTAAATTTGGGAAGTTTTCAGAAATTATTTCTTCAAATATTTTCCTACCCCAATTTCTTTCTCCTCTTCTGGGAATCCAGTGACAAGAATGCCAGACATTCTGATATTGTCCTACCTGTCTTTAAGGCTCTGTCCATCATTTTCGATCTTACTTATCTCTCATATTGGATGATTTCTATTCATCTGTCTTCTAGTTCACTTACTTTTGTCTCTTTTATATCCATTTCTGCTATTGAGCCCACCCAGGAAATTTTAAAATTTCAGATACTGTATTTTTCAATTCTTAATTTTCTAACTGGCTCTGGTTTCTATATCTCTCTAAGAACCTGTATTTTCCCATTCATAAATTTGTTTGTCCTTACCTCAGGGAGGATAGTTAGTAATACCCTACAGATATTTTTATGAGGTTCAGTGGGAGAAACAGCTTTTAAGGGAAGAATAGCCAATTTTACTGCCTTTAAAAAAATCCAGCATTGCTAAGAAAACAAATTTTGCACCTTGATCACAACCAAGAACAATTTTCTTACACTCAATAGCTATGATTAAAATTAATTCTGTACTTGCTAAGGATATTTTCAATGCCATTGTATAGTCTAAGGATTTGCACACTACTCTGCTAAAATATTTCTACCTAGGAAACAAGAATATGTGTATTTGTGCTACGCTTGTAGTTGGTCAAACCAGCTGTGTGAGAAGGATAGGATTGTGAGGTTCTGATAGGAGGGCCATTTCAATGTCAGGTAAAACAAATCTTTTAATTTAGCCAAGTAATTTTTAGTGTTCCCAAACCCATGAATACCTGAATATTGAAAAACCAGCAGTTTATTTTCTTCTTCCCTTTTGTGAAACATTCTCATGTGAAACAGAATTTTTACATTATGTGACAATAAAAACAAATTGTAGAGGTGAACTTGAGTTTGCAGTAAGTAAGAGTGTCCACTTCAACAAACATCATTCCTGGCAGTTAGTGGGTGTTGTATGATAATAAGGCTCTGTTCTTATTACAATGTTGGGTTTTGACAAATGTAATTTTATAAGAGCTTCCTCACTCAAATGTTATTTTTATTCCTTTAAAACTAATACATAACAATAATGAAAAGTTTAAAGGGAAAAAAAGTATTCCTAAAAGATAAAAGATGATTATTTTTACTTCCATGTACATCTTCCTAGTCTTTTTTTCCCCAAGGTATATACACAAAAATTATTTTACAAAAGAAGTAACCAAAAATTACAACCAACTTAAATAGTAATCAGCGATAAAAAGAAACAAACTACTGATACATGCAACAATTTGGATGAATCTCCAGAGATTCACCTTTTGTAAACAATTTATTATGCCTCTTCGCCATTTTCCTGGCCTCTTCATTTATTTGAAGTGCTGTATTTTTCATGTAATAAATTCCCATATGCATCTGAATCTGTTTCTGGACTTTACTCTGTTCCATTAATCTCTGTCTATGCTAGCATAGCGGTATTTGAATTATGGTAACTTTATTATTCATTTTGATATCTGATAGGTCAATTCTGTTTTCACTATTCTCTTAAAAAATGTATTGGCTAATCTTTCTGAGAAATTTTAAATTCAGGAAAGTACAAAAAAATTATATAAAACACCCATTTTCCTGCTACCCAGAATTAACAATTGTTTAGCAGTTTGTTATACTTGAGTGAAATTTATTGTTTTACATCAAAGAAATAAAACATTGCAATAAAGCTGAAGTACCATTTGACCCCTACCCAAGTTTCATTCCAATTTCTCTTCCCCAGAACCAAATGCTATTTTTTAATTTGGTATTTCTCCTTCTTAGTTTTATCTGTATTTTTCATACTTTTACCTACCTAT
The DNA here is from genome assembly GCF_024610735.1 of Ursus americanus. Classification (NCBI taxonomy): domain Eukaryota; kingdom Metazoa; phylum Chordata; class Mammalia; order Carnivora; family Ursidae; genus Ursus; species Ursus americanus. Next base: position 16,790,503 of record NC_142130.1, on the reverse strand, counting down.
ATTTAGGAACAAGAAATAGTATTATTTTTTTAAATTAATTTTTAAATTAATTAAATTTTAAATTAATTTAAATTAATTAAAATTTTAAATTTGTAAATTAATTTTTAAAATATTGTCATATATGCCAATCAATAGACAATTAAGTTATTTTCAATTTCAATTATTTCAATTTCCATATTATTTAAAAATTTCCGTATTACAAGCAACACTATGTTATCTATCCTTCTATGTCTCATGTATGAATATTACTATGTCGCTACACAAATTTACTGTTCTATCAGTTGTGGATTTCCCCTTATCTTTCCTAACTATTGATAATGTTAGAGTTTTAAACTTTTGCTAATTATCGAGTAAAAACTGACATCCCATCACCAATTTGTTTTCTTTTAATATTATTGCTGTTGAGTTTCCTTCTCTTCTTTTTTAAAAAAACTTTTAATGCAGTTAACACATGCACATAGTTGAACAGAATACAATACTAAAAAGATTATATAAAAAAACGGTAGTTTCCACACCTTCTATTTTATTTTTGAAGACAAACCCATTAAACTCTTCGGTTATTCCAGAAATTCATATTATAGAACTGTTTATTTCTTGTTTTAGCAATTTCTTGTTTTAGCTCCTTTAAGTAAACACAAATTTACACTCTCCCCTTATCCTATACTCTCAGTATAATTATCAGTTAAGAATTAATATTTACACTATGACTATATTAATATTTTAACTTCATAGCTAAGTAGTACATGTTTTTCTGTCTTGATAAGATTTTAATTTTCTTGCATTATTTATCATATGTATAACTTTTCTATATAGCTATTCTTACTCTTTTTCCCCACTTACACAACAATTATGTCATGTGCCTAATACTAGTTCTTGTCCTCAAGGCTCAGATATATGAGATAATCCATCAATTCCACTTGTTTTTTCTGAGACCTCTTCCTGGAGCCCTTCATCCTCCTGCTCTAGTCTGGACTGGTTAATTTCTAAGCTCCTGCTATCTGTCATCTGGGACTTCCCTTTGCTATTTCCTATTTTGCTGTCCTTGTTTCCTGAGTCCTGTGTTTTCCTCTTTCTTACTACTTCCTCATTTCAGAGGAGTACTGCTCTAGTAGCTTCTTGAGAAAGGGTGAGTTGGAAGTAAGTTCTTTGAGATTTTGGATATCTGAAAAGGTTTTTATTCTATTCCAGTGGTTTTCAACCCTGGTGGAATATTGGAATTACAAGGGAGAGTTTTTAAAACAAAACCAAAATCAAAAAACCTTCTCAGGCTCTGCCTCAGACCAACTAAATGAGGAGTCTGATATTAGGATCTAGTAGTTTTTGAGGAGATTCTAATGTGATACCAGAATTGAGAACCAGATTGCCTCAAACTTGAAATGAAGGTTTGGTTGGATGTGATAGGCAGAATTCTAAGATGGCCCTCAAGATTTTTTCTCCTTGAAGTACACGACTTGCATAATACCCTTCTATTAAGGGTGGGTGATACTAGTACATATAATGGATATTATTCCATGAATAAGTTTCTAATCAGTTTACTTTGAGTTAATCAAGAGAGATTATCCTGGTTGAGTCTGCCTAATTAGGTGAGTCTTTCAAGAGAAGGAGTTTATTTATATTTTTCAAGAATCCACTTAATGTCATCTTAAGTTTTAAAATTCTTTTTACAAGATTTTATTTATTTATTTGAGAGCGAGAGAGAGAGAGAGCGAGCGAGTGAGCAAGAGAGTACAGAGCGGAGGGAGGGGCAGAGGGAGAAGCAGGCTCCTCGCTGATCTGGGAGCCTGACACTATAGCAGCGGCTGGGCCCCATCCCAGGACTCCGGGATGATGACTTGAGCCAAATGCAGATGCTTAACCAACTGAGCCACCCAGGTGCCCTGTTTCAATGTCATTTTTAGATGGGAATTTGGAGGGAGAGGAATTCAACTTCTGTTGTCAATGTGCCGTCTGCTTCTATTTCAATGTATTGTTCTTGATAGGAATTTATAATCAGTTTTCTATGTTATTCTAACTGACTTACCCATCCACAGACATGGGAATTTATTTAGAATTGCATTAAATCTATAGGTTGATTTAAGAGGAACTGATATCTTTATAATACTGTCTTTTGTTCTAGAATTATTTATTTATTCTAATGTTCTTTGATTTATTTCAGTAAATTACCACCAGCTTCTTCATATAGAGCTTGTATATGTCCTATAATCTTGATAGATATTTCATCTTTTTTTATCGTTCTAGGGGATAGACCCCTACTCAAACTTCACCATTACATTTTTAAAACTGATTATAGAAAAGATTTGTATATTTATTTTTTATCTGATCACCCTAATAAATTACTGCAAGTTCTAAAAAATATAGTTGTTTTATTTAAATGTGTATAAACCTAATTTGTAAATATGTATCATGTTTTATAACAAAAATTTGAGATGAAAGCTATTTTACTAAGCTTGATAAATTTTTGTTAATAAATATTATTTCTTTGTTTTCTTGGAGCAATTAATCCGTGAAACCTTTTTTTTCTATTGCCTTTTTATGAAAACAAGCATTATATGTTGGAAGTTCCTCTTGATGGAGATATGTTCACACACCTTCATTTGAGAAATATTCTGTAATCAAATAAATTTGAAAAATGCTGTCTCGAAATACTCAACACCTAGCACAGTGCCAGGCACTTAGCAGTAGCAATAAGAAGTTACTGTATGAATGAATGTATTCAGTCTTCCTAACCATCTTTCAGAACTTACTGTATGAATGAATGTATTCAGTCTTCCTAACCATCTTTCCTTCAGGCTTATTCTTTAAACTCAGACAGATGGGAAATGTTTTCTAAAAACTCTCCAAGGCGAAAATTTTATAACATCCCTAGAACCTATGTTAGTGTTTAGCAAACCTCAATGTCAGGAAACTTCCTTACCCTAAGGCTATTTTGCTGTAGTTTAAGTCATTTCCTTTTATTCTTCCTTTAGTGCTGTTAGAGAACAGGTTACCAATCCTTGTGTATAAATCTCAGAAGAATGTCACATGGAACTAAAATTTAGTTAAAGATGTGCTTTAAAAATTCTTTTCTCCTCCCTTCACCATGATTCTCTAAAATTCGGAAAATTCTGATGCACATTAAAAAAGTGGAATAATTTATAGCAGAATATTAGAAAAATATGTCCAACAACTTTAGAGAAAAGAGATACTTAAATATGAAGATGTTTATCTCGTTCTCCTCAGAACTCTTTAAACAATGATTCTAAGCTTGGCTAATCTTTAAAAATGCCTGGGGAACTTAATAGATATAAAGATTTTTAGTCCCTATTGCAAACATAATGAACTTGAATAGCAGATGAGTGGTGCTTGGAAACTTGTAATTAAAAAAAAAATTCTACTCTAGAAGCTTTTAGGATGTCCTCTTTAATCTAGTGTTGATAACTAGAGTTCTAGAACAAAAGACCAAAACTAGAAAATGTTTTGGTTTGGGTCATTTTTTTTATACTTTGTACTAGGCAGTAAGGAGGCCCTTTTATAAAGTTGGAGATTTGTATCCTTTGAGTCTGGGAAAATTTTGTCTTTAATTATTTTCCCCCTTTTGTTTTCTTTGTTTTTCTTTCTGAGATTCCAGCTAGTTGGGAATTTAAGCTTCTGGATTAAAACCCTATTTTTCTTTCCATTTTTTGTATGGTAGCCATCTCTGATTTTTGTCAATTTTTCTCAACTTTACCTTTTAATGCTTCTATTGAATTTTTATTTTGATGGTCATACTTTGATCATATTTAATCGCCTGGAGCTATTCTTCTTCTTGTGTGGTGATTTAAAGTATGTCCACAAATTCTTCGAAGCTCCCATCAGAAAGTAGAGCCAAATAATACTACCTGTGAGTATGGGCGGGACTTAGTGACTTGTTTCTAATGAATAGAAAAAAAAGTACAAGTGATACTGCGTGACTTTTGGATACCAGGTCATAAGGACACTATGGCTTTCTTATTGTTCTTTCTCTGGATTACTTGCTCTGGGAGAACCCAGTTCCTATGTTGTAAGGACGCACAGAGTGTTATGGGAAGTTCCATGTAGTGAGGAACTGAGGTCTTCTGTCAACAGCCATGTAATGAGCCATCTTAAAGAGCATCCTCTAGCCCCTGTCAAGTTCTCAGAGAATTGCAGTCCCAGCTGACAGCTTGACTGCAATTTCATGAGGGACCCTGAGCCAGAACCATCCAGCTAAATTGCTTCCAGATTTTTGACCTATAGAAACTGTGTGAGATAGTAAATGTTTGTTGCAAGTTGCTAAATTTTAGAGTAATTTGTCATGCAGCAATGAAAAAGTAACATATCTTGCCTCTAAGTGCTCCTTTTTATAACATCCTATTCTTGTTTCTTAAATGCTTATCTTCTATAATTTTGCAGCACGTTAATAATTTTTGTTTATTTTAAATTTCTTTTCCTTACTTCATTGCCTCCTCCCCCCTCCAAGTTTTTGTTTAAATTCCAGTTAGTTAACATTTAATAGTTAGTTAAATTGCAGTTAGTGTAATATTAGCTTCGGGTGTAGAATTTACTGATTCAACACTTACATACATCACCCAGTGCTCATTATGGCAAATGCACTCCTTAATACCCATCACCTATTTAGCCCATCCCCCTACCCACCTCCCCTCTGGTAACCATCAGTTTATTCTCTATAATTAAGAGCCTGTTTCTTGGTTTCTCTCTCTCTCTTCTTTTTCTCTTTGTTCATTTGTTTTGTTTCTTAAATTCCACATATAAGTGAAATCATATGGTATTTGGTTCTCTCTGACTTATTTCACTTAGCGTAATACTCTCTAGCTCCATCCACATTGTTGCGAATGGCAAGATTTCATTCTTTTTTTATGGCTGAGTAGTATCCCATTTCATGTATATACATATATATACACACACACACTACCTCTTCTTTATCCATTCATCGGTCAACGGACATTTGGGCTCTTTTCATAATTTGGCAATTGTTGATAATGCTGCTATAAACATCGGGGTGCGTGTATCTGTTCAAATTAGTATTTTTTATCCTTTGGGTAACTACCTAGTAGTGCAGTTCCTGGGTTGTAGGGTAATAGTATTTTTAACTTTTTGAGGAATCTCCTTTCTGTTTTCCAGAGTGGCTGTACCAGTTTGCATTCCCATCAACACTGTAAGGAGGGTTCCCCTTTTTCCGCATCCTCACCAACACCTGTTGTTTCCTGTGTTGTTAACTTTATAAATTTTATTTATTTATTTTTTAAAAGATTTTATTTATTCATTTAAAGAGAGTGAGCACAAGGGGAGGGGCAGAGAGAGAGAGAATCTCAAGCAGATTCCACACTGAACACGGACCTGGAAACAAGGCTCCACCCCAGGACCCTGAGATCACGACCAGAACTGAAATCAAGAATCCAAGGCTCAACTGACTGAGCCGCCCTAGTGTCCTTCCTGTGTGTTCATTTGAGCCATCCTGACAGGTGTGAGGTGATATCTCATTGTAGTTTTGATGTGTATTTCCCTGAGATGAGTGGTGTTAAGCATCTTCTTGTGTGTCTGTTCGCCATCTGGATGTCTTCTTTGGAGAAATGTCAATTCATGTCTTCTGTCCATTTTTTAAAATGGATTATTTGCTCTTTAGGTGTTGAATTTGATAAGTTCTTTATGGATTCTGGTTACTAACCCTATATTGGGTATGTCATTTGCAAATATATCATTTGCATATGTCTTCTCCCATTCGGTAGATTGCCTTTTAGTTTTGTTGATTGTGTCCTTTGCCATGCAGAAGCTTTTTATCTGGATGAAGTCCCAATCTTTGCTTTTGTTTCCCTTGCCTCAGAAGACATAGCTAGCAAGAAGTTGCCCCAGCTGGTGTCAAAGAGGTTGCTTGCCTGTTTTCCTCTAGGTTTTAATGGTTTTCTGTCTCACATTTAGGTCCTTTTTGAGTCTATTTTTGTGTATGGTGTAAGGAAGTGGTCCAGTTTCATTCTTCTGCATGTGGCTGTCCAGTTTTCCCAACACCATTTGTTGAAGAAACTGTCTTTTTTCCATTGGATATTCTTCTCTGCTTTTTCAAAGATTAGTTGACCATAGAGTTGGTGGGTTTATTTCTGGGTTCTCTATTCTGTTCCATTGATCTATGTGTCTGTTTTTGTGCCAGTACCACACTGCCTTGATCAGTGCAGTTTTGTAATATAGCTTGAGTCCAGAATTGTGATGCCTCCAGCCTTGCTTTTCTTTTTCAGGATTGCTTTGGCTATTTAGGGTCTTTTGTGGTTCCACACAAATTTTAGGATTGCTTGTTCTAGCTCTGTGAAAAATTCTGGTGGTGTTTTGATAGGGATTGCTTTAAATGTGTAGATTGCTTTGGGTAGTATAGACATTTTAACAATATTTGTTTTTCTGATCCCCGGGCATGGAATGTTTTTCCATTTCTTTGTGTCATCTTCAGTTTCCTTCATCAGTGTTTTATAGTTTTCAGAGTGCAGATCTTTCACCTCTTTGGTTAGGTTTATTCCTAGGTATCTTATGATTTTTTGGTGCAACTTTAAATCGGATCAATTCCTTGATTTCTCTTTCTGCTGCTTCCTTACTGGTGTATAGAAAACTGCATTGTCTCTAATTCCTTTGCATTTTATTTATTTATTTTTTATTCAGGATAGTTGACAAAAGCCAAAGAAATGGAAGGGGCTACAGATTCTGGGAGTGAAGTGGGTTGTGGGGGGAGAGGAGGCAAGCAAATGGCAAATGTCTTCTACAGAAATCCAGAAAAGTAAAGTTGGAGGAAAAGATTGAATAGCCTATAAGAGAAAGAGATCTATGAATATATTCTAGAAGCCTTCTGTCTGTTTGTTTTGCTCATGATTTCATCAACGATCACTGCATTCAAATTCCATAATCCACACCATCTTTGGCAAAGATTTTTACTATAGTGTAAGTTAGAAGTACTCAGTGGTGATTTTACAGTGTTTTACTTGAATTCCCACGTTCCGAAAGCTGGATGATGGAAAAACCAAGGAGTTATATGGCTGTGTTAAGAAAACCTACATGTTATTTGTACAATAGATTGAGTGTTGAATTAGTATGACAGTGGTTTCCAGACGAAGCTAAAGGTCAATGGAATCACTGGAGACCCCATCACTTACTGTCTATGAGTTTGAGTAAGTTTCCCAAATTTTAAGAGCCTCTTTTGTAAAATGGGACTATTAATAGTATCTACCTTAGGGGTGTTATAAAGATGTAATCAAATAAGATTCTTAAAATAGTGTCTGGCACAGTGTTCTATGCCTCTTCTCCTTTTGCTTCCCCTTATGCTCTTCTTTCTTTTCCTCCTATTCTCATTCTTCTTCTCCATTTCTGCTTCTCCTTCTTGACCTCGTATTTCTCTTCAGTATTAATATTATAAAACAACGTATTATTATGAACCTTGACTCTGTCTTGGAGGCACTTCTGGCTTTTTGGCCATTTTCACAAGTCTTATGCATATGCTACCACATCACATTATAAAATATTGGTACATACATTTGTAAGTTAGAATCAGACTTTTAACATAGAAGCTTGATTTCCTGTAACACACCTACATCTCTTAGGAAAATTTTACAAAAGGCCTACTCTGAAAGAAACTGTGCTGGATAACAGCCATATAGAAACACTGCTCATTTATATGAGGAGGAGACAGTCAAATATAACACAGAACTCTCCACAATTACAGGCATTCTCAGAATTCTGTGACAATATAGAAGAGGGAGCTCTGCTTTGCTTATGATGGCCATTGAAGCCTTGGCAAAGAGAAAGCACTCAAGAGGATGATAGCGGGGTGTGCATGTGGGGAGTTGGACATAATTCCGGACATAGGACATCATATGCAAACTACAGAGATATGAGCTCTCGTGTTGTGATTGGAAACTAGCAAGTAACTATGAAATCTGAGGACCTACTCTATATCAGTTATATAGTAAACGGGGTATTCAAAGATAAAACATTGTTCTTGCCTGTACAAGAGTAACAAATTAAGTCCTCATGTGCTGTTTCAGGATTATAAAATCAGCATGAAGTACTCCCATTGCCTTTTGTAATAGTCAAAATATTTGTTAGTATTTGTTGAATGAAGGAATAAATAAATGGCAAATCTTACAGAATGCACAGGAGTCAGATAGAAGTTTTATTTTTCTTTCTCAAATATTATCATTATTTCTTTATTCACTCCAGTGCTTCAATCTTTATGTGATACTCAAATGTTTTATTTGGTCCTTCTGATTATTTGCTGCCACCTAGTGTAATAAAATTGATGTTATCATTTTTTCCAGTTTTTTGAAAAATAATTGACATACATCTTTGTATAAGTTTAAGGCATATAGCAAGATGGTTTGATTTACATATATTGTGAAATGATTACCATTGGTTCAGCTGACATCCATCTTCCCATATAGATGCAATAAAAAGAAAAGAAAAGGGGGAAAAAACGTTGCCTTTTTGGTGAGAACTCTTAGGACTTGCTCTTTTAACAGCTTTTCTATGTATCAGTGTTAGCTATAGTCATGTCATACTTTACATCTCTTGTACTTATTTATCATATAACCACAAGTTTGTATCTTTTGACCACCTTCCTTCATTCCCCTCCCCTACTCTGCCTCTGGGAACCACAAGTCTATTCTTTTCCTATGAATTTTTTTTTTTTTAAGATTCCACACATAAGTAAGATTATACAGTATTTGTCTTTCTCTGTCTGATTTATTTCACTTAGAATGATGCCTTCAAGTTCCATCCATCTTGTCCCCAATAGTAGGATTTCCTCATTATTTTTTATGGCTAAATAGTATTTCATTGTGTGTGTGTGTGTGTGTGTGTGTGTGTACAATTTCTTCATTAATCTATCAATGGACACTTAGGTTATTTCCATGTCTTGGCTATTGTAAATAATATTGTAAATAATATTGCTATGAACATGGGGGTGCAGATATCTTTTTGAGTTAGTGTTTTTGTTTCCTTTGGGTATATTCTCAGAAGTGGAACTGCTGGCTTATAAGGTAGTTCTATTTTTAATTTTTTGAGTACCTTCTTTATGTTTTCCATTGTGGCTGTACCAATTTACAATCCCACCAAGAGTGCACAGGGGTTCCCTTTTCTCCATCTCCACACCAACACTTGTTGTTTCTTGTCTTTTTGATGATGATCGTTCTAACAGGTGTGAGGTGATTTCTCATTGTGGTTTTAATTTACATTTCTCTAATGACCAATGATGTTGAACATCTTTTCACGTACCAGTTGGCCTTTTGTTTGTAATGCTGTTTTTAACCAACATGATTCTGGGGCGCCTGGGTGGCACAGCGGTTAAGCGTCTGCCTTCGGCTCAGGGCGTGATCCTGGCGTTACGGGATCGAGCCCCACATCAGGCTCTTCTGCTATGAGCCTGCTTCTTCCTCTCCCACTCCCCTGCTGTGTTCCCTCTCTCGCTGGCTGTCTCTATCTCTGTCGAATAAATAAATAAAATATTAAAAAAAAATCAACATGATTCTCTGTTGGTTTTTGAGAAGTACTGCCCTTCATAATTCATTTTAAAATTTAAGCCATAACTAAAGTTTGAAAAAAAGTAGGGAAGAGTCATAAATGATGGTGTTATTTAATAGAGCGTAATGATGATTTTTCAGATTAGAGTCTATGTATTAAAGCTAAGTCGGTGAGAGAACTCAATATAAGTCAGTGAAAGAATTCAAGGGATGGCGGGTACAGAAAAACTAATATAGTTTTAAAAATTAAGAACACTCTAAAGTAATATAATGGAATTTGATGCAGTTTGGAGTAACCCTCTGTCCTGTGTTGCTGTCCGCTCAAAGTTTCTCAAAGTTTTCCTAATGATCATTTTTAATGTTTGTATTTGTTTGTTTGTTTGTTTGTTTTTAGAGAGAGAGAGAGCACGAGCAGGGAGGGGCAGAAGGAGAAGGAGAGAGAATCCCACTCCATGCTCAGTGCAGAGCCTGAGGCAGGGCTCAATCTTACAAAACTGAGATCGTGACCTGAGCTGAAATCGAGAGTTGGATGCTGAACCGATTGAGCCACACAGGTGCCCTGATCATTTTTAATGTTTAAAAATTAGGTAGATCATGTAATCTTTTTGATAATTGAAAAAAATCCTAAGTAAATTAAGGTCAGAAAATACCATTTAATTGATTCCCTGGCTTTAATTGTTATATACCTATCCTACTGATGTTTTCTATTTCTCCCTCCATTCCCTCTCCTTTCTTTTTGCGTTCTGTGCAAAGGAAAATACTATTTTGGTTTTTATCTCACTTTTAGAAAACTTGTGTCTCTGAAGGAAATGTTGGCTGGGTAGGTCTGCCATGACATCATTACTAGACTTTCAAGGCAAGTGTAAAATTAAGTTGTTTTTGAAGCCAGTGCTTGCTGTGATGGAAGAGACTCCGGAAGGAGGACTTCCTGACCTTCCAGGCTTAGGGCCTCTCAGAGTTTCCTCTGAGAGGTACCAAATTAGAATGGGAATGCTTTATTAGAATATTTCATCTTCCTTCTTTTCCCCAATTCTCGCCAGTTGTACCATTAACATCATGGATTCCTACACAGGAGAAAGTCTTAAGTTGATGCCAGGAGATCTGGAATTCTAATTCTGGCTCCTGTAGCGAGTGGTGGTATGACATTAGTTAAGAGACATAGGCTACTCTGGGCCCCACTTTCCTCTTTTAGAAATTCAAGCAATGAGTTTAAACTTTTTGTTTGTTTGTTTGTTTGTTTTGGTCCTTTCCATCTTCAAGATGCAGTGATTTTTCTTACCATTTACTGAGCTTTATTTATTTTCCAGATTTGAAAGGAATGCAAACCTTGATTAGAAAACAATTCCTGAAGAGGGAGGGTCCCGCAGTGGAAGAGCTGTTGGAGAAATAAAGAACCATTCCTCTCTTAGGTCCATCCCCTAAAAGGTAGTCGAAGAGTTTCAGACATCCTCTCACGATTTAAAAAAGCTGACTGGATGAAGCCTGAACATGCGTTTCTGTTAGTAAAAGGATACAATATGCAGCGTTGGGAAGGATGTGAGTTCACGCTATGCAGTTTATCACAGACAGCCTAACGCTCAAGTGAGATAAAATGGAATGGAAGGCACAGGACAGTCCTGGAGGCACGTTGAAACATTCAAAACACCACAGGAGACGCAGAAAATCCTGACTCCTCACTGATAAGTTTCAGGCTGTAACCGTCTACTTGTGTTACTTGTGGAAACTGGAGCTCTTTTTTATGAAGTAATTACTGATTTTCTGGAGTGGTTTATGAAAATTGGTCTTATTATCAGCTCATAAATAGGATATTAGACTTAATGAACACATTCTTCAGATGATCTGAGAACAGAAAGAATTTCACCTTTAAAAGTGAGGCAATTTTACTTCATCTGGAGATAGCAGCATGGAACCACTTGACCTTATAAAGAAAATAAAGAATTATGTGTCAGATTGAGAGTCTATCACCATTAAGAACCTTTCCCAGGAGCTTGTATTATGGGAAAGAAGATTCAAGCCCTTCACTCTTTCTTTTCTATTTTCTTCTTTCTGGCTTCTATAGTCTATCCAAAGACATTTATTTAGCACCAGTGGTTCTGCATTATTTCAAGGACCCTTTTTAAAAAACATTAAGATAATTATGAGATGGGGGGGGCGCCTGGGTGGCTCAGTTGGTTAGGTGTCTGCCTTCGGCTCAGTTTATGATCTCGGGGTCCTGGGATCGAGCCCCATGTCGGGCTCCCTGCTCAGCAGGGAGTCTACTTCTTCCTCTCCCTGTGTACTCTCTCTTTTTTTCTCAAATAAATAAATAAATTAAAAAAAAACCCTCTAAAACAATAATGAAATGTTCTTCTCATGGTAATGATATTTTTGTATCTAATAATTAGAAGATGACCCAATATGTAAAAACGTGCCATGAATTTAGACCACTTTTAATGCATTTGATTAATTATGCCTTCCAATTCTACACATTCGAAATATAGTGTATATATTATCTGGAGATACTCTTCAGACTATAGATCATGTTAAGTGAGCAAAAGGATTGGATAATCTCTTGTATTGTCTCTAAGATCCAAAGATAGGAACCTGTCTACAGCTTTGAAACAATGAATCTCAACCAGGTTGGGGAGGGGAAGCCCTGAGAGGCAAGTTGGTTAAACTTTTGCTTCTGTAGTTAGTGTTATGAAAACAAAGGGTATATGGAAAGTATGTACATTCTTCCCCCTCAGACGTTCTCCTGCCTTGAGATTTGTGCACTGCTTTGCCAACTTCCTCACCGTCCCTCAGTATTTCTCTAGGAACCCAGGTTCCTGCAGAGCGGTTTCATGCGCTGGGAACATTTAATAAGACAAAACCAAACAAAAACACATAAATGCTAGGAGAAATGAGAAAATGGCATGATTAAGAATATTGAAAAAAAAAAACCCCACACCACAATACACTATCACTATTATATTTTCAAAGAAGATGCATCAAGATTAGAAAGAACATAATCTCAGGATGCCTGCGTTGCTCGGTTTGTTAAGCATCTGCCTTCAGCTCAGGTCATGAGCGCATGGGCCTGGGATCAAGCCCCGGTGTCTGGCTCCCTGCTCAGTGGGGAGTCTACTTCTCCTTCTCCTTCCTGCTTGTGCTCTCTCTTGCTATCTCTCTCTCTCTCTCTCTCTCTCTCTTAAATAAATAAATAAAATCTTTTTAAAAAAAGAACATAATCTGAACATAAAATTTTTTAAATTTTTATTTAAATTTCACGTAGTTAACCAACAGTGTAATGTTAATTTCAGGTGTAGGACTTAGTGATTAATCATTTACATATAATACCCAGTGATCATCAGAAGTGCCCTCCTTAATCCCCATCACCCATTTAACCCATCCCCCCACCCACCTACCCTCCAGTAACCATCAGTTTATTGTCTATAGTTAAGAGTCTTTTCTGGTTTGTCTCCCTCTCCCCTTTCTCCCTAAGTTCATCTGTTTTGTTTCTTAAATTCCACATATGAGTGAAATCATATAGTGTTTGTCTTTCTCTGGCTGACTTATTTTACTTAGCATAATACTCTCTAGCTCAATCCACGTCACTGTAAATGGCAAGATTTCATTCTGTTTTATGGCTGAGTAATATTCCAGTGTGTGTGTGTGTGTGTGTGTGTGTGTGTGTGTGTGTGTGTGTATCTTACCTCTTCTTTATCCATTCATTGGTTGATAGACATCTGGGCTCTTTCCATAATTTGGCTATTGTTGATAAAGCTGTTATAAACATTGGGGTGCCTGTGCCCCTTCAAATCAATATTTTTGTATCCTTTGGGTAAATACCTAGCAGTGCAATTGCTGGATTGTAGGGTAGTTCTATTTTTCATTTTTGAGGAAACTCCATACTATTTTCCAGAGTGGCTGCACCAGCTTGCATTCCCACCAACAGTGTAAGAGGGCTCCCCTTTCTCTGCATGCTTGCCAACACCTGTTGTTTTCTGTGTTTTTAATTTTAGCCACTCTGACAGGTGTAAGGTGATATCTCACTGTAGGTTTGATTTGCATTTCCCTGATGATGAGTGATGTTGACTATCTTTTCATGTGTCTGTTGGCCATCTGGATGTCTTCTTTGGAAAAATGTCTGTTCATTAACATAAACAAATTTAAATTGAATAAATTTAATTTAATGAAAATTGACTGCATTGCCCTCATTTTTCTTGTTTTCTAGCAGACTGGTGAAAATATCTCTTATAGACTGGCTATTTGGAATCATTATGCAGAGGATAAAAGTATAATCTTTGTTTCAAGTAACTTATAATTTTGTTGATTATTTTTATTTTTTCCTAGAATTTACATTCAAATCCTCTAAGAAAGACTCAGATAAGAACTTTGTTACATCCTTGTCGAAAAAAACTTCAAGCTTGGGTCTAGCTGCAATGTTTATTTGTTTATTTATTGATTTAGCCTGTTCTCTTACCTTTCTCTGGTTATAGTTCTTCATTTTATCATAAAAAATACTTTGCCTAATTTTTAAAAAACTATTTGAATTGGCTTATAGCATATATTGTAATATGATTAAATAAATAGAAGAGGAAATTGAAATAAGTGAAAAATGAAAATAAAGAAATAATATCAGAACACAAAAATACATGTTGAGAGTCCTGTAGAAACTTTAGAGGTGAACCTCACATTTGAATTGAGGATTCCTAATAGCCAAAAGAAAAAGAGAAGCAGATTGATAAACTATCTACTATGGGATAACAAATTACCTCAAAACGTATCTGCTTAAAAACAAAAACAAAAACAGAAAACATTTGTTATCTCTGAAATCCAGGAGTGGTGTGGCTGGAGGGTTCTGGCTCCGAGTTTTTCATGAGACTGAATTTAAGATGACAGGTGGGGCTGCGGTTCAAGGCTTGACTGGGGCTGCAGTGTCTACTTCCAAGATAGCTCATCACATGGCTGTTTGCTGAGATTAATGGCCTTAGTTCATCAATGGCTGCTGGCAGAAAGCATTAATTCCTCACCACGTCTCTTTTCATAGGGCTGGCTAGGTGCCCTTACAACATGGCACTGGATTTTCCAGAGTGAGCGATTTAAGAAAGAAGGCAGGAACCGTATTGCCCTTAATGATTTAGTCTTGGACATATTATTACTTCTGTGGTATTCTGTTGGTGACACAGACCAACTCTATCACATTGTGGGTTGCAACTACACAAGAATGTACCAGGAGATGGGGATCACTGGGGTTATCTTGGTGGATGGCTCCACAGTTATCAAATTAAAGGATTCAATGTTATTAATCTAAGAAACAAAGCAGTTTTGTGGGAAAAGGTTGTCCCGCCCCTCCTCCTGCCAGACTGAGACATAAAAGAAATTTATTTCATGGAACTACATAAAGGGGATGTTATGTGAAATTCTAAAAGATGGTTTCAACAATCTAAAAGACCTCTAGTATGAGTTGCATATGAATGTTTTTTATGTTACCTCTGGTTGGGAACTGAATGATTGTGTCCTCCCAAAATTCATATGTTGAAATTCTAACCCCCTATGTGGTGATACTAGGAGGTGGGGCTTTGAGGAGGTAATTGGGTTTAGAGGAGATTATAGGGATGGGCTCCTCACAATGGGAATTGTGCCCTCGTGAGAAAAGAGTGCGCGCTCTATCTGTTAGCCACGTGAGGATACAGCAAGAAGATGGCTATCTGCCAATTGGGAAAGGGGCTCTCACCACACACTGAGTATGCTGGCATTTGGATCTTGGATTTCTCAGCCTCTGGAACTGTAAGAAATAAATTTCTGTTGTTTAAGTCACCCAATCTATGGTGTTCTGTTACAGCAGCCTGAACTAAGACAGCCCTTACTGTAAACTAATGGCATAAAAACAAAGTATCACTAAGTGAGAGCACTGATATGAGAAATCTATACACTCAATGAAGACTCAAAGTGTTCAAACACATTATACAAGGATAATCTTGAGGTAAACTGAAATGATGCTTCTCAAATTGGGGTAAATTTATCCTGAAAATTATACATACTGTGTGTTGGGGAAACTTGAAACCAAAGAATTAACATGTCCCATCTTTCTGTAGCATTAAATTTACATAAATATTATAGAGAAAAATTGTGAATATTTTTTATTAAAACATCTTCTTACATAAATCTACAAGAAAGAAGAACAGTTTATCTTGTTTTATGTTTTTACATGTGTGTGTTTTATCAATTTTGTTTTACATGTATTCAATTTTTGCATGTTTTAGTATTTTTATATACCAGGAGTTACTGGGAAATTTGGACTTTTGTGTCATTGAAGAAATCTGGTTTATTTGTTCCTTCCCTCCTCCCAGTTGGCTGCATTATGACTGTGAACTCACCCCCTCCCTGTTATCCACCCTCTGACTCTGCCTCCAAAGTAGTGCTTTCAGAACTGGGCCATGTGATTTCTCAGTTAGCCTATGAAGGTTCACACATTAAGCTTTTTTTTTAAAAAGATTTTATTTATTTATTTATTTATTTATTTATTTATTTATTTATTTATTTGAGAGAGAGCACAAGAGGTGGGGCGGGGGAGGAGCAGAGGGAGAGGGCCAAGTGGACTCCGTTACTAAGCGTGGAGCCCCATGCCGGACTCCATCCCACCACCCTAAGATATGACCTGAGCCAAAATCAAGGGTCGGATGCTTAACAGACTGAGACTTGCAGGGGCCCCCACACATTAAGTATTTTGAAGAATAAGGTTCCTTTCAAACCTGTATTTATGTATTTGTTTATTTATGACTTTAATTATAGAAAATAATTTTCTCACAAATCAGCTCAACTTCCTTACACGATTTCCCATATTCAAGTCTTTGGTTTGTAAATATAAAACTTCACTTAATGTTACTTCTCATGGGAGTGAGTTCCTTTTTAATACAAATATACCTGAAATTCTGCTTTAAAATGAGTGTAATGCTTCTCTTTGTCTTCTTAAAAATGTAATATTTAAAACTGTATTTTCCATTAAGACCACCTATTGGTGGTGGCAAATGAAAATTTTGATGATTAAGCTTAAAACTATGAATATGTAAACTGTTATACTCAAATGAAGAAAGTAATGGAAAAGATCAAAGCTTGTGAGCAAGTGGCATTTTCCTTAAAGACTCCCTCATTGGCAGAAAAAAAAAAAGAGTTAGCATTATTCCAATCATAGTAGTGAGTCAGCTGCAGTAAGAAGCAGCAGTTAATAAAAAAATGTAGAATATACTCAGATGCTAGGTTCGGTGCAGTAGCAAACTAACCTCAAAATCTTAAGGACTTACGAGTACAATGGTTATTTCTCACTTGATCCCAGCCCCAAACTAGTCACACAGGCTTCTCTACCTGCATACGTCTATTTGGTGAGTGGTATATGTCTCTGTCATGGATGTATCTCTATGCAAGAGTCTTATTATTATGGAGATACAAATAGCTTGAACCTTAGTACGACTTACAGGGATACATTTTGAGTACCTAAAACCACCCATCTTTCAGTGGCTTTTAAAAACAAACCTCATGAATTATGAAGAAAAAAAATCCCTAAAAAAGTTAAACAAAAACAAAATTTAAAATTAGTTTCAGAACGCTTGTTGGCAATGAAGCTGCCGAATAGGAGAAAATTTTGTGAAGATTTGGTCAAAAGGTTTTGCTTCAAAAATTGGTACCCAAGCTGAAACAATGGAACTTTTTGAACTATACCATCAAAAGACACACTTTGATGTGCTTAAAACATGTACTCAAACAAACGTAACACTATTATGTTGAAGACAAATTCTCGATCTACTTTTCATTGATTTTTCTTTACTATTGTTGACCGTGAGAATATCTGTGAAATCATCTTTATTTGCCAAGGGCAAACAAAAATATTTTCAATAAGATATGTGAATTTTAAGTGAATAGAGGGGCAACTGAAAAAAAATGAATAAATGGATATCACATATAAAGCTATAGGAGTGCTTATCTCCTGAATTTATTAACTAATCCTGCATCATTTACCAAGAACATTTCACATGAAAAAATGTGCCTCTCTACTTAGCATGTTTAACAGATGGCAGAAATGACAGGCTGAGAACACTTTTATCGAAAACAATAGCATTGCTTCAATGAAAAATGATTTTGGGGGTATGTGAAGAAAGTTGAACTTGAGGATCATGAACCATTTGAGACTTTTAAATTTACAT
This sequence comes from Ursus americanus, assembly GCF_024610735.1. Taxonomy (NCBI): domain Eukaryota; kingdom Metazoa; phylum Chordata; class Mammalia; order Carnivora; family Ursidae; genus Ursus; species Ursus americanus. The sequence continues at coordinate 16,772,856 of NC_142130.1, read as the reverse complement.
GTGATAAAAACTACAGATTTAATGGTAAAGTCTCACTTTCTTCATTGAAAATGTCTTTTGACAAGTAATCCCCAAATTGCAAAAGGTACTGACCCTGGATTAAGTCTTTCTTATGTCACTAGGGACATGTTCTCATAGGGATGCCTGACATTAGCCGGAGTTTCTGCTTGCACCCTATTATCTTCGTAGCTGCATTCTGAATGTCTCCTCTTGACGATTTCCCTTCACAGCTTGTGATGAATTAAAAACAAGCAAAATACAAATAAACATCTTGTCAGGCTCAGCCGCAGATTTATGGGATTCTGGGGTCTCCAAAATATTGTTACCTCAAGAGAGAAGAGAAAATTGACAAGAAATTGAAAACATGTTTGGTAGGAGCTTGCTTCAATCCAATTTTATAAAATCGATGCATTCACTGCTATAACATTTTGTCCATTTACCACAGGACATGCTGTTACTCATTTTCCCCCTGGCAGTACCTAATTTAAAACATTGTTTCTATATTCAAACAGACATATTATAAAACAGGATGCAAGAGTTCTAATAGCGCTTTTTATCCTGCCTGCCGCTCCTCATTGGGCTGATTAAGACTGTCAGATCCGCATTGTTTCTTGAAGTCTTTCCTGCGTAGTCCTGCTTCCTTTCCTTTAAATTTCGTAGACATCAACCTCCAATAAACCTCTGGCCCTCCTAACATTACCTTGGTGCCTGTCTACTCAAGTACCTGAAGTAATGCAGTAAGGCACCAGCTGTGAAGCCTGGGGATTGGATCATTCACCAACTGGCTGGCAATGACAGCCCCATTGCAGGTGGTATATGAGGCAAAGAGAGTTTATATAAAAGATGGCAGCCAAATTGCTAAAACTTCCACCCGTGATGATTTGGGAAAATGTTCTTGTGGAGGTGAGCACCTCCAATGGTGCAATAATTCAGGCTTCTGAAAAGTGCCTGGTGGTGGGTGGACATGCATGCTGAAATGAGGGCTGTTATTAAGTTGCATTGATGCCCCAACATCAGGGATAATGGAATGTTGAGGACATTTAGCAAACAATTGAAAACGAAGTATGAAGGTCATAGGGCCTCTTTGGTTAACTCCTAAAGGCCTTTATTTCCTGAACTGAGAGGACAGAGATTGCTGAAAACCATACTGGGGACTTAACATTTTGAGTCACCAAGCTACAAAGACAATTGAGTACTCAGCTAAGGCAGGACTGCTATGCTAAGGTCAGGGCTGTGGTTGGGAAGCTTGGGTCCCTGGCACATGGGATGGGGACATTTGTGTGGATTACCCCAAAGATTTTGAATCCTAGATTCCTTTGAACTCTCAGAGCCAGCACTGGTCATCCTCCTTATTAAAAGCTAGCACTCCCATCTCCTATTCTCTCATGGCCTCTCCTCTGCAAGGCAGCAGAGACTCCCTCAAGATCTGCCATTGCTTACTCTCCTGGCTTTCACGCCGGTAACTGAGATTAAATCACAGTATAGCCAGTCCAGTGACATACTAGACTTGCCCAAAAAGGGGAAGAAAGACCATACTACAAAGGAGCTGCAAGAATTGGTCAGCATGCACTGGCAGGAGCCAGGGAAAGTTCTTGATCAAAATGGCTAAATTTAAGACTAGACATGGAAGTAGTTATTGACTTGGGACCACTCTCTTGCAATACGAGATTTAACATCATGACAGGGACCCCAGAGCATAATGTAAAGTCATTGCCAGGGTGACTCTAAGAAGCTTAAAGAAGACGGGCCCATGATGAATGAAATTGAAATGCCTGAATTACCGTGGCTAATGGAGGAGGAATGGATTAAAAGGCTTAGAGATGGGGCATGCCAAAATGTTGATATTATATGCTGCCAGAAAACCCACCAGGGAATTAAGGTCCAAGACCCAGAGGACACACTATTTACCAAGGACATCATGAATGCACAAGTGAGAGGGACATCACTAATTAGGTCAGTGGTGGTTCTCCTTTGTAGTCTATGATTAATGGTAGGAGAGGCTGTCACATAGCTTGGCTTATGGTAGTAATAGGGACAATGGGGCCTCAAAGCTATAGAGCTACAGAGAACTCAAGAGAGAGTTAATAGAGCATGGTATCCCTAGTGACAAATGTAATATTTTGTGAGACTGAAACATCATCTTGCTTGATGCTGAATCTTGCTTGATGCATATGATTTAGAGACCTCCATAGGGCACTGTGTTCCCAGTAGGAAGTACACATGGGCCCAGGATCCAAGGGATTGAGATAGGACTAAGCCTTATTCATCATTATTCATAATGATCCATTGGAGGAAAGAGTGCTTCCTGTCCCTGAAATCCCCCTGCAACTGTGGGATAGAGGTCCTGGTCGCTAAAGGGGATGCGCTATCCAGGAGACACAGCTATAGTCTCATTGAACTACAAGATATGGCTATTGCCTAGGCACGTTAGATATTGTTTACCTAGGAATCTGCAGATGAGAAGAGGAGTCACCATCTGGACAGGGATAATTATCTCTGATCAGCAGGACACTGTTATATCATGGGGAAAAATATGAGAAGGACAATGTGGAACTCAAGCAATCCATTTGGGTGCTTCTTGGTTCTCCCTTGCCCAATTGGAGCTCTGACTGGAGAAGTTTAGCAACCATAGCTTGAAAAGTGAATGGTTACCTGGGGCTCAGACCCCTCAGGAATGAAGGTGTAGTTCACACCTACAGGTAAGCCATCAAGACCTGCAGAGATGACAGTTGAGGGTGAGGGAGAATGGAGGAGGTTAGAGGATGAGGACCAGTTGCAGTCTGGAAATCATCTATGAGAATGGGGCTATAGTTTGTTCTACTAACCTCCTTCTACTAATTTTCTCCAATAGCAAGAGAGGAGAAGATGCTTCCTAAATGAATGTGAAATAGTGGCTCTATTTGGTGCAAGGGAGGGACTGTGGTAGCCTTGGAGTTGTGCTATTCAGATCCCCCTTTAAGAAAGAACTTGCCATTCAACGGTGAGGTGTGCATTTAGCTGACAGCCTTCACTCTAGCACTTTGGAATCAACTGCAGTATTTGAGACAAAGTCACACTCTTTAGCCTATGACTAGGTGTTGGGGGTACTGAAGTCGGATTTTTTTCCTGCCTACTTCTGCTGGGCAATCTCTGCCTTCAAGTTTCTCATTGGGTTGGATGACAAGACTTATCAGATCTGCATTGTTTTATGAGAATGTTACATCTTTTGTACTGGTTCCACAGCTCTCAGACATTCTGTTTTTTGTTTTTTGTTTTGTTTTCTTTTGTTTTTTGTTTCCCCACAGTCTTTTTTCTCTTTGCTTTTCAGTTTTAGAGATGTCAGTTGAGATATCCTCAAGCTCGGACATTCTTTTCTTTGGTATGTCCAGTTTCCTAATAAACACATAAAGGCATTCTTCTTTTCTGTTATAGTGTTTTTGATCCATTAGAGCCCTTAGCATATTAATCAGAGTTGTTTTAAATTCCCAGTCTGGTAATTTCAACATCCTGCCATATCTGAGTCTTGTTCTGATGCTTGTTCTTTCTCTCTAAATTGTGTTTTTTTGCCTTTTAGTATGACTTGTAATCCTTGTAATTTTTTTTTTTTTGTCTTGATATCTGGACATGACATACTGGGCAGAATGAACTGCTATAAATAGGCCTTTAATAATGTGGAGGTAGGTGTGGGGGCAGGGGAAGTGTTCTATGTCCTCTAAGTAGGTCTTAGTCTTTAAGTGAGCCTGTGCCTCTGACTGTGAACTTTACACATGCTTCTTAGTCATTCCCACTTCCTTGAACCCCTTGGGTTGGACAAGTTGGCTAGAGTGGGTTGGAGTTTGGTTTTTCTCTTCTCCCAGGCCAGTTAGGCTTTGTTAAGACACTTGCAGGTTAGTCTCTGGTTAAACAGTATCTCCTGAGGGCAGATCTCACTAAGAACAGAATGCTCTTGCATATTTAAAAAATAGTTCCTTTTACCTCCCCACTGCTGGAAGAGCAAGAGGATTTTTCTCTGATACTCACTTTGAGAACCCGGTAGAACTCCAGGAGCTAAAACTTACAAGAGTGTGCCCCACCCCTTAACTAGATCCTCATGGAGTTTTTAACTCTCAGAATGGTCAATAGTGAACTTCCGGTAATTTGTCAATTACAGTTCAGCTTTGCCTACTCTAGCCACTAGCTCCCAAGGACGTTTCTGATAATGGGTTTTTGCTCCACTAAGTTGTGATTCTCTGTATTCTCTTGTTGGTCTCTCTAATTTTAGGGACAGTGATTTACCCTTGACCTCATTTATCTTCAACTCTGAGGAGAGTTGTTGATTTTTCAGTTTATTCAGTTTTTTACTTGTTGTTAGGGTGAAGTGGTGACTTCCCAGCTTCTTACATGCCAGACTGGAAACTGGAAGTGCTAATTTTTAAAATCATAAACAGATCTTGCATTTTTAATCAAATGCTTTTCCTGCATCTATTGAAATGATCACGGATTTCCGCTTTTAGTCTGCTAACATGCTTAATTACATAATTGGTTTTCTAATGTTAAGCTAATATATTTTTGGAATCAATCCAATGTGGCAAGCCATTTTTTTTTTTTTTTTAATTTTTAAGTGAACTCTACACCCAACCTGGGGCTGGAACTCACCACATCAAGATCAAGAGTCACATGCTCTACCAACTGAGCCAGCCAGGTGCCCCCAGGCCATTTTTCACACAGTTAATAAAGTGATCATAAAAGTAAGAATCAGATGGTGTTACTCTCTGTTCAAAAGAATTCAGCCTTCTCTTTGCACTCAGCATAAAACTCAAATTCTTTCTGTGGCTTCCATGATCTGGTCTTGCTTCTTTTCCCTCCTCCTCCTCCTCCTCCTCCTCTTTCTTCTACTTCTTTAAAGATTTTATGTATTTATTTGACACAGAGAGAGAGTACAAGCAGGGGGAGAGGTAGGCAGATGGAGCGGGAGAAGCAAGCTCCCTGCTGAGCAGGGAGCCCTATGTGGGGCCTGATCCCAGGACCCTGGGATCATGACCTGAGCTGAAGGCAGACGCTTAACCGACTGAGCCCCCAGGCGCCCCCCAACATCATCTTCTATCACTCCCCTTTTAATTCGTATTGAACTTTTTTCTGTTTCTCCACCACATCATACTAATTCCTGCCTCAGGGTTCTTGCCTTCTGACTGTAATGTTTTTCTTTTAAATCTTCAAGTGACAGACTCCTTCTGCTTATTCAGTCTTCTGTTAGACTATTACCTTCTTAGAAATATCTTCCCTACTAACCCTTCTCTCAGGTTTCTTCTGTTATGCATTCTCTAGTCCCTTTTTTTAAAGACACATTTTCTTCATAGCACTATGGCCCTTTGATATTATTTTATCCATGCCTTTATTTTGCATTTATTATTCATCTTCTTAATTAGCATAGAAGTACCAAGAACTCTGGGATCTTGTTTGCCTTCTTCTCTGCTGTATCTCTACATCTAGGACTGTGTCTGAAACATAGCAGACTTCGATATTTGTTAAATGAATACATGAATGAGGTGACAGAGTCCTCTGAACTAATAGCAACCTTCTTGGAAGTTAATCAGCAGGGTCTTTTCTAGTCATACCTTTCCAGCTGAAACTTCAACCATGGATATGTTTTTATTACTTGTGGTGATTGTTTTCCAGGCCCCTGCTCCTAAAGCAAAGGGAGGGTGGGTTGTCCTGCTCAAAAATAAAAACAAATTTGACACTATAGGCCGGGGACAGGTGATAACAAACCACAAACAGTTCTGTCAACTTTGAGTGACTCTCCTTTCAAAAGCACCTTGTGAGTCACGGTGACTGATGTTAAAGAACGTTAGCCTTGGAATGGGTCATTGGGACCTCCTCAGGTGTGCCTACTATTCTTTAATCCACTTTGAAAATACTAATGGAAGATGGTGCCATTTGAGAGATTTTTTAAAAAGCTAACAGTTAAACTGGAAGGAATTCTACATTTTTATCACATGTATGTATAGACTCATTAAATTTTATGTTTGGATATGAGCTCAGATCTCTAATCCAAAGCACTTATTATGCAAATAAGGAAGATGATTCTCCAAGCTATTAAGTGAATTACCCACAGTCACTTAGAAAACTAGCGTCACAATTGGGACAAGTACCTAGGTTTCTTTCAGTTCTTTCCCTTGGCACTAATGTCTTTCACTATAGTCATCACCAATTGTCTCAATGAAGTAGCTGGTACTTCACAGCAATACGCTCGTCTCTGAGTCCTTGCCCTTCTGACCAGTGATGTTGGATTCAAGGGTAGACATCTGACCTACTCTGGTGCAAGGGAATTCTGTTTCAAGGGTTTTAAAATTTGGACCGAAAGATAGAGCCTAGATTCAGTCTTCTCTGATGGTGTAATTCTTAAGCTGTAATGTTTGGGAGCTATTGGCATCCAAGTCTCCTGCCTGTGAGAAACAAGACTCCAGTGAAAGAGTGTGAATCCCATTTGCCCTAGGAGAGAAACCCAGCAGCATCTGAGTCCTTGGCTCATGGGGCCCAGCTGCCTTTCGCATAGCTGGGCTACTAGGAAATCCCCAAGATCCTTCCATTCCTTCTGCCCAAATCAGTTTTAGTTGTTTTCTGTCATTGCCACCAAGAAGTCCACATATTGAACAGCTGTAAAATTTCTAGCAATAGTCTAAGTTCCCAAGAAGAGGCAAATCAAGGAGAGGCTCTGTTAGGTGTTACATACTGGACATAACATTATCTTTTTATCCTAACAATCCTGTGAAGCTGGTCTTATTTTCTCCATATTTCATCCTAAGGAACTGTGGTTCAGAAAGAATCTATACTAGGTTAGAAGACGGCTAAGTAACTGCATTAGAATTTGAATTCAGACGATCAAATTCCGAAGCCTGCTCTCCTTCCAAGGAGTCAGATTGTCTTAAATTCTGAGCAATCCTTTTTGTGACTCAGAGTGTGGTATAGAGACTACCAGTGTTGTGTCACTTGGGAACTTGCTGGAAATGCATAATCTCAGTCCTTATCTCAGACCTACTGAAACATTATCTGCACTTTAGCAAGATCTTCAGGGACTTGTGTTCATAGTTAGAGTTTGAGAAGCTCTGACTGGGTGGAAATCTAGATTTTGGGGTCCAAGGGATCTACGTTGAACAACCTTGAACTATAATCCAGGGTTTCAGAATCACTTCCCTCATCTATAAAATGGGTAAATGAGTACATACATCACTGGAGTGGTTGTAAGGATCATAAAGCCACCAGCCCAGTGTCTGACATAGTAGGCTCTTATTTCACATTAGTGTCCTTCCTTTCCAACATTAAATCAATATATCACTCTTGCCATTATTGGATATCACTGATAAGGCCATACACAAAATGGTACAGATAAGACTATGTGGGTGCACAATGATTTCTCCCAAACAGAATAGTGACTGCAAGGGTGAAGGGTCGGGAAAAAGTATGGTTTGGCTTTTTCATAATGGGAGTGCAAAATTGAGATCACATTAGTGATGTCAGTGACAAAGAGACAGATGGAAACTAACTGGTCTGAATAAGAAAGACATTTTTAAAACAAAAGTTAACTTCAGTAATTTTTAGAATTGACAGAGTAAGTTATGCAGATTATGAAAGGAGAAGGATATTAGGCCAGGGAAGAAATAAGGAGTTTTCAGGAAAGTAGCCAGTTACTTCTGCAGCTTGTAGATCTTAAGACCTAAATTGGATAATCTTAAAACTCACAGGACACAGAAAAGAAATATGATTGCCATGATATTTAAAGTATTCTTTTTCTCTCTTGTATATTGATAAATCTGCCCACAAGGCAGAATGTTCAACTCTACTGATAGCATAGCAGATAAAAAAGTTACTTATATGCTTGAGTATAATACAGGCTTTGGTGATTTTTCTATATGCCAGCAATAATTACTTAAAATAATAGATTTCATTCAGTAAGACAAAATGTGTATTTTACTTATTTCAATTAATTGTAATAATATATAAAATAATATACCTATAATAAAAAAATCATCTTAGCGAAGGACATACAAGTCTTGAATCATTGTCGAATGGCTAGGAAGAGAAAGCTGTAAAATTTTAACTTCTCCCCAAATTAATAATTAATTAATTAATAGGTTAATGCAATTTGGATTAAAATCCCAATGGGTTTTATTTTATTTTATTTTTTTGGAATTTGACAATGGGATTCTAACATTAACCAGGAAGTATAAACAGCAAAGACTAGGCAAGAAAACAACACCAAAAAAGAGTAAACTATATGTATATATAGTTTACAAAATTTTTAAAAGGGGGCAGGCTTATATTGGTTATCTTTGCTTAACAAACTAAACAATTTGTTTAATAAATTAAACAGCATTCATTATATCACATGGTGTGATTATTAATTTTATGTGTCGACTTGGCTGGATCAGGAGATGTCAACATATCTGGTTAAAACATTATTTCAGGGTGTCTCGAGGGTGTTTCTGGAAGAGATTAGCATTCCAGTCAGTAGAGTGAGCAAAGTAATTGCCCCCAATCCCCGAAATGTGGGTGGGTATTATCCAATCTATTGAGGACTGAATATAACAAAAAGATGGAGGTAGAAGAATTTGCTTTCTCTCTTCCTGACTGCTTGAGCTGAATATCAGTCTTCTCTTGCCCTTGGTGCTCCTGGTTCTATAGAGATCTCTTCTTCCTGGAGGGAAATGTTAATCTGCAGGTTAAACCTTTAAAAAAATATCCCCACCCCCTTCTTTCGCTGTCCCCATTTTGCTGTGTAATTTAATCTTGAAGAAATCAGGTCATTTGTCCTATGTCTGGATTTTGTTGAGTGCATCCCCATAATGCAATTTAACATGTTTCTCTGCCCTCTGTTATGCCTTGCTAGTTTGGCATTGAATCTACAGGTTTGATCAGGAGCTGAAGGATGGGTGGTTTAAGAGCCTTTTCAACTTCGGGCTTTAGAGCTCATTCTTCTCTTTTCCTTATGTTATGTTCACCAGGCTCCTGGCTTACTTTCTGAGATCTCCTGGCTCCTTCCTCTCTTCAATTCTGGATGGTCTCTTACCTACTTCTCTAATCCGCACTATTTGCATTCTATTCCCAGCACTTTCTCCTCAGTTTGGGAATGGAGTTAGGGTTAGTTAGCTCTCAGTCGATAGGCCTCAAAGTGCTCCATTCCCTTCAGAACTCAAAACGTACTCACTGCGTGCCTCTGCCCCTGGCCTGGGCCGAGTTCCTTTCAGTTTCAGGTGCTGTCCTCAGATTGGCCCACTGAGCTTTCCAGTGAGTCCGTGTAAGCTAGTTTGGTATTCTCAGTCTGTCCGTTGCCCCTGCTGTTTCTCTCTGCTTTCTCTTGTTGAAACCACACAGCTCTATAGCTCTTGGTGGTTTGCCATATTGCCATTTGTATTTGGGGTTGTGGGGATACTTTATGGTAGTAGTTGTCTACAGTGTTTTGGGTTTGCTACTTTGTCTAGTTTTTTTAATCAGGCGAATTTAGGGAGATTAAAAACTCATGTCGGGGCTATCACCATTTCCCCACTATTTCTTCACACTTTATTTTTAGGTAAAAAATGTTAAAATGCTATTAAAACGCCTAAGAGATTATTTTGCTTGATTTTTGTTGTACTGCTTTGGTTAGAAAGGCAGGATTATGTTGAAAAGCAGGGGTTAGTGTGAGAGACAAATAATTTTGGAGGCTTTCTCTAGGATTTAAAAAATGAGGGAGATCTGGGAGCTATAATGTGTCACAGCCTGGGTATGAGTGTGAAGGATGTAGTCTCAAAGAATGATGGAAATTTACACTCCAAAGGGGATCTGACCTGACAAATTGCATCAGTCCATGGAGAGGAATGAGTAGTTCCCCTTTTTTCTGATTTTGGGAATAGCATGAAGACTCCTGGCTTTGATTCCCTATAGGCTCAAGCCATGACACCAAAAGTGTGTTGGAACTGTCTTCTTGGTAAATAAACTCACGCAAAATGTAGATTTTCTCAGTATGGGATCTAACATAATGAAAAATAATTATCCTTATTTCAATATGGGAGTTTCCTTCTGATAAATTCAGAAAGTTTCCCACATAATAGTTATACCAAGGAGACAACATTCCTATGAAGTATAATTGTCAGACACTATAATCCCTATTATAGAAGGGAGGAAACAGAAATATCTTTATCCAGTTAAGCATGGTGATACAAATGTACTAGTTATGTTAAATCAGGTCATTAAACTCAAGAGTGCAAAATATGTAAAAAAAAACAAAACTGAAATTGGTCTCAACGTCGAGACCTTATTCTACCTAAGGCCAGAAAACTTAATTTGGCCAATTCCACATGTACATCTGTCACCCACAAATCTCTTCTGTCCCCAAATCATTTCTGGTTAAAACGTAATCTCTTTATAATGATCTGACTCCCCCTTGTTCTTCTCAGGGTAGCCACTAAATTCTTGGGGGTGGGGTGTGGAAGCAGGTGGCAGGGGGAGGTACCTGGTTCTCAGATGCAAACATCCTTGGCTTTACCTCAGAAACTGATGTCTACTTTTCCATTGCTTTTGGATCACTGATCTGTGCACTTAGCTCTGTCCTTCTTCATTTTGACCTCTAAGCCTTTCCACCCTTTATAGTTGTCTCTCGGCCCCTTTTAATGGTCTTTAATGCCATAGATACTAAAGAACAGGTGTTGGGGCATTCCTCTGGCTCTTCATACCCAAATACTTCATGCTAACATGCTGCTTTCTGTTGGCTTATTAAAGAGAAGCCCCAGGACATTGGTTGTTTTCCTGATTTCCACCCTTGCAATAGAACTCAGATCTCCTCTGTCTTCAAATCTGAGAAATATATCTGGGGGTTCTGTTATTTCTAACTCCATAGTTTCTTTCAAGCTAATCTTGACTATGAGGGGGAGGTATAAATCCTTTCTTGAAGATACACAACAAAACCTCTAGGATAAGAAAAATTGTTCCCCTGTGTTTTTGGCGGATTGCATTGTTGCTTGTTATTAACCACCACCCATCACTGCTCTGTAAGATTATAATCCATGCCCACTGACATGTGATTTGCCTATGGAAGCTGTAGACTTCTTCTCCACTGACTTGGGGTTTGGCTATATGAAATGTTTTGGCCAACAGGATTTGACTGGACGTGTCATGACACACTGAAGAAAGAGCTTTCAGAGGCCTCATGTGTTTCTACCAGCTCTCTGGTTCTTCTCATGTCATGAGAATTGCCAAGTCCCATACAGGAGCTGATTCTTCAGCCTGGACCCTGGAACAAGAGGACCTAGGGAGCTGATCCACAGCATGTTATTAATAAAAGCAAGAAATAAAACTTCATGGCAATTACCATTGGGATTTCAGAGTTGTTTGCTTTTACAGTAAAGCTGACTTAAACATTGTGGTCTAATTTCTTCTTTTTTTTCTTTCAGGTCCTGAAAAGCTATTCCAAATCCAAACCTTTGACTTATAAGACTATTGTCACATCATGAGCTTCAAATATCTATTAAACAAACATCTGAGACTTGCCTTCTTCTTTTCCCCCGAGGCAGGGAAGGAAATACCCTCGCTGTTTGGGAAGAGGATAACACCAGAAGTAGAGGACATGGAAATGAATGTTTTGGACAGAGCTGGAGGGTGAGGTACTTCAGTTAATATTTCAGATTGTTATCCTGACATACAGAACTGAATGAAAGAATGAAATATACAGTTTGAAAACTCCCAAGTTATGTATCCTTTCTGTGCTTAAGGAATTTGTAGGGCAGATTAGTGATTTCTTTAAGTAACTATAATATGGAGTGATAAATATTAAGTGTGTCACCCAGGTGTGCAAAGAAGTGCTATGGAGCTCATTGAAGAAGAGGCCTTGAAGGATAAGTAAGATTTTAGAAATACAGGGATGCGGAGAAAAAGCACTTTGCACTCAAGATGCAGGTAGAGCTAAGTTACAGAAGCAGGAAAGTGAGTGCCATAGATGGGGCCTATCCACGAGTAAATGGGTAAATACGAGTGACTCTGTTTTGTTCATTATAGAAGACCGGTGGGAGGGACAGGTTGGAAAGGCTAGCAGAGGTCCTGTTGCAGTCCTAGCTAAAGAGTGTAGACTGTGACGTGGCTAAAGACCATGCAGAAAAGGGGCTGGAAAGTGGATTTCAGCAGCATTTATTATTATAAAAACAGTGTGTCCCTTTAAGATTTTGACACATAAAGTACATATACATAAACAGAGAATCAATTCAGAACAATTCTGTTTTCTACCTAGGCATGATAGATTACTCTCCCCCAATGGCCTGTGTACACTAGCTGTCTGTGTATGATTGCTAAACAATCATTGTATTTATGAAGTCATTTCCAGAAAACAGTCAATCTGGTTTGTTGTTGGTGGTACTGGATGGTGTGTTTCCGTCAAAGAAACAGCCTTAATTTCCTGCAGCAGTTGCCTACTACTAGGGTACATCTTGCTGTACTTAGATCTTCTTGACATTTTAATTAATGATTAAAAAATAAGCACATGGCCATGTGAATATACTTAATGGCACTGACCTGTACACTTAGAATAGTGAAAATGGTAAATTTATGTATATTTTGCCACCCCCCCGAAAATCTTTCTATGGAATAGTTTACAAATTAATAGAACTTTAGAGCTGGAAATTCCCGAGTTCATCTCTCAATGCCAACCCTACAGGTGTCGAGGTTAACTAGGAGAAGATGTGACATTCTAGCATCAGCCAATCTCTTCCTGGTCTTTTCTGTCCTGCAGGTAAGGATCCAGGGGTCAGGAGAAAGTCTGCTCTACCTCTTGCCCACCGTAGTACAGGAGTGTGTGTGTGTGTGTGTGTGTGTGTGTGTGCACACGCGCGCACACACGCGCTCTTGTGTGATTGGAGACCACTTAGCCGTTAGTCACGCTCTTCTTCCTCCACCCTGGGGAGAGGTGCCGTTTAGAGGTTCTGTTACAGCGCTTTAAAGGATCCTGGACAATTTGGCAGGACCTTAGGCGGCAACCAGCTGGACTGAGGGCGCGGCTGGAGTTGAAAAGGTCTGGATCTCAATGACAGGAGATGAAAGTTGCAAAAGCTCTCCCCAAGCATCTGCTCTGGATCAACTTTCCAGGGTGTACGTGATTAACAGCTCTTAGGACCTGTCCGCGGGGTGGTGCGCCCTTCTTCTGCCTCAAGCTTGTTTCCCATCCCGGCTCCAGCGCCGGTGCGCTCGCGGTGCCCGCACCTGTCCAGCGCGCACCCGGCCTGTCAGGGATGCGGGAGCCACCAGCGCGGCTGCCTCCGCCACTACTGCCGCCGCCGCCGCCGCCGCCGCCGCCGCCGCCGCCACCGCCACCGCCACCGCCGGGCCTGCTCTGCCCGGCACATGCGCAGTGGTGACGCCGAGCCGGCGCCTTCAGTCTCCTCCTCCGCCGCCTCCCGGTTCCGCAGTCACTTCCTGCAGCTGTTTCCCTGTGGGTCCGGCTGGACTGACTTTTGACAGTCAGCGTTCAGCTGCGGCGGGGGCTTGGCGGGGGCCAGCCGGGAAAGTTGCGCCGAGAGAGGCGGAGTTGAGCCGGGCCGAGCCGGGCGCGCGGGGCAGACGGCGGCGGGCGCCCCGGGTGGACGCGGCGCCCAGACTCCCTGCGCGTCCGGAGGGTTCCGGTAAGTGCAGGCGATCGCGAGCCTCGGGGCATTTAGGACGAGCCCGGGAGCGAAGGCGACTAGCGGTTCCTTTCGGGTGCGGGCTTTCCACCTGCCCTCCACGTGACAGGCTTGCGCTGCTTTTATTTATCTGTTTGTTTTTGAGCTTTTCACGTGTACCATTTGGATCATCTAGGCGTGCTGCTGCCTTGGCCCTCGCGCTCCCCCCGCCCGGTGGGAGACGGGGGATTCCATCTTCCGTGATGGCATCCTTACGGGATTGAGGTGCGTGTGTGTGTGCGCTCGTGTGTTTGCAGGCACGTATTAGGAATGTAAGGTATATGTGAGCGATGCTGAAGTGTCTGTAGCTTAGATTCAAATGTGTAGACGATTCCCTTGGATTCGGAGCCGTCATAGCTGAGACTGGAAAACATTCGCCAATTCACCAAGGCCTCTTCTCCCCCAGATCCCTACCTTCTTTTGAGTCTTCCTTACATGATATACCTTGCCTCAGCTGATTATTTTTCTATTTCTCTCTCATTCCTTCCCGATGCGTTCTGATGACCTCTGATTAATGCTCACCGTTTTCCCCTCGTTTCCAGAATTCCCAATTACTGTACAGACTTCCCTAGTTTGCTGAGGTGCCAATAACCTGTTCCTTTACACTGTTCTCTTTCCTCTAGATTTCTCCAAATGAGAAAGTGATTGTCTTTAATACAGTATGTGAAGAGTAGGCCCCAGTCCAGTCATGAAAACTGTGCAATGATCATCCGTTTTCTTTAAACAGGGTACACCACGGAGCTTTGACTTTATTGTCTCCTCAAAACCCCTTCCAAACCAAGACATTAACCACCATAAATCCTTCATTTATGTCACTTCAAGCATCAAATTGAATGGTTTTTAAGATCTGAGGAATATTTTATTTACATCAGCCATCGAGTTAGTTTCTTTTAATCTAATGCAGTAGTTGAACGGATCCGAGTCGCCTATGCTTTGGGTCTCTCTCTATTCCACCATTCATGCTTTCACTAAAGGCTTGGTTTTATTTCTTTTCGATTTATGCTAGTTTTTGTTTGCTAACATAGTAAGACCTGATGTAGTTGTCATGCACACAGCCTTTTTGGGAGTTACATGACCATTTCGATTGTTGAATATTACAAGAAATAAATTTGGAATATCTAGCTATTCTTTAAAAATTATAAAGATAAAATGTGATAATGGGTACATCTGTACTTGGCAAGAATTTTTTCTGTAATGCAGGGGATTTTATCACTTCTGGAAGGGGGCTTCTTGTACCTCTGGGCTTTGAGACTGGCCTTTATTTTGATGGAAACCTGTAGGCAACACTGGGGAGATGCGTGCTGGAATTTCCTCAAGTGGGAGTGAGCTTTCATAAAACAAGTCCAGACATGTCTAGGCAATCGGTAGTATTTGATTTTGTTTATATTGTCGATTTCCTTTATCCAGATGTTTCAACACCCTCCTCCATTTTCTCTTCTGAACTGGCAACTTGTCTGTGATGGTTTGGTATCAGTATGTCTGTGTACAGGTGGTATGTGTCGTCTTTTAATACTATGAATTGTTATAATTAGGTGGTTAACTTTTTGAATAAATGGTTTTTGTCTCCTTAGTTTTCCTTTTTAAAATGTCCATGCCTGTCTTTGCTTGATTTAATTGAGAGGAATAATATGATTACAGAGAATCTGACTTTTTAAAGCCCTAAATCTGTATTGCTTTTCTTCATGTTCCCAGAGATGTGGACAGCATACTTCTGTTTAAGAATAAAAAAATATTGTTCTGTTAAGTATTGTGATGAATGAGAAGTATTGTTGAATATTATGACTAATTTTTGTACTTTGCCTTTAACTACATTATTTTCCCATCACCCTGATACCTCTGCTGCCCCCAGGCCCTGAATTTAGTATAAAAGTTGTTACTTGATTGCAGTTTCCATGTGTATACTTATTAAATGTGGTAAAACAGACTTTTAACTTTTTAAAATTTTGGTTAATTTTAGTAAATGTATTATCGTCAGAAAGTATACACATTTCTCTTGTAGATGGAAAATTTCAGCAGTTTAAAATAGTCATATTTTATTGACCAAGGAAAGAGGTTTTTAATAGTATTGAGAGAGTGGAAGGAATAGTGTATTTTGGAATAGGGATTTTAATTTGGGTTAATTAGAATCATGGGAACTCAGAACGTGTACTGTGGTTCATTTTGAGATACTCAGGGCTAGAAAGCACCATCTGGGTGGGAGGCAGGAGAAATCATATATAAAATCGAAGAGGTATTGGAACATATTGGATCTTTTCTGAGCGAAACAGAATAATCAGTTACTTAATTAAAGGGAAAAGGAAGTTGCTGAAAGACTGGGGAACTAGAATTAAATGGGGGCTTCTGACAGTGTGATCCATTACTTCAGAGGACATTTACTTGATACATTGTTTTATGCAGATAATTTCTGACTAGAGGGAGAGAAGATATTCTGATTTTATAGGGGACTCATGAATATGGTTTAAGGCCATATGAGGTGGGGTCCTAAGCGCAAGGGCCTACAGGAAGCAGGTAAGTAACACAATACAGACAGCAGGCTGAGCGGGAAGGAGGTGCCCTGGAGAAGACAGACCTGGCTACTGGGGACAGTGCCTCTCTGCATTAACTAGCCAATTTTCCGTGTAGAACCGTGTGTCAAATATTGCCAGATCATCCTTTTATCAGGAGAAGCCATGAATCTCTTGATTTTAAAATGTTGATGACTAATTCAGTTTAAAAAGTGAAAGCAAAACACAACACGTATATTCCAAACAGAGCACATCTGAGGCTGCCTGTGGCCTACTGCAGCCTCTGCTGTGAGGAATCATTGGCTTACCTATTTAAATACTACTGGTTGATGGGAAGGAACTCTTTTATTTATTTTTTGTTACACAGTAACCGAGTTACTCCGAGACTTCCTTGATATTTTGCTAGCTCTGGAAGTGTTGTAAGGGTTCTGAGACATGGAAGTCTTTATTTTGCTCTTTTTGATTCATTTGGATGGAAAGACTAGTTTGGATGAAAAGGAGACATTTGCTGAGGTTCTTAGCCAGTGGTGTTTTTGTCTATGCATAATTATCATCGAGGGTATTTAAGTGTAAGTGTGCCTGAGGGAAGGGGTCTGGACTAGGTGACCTTTGATGTCCATTTCAGCCGTGTGACGTTTAGATTTAATTAGCCATGGATGCAATGCTATTAATGTTCATGGGCCAGAGGGACCGCAGTTGGAGCTGTGCCAAGCAAAATAAAGCGAAATCTATAAAGCTGTTCTCCGTGGAAGAGCATAGTGTCAGTGTGGATTAACAGACTGAGGAAGTCTGCTAGATGAGGCGAAAAGAAATCCCGAAGGTGGTTTGGAGAAGTAGAGGAAAGGGTCAGATGGTGTGGTCATTTACATGTTGTATTGCTGAGGTTGCAATTTTAAGTGAGCTTTTTTTTTTTTTTTTTTTTTTTTTTTTCTGTTGATTCAGATTTGAAGACCTGAGTTCTCATCGCCCATTGGATTATGCCCAAGACTTTCCTACCCAATGATCCTCTTGCAACACGCCGGGCTTCCTCTGCCTAAGCGGCCCTCATCCTCTCCTCCTATGTCAGTAGCCACCAGGTCTACAGGAACCTTGCAGCTTCCGCCACAGAAGCCTTTTGGGCAGGAGGCTTCCTTGCCTCTGGCAGGGGAAGAAGAGTTACCTAAGGGAGGGGAGCAAGACTCTGCCCTGGAGGAGCTATGTAAGCCCCTGTACTGCAAACTCTGCAATGTCACCTTGAACTCCGCGCAGCAAGCCCAGGCTCATTATCAGGTAAGGGGAGAAAAGAAAGCCATGGAATTTAGCGAGAGAACCTTTTAGGGCTTTGCCTATTTCAGAGTCTTCTCTCCAGATATGACCAATTGTGCCTGGAATAATCAAGATGGCTCAGTGAACAACTAGACATTAGTTTGTTTGATTAAAAGCCTAATGTTCCTACATTAAAAGAATGCTTCACTTTTCACAGAAAGAGATCTCAACCTAACTGTGTGGCTTTTGATAGCTTACTAGTCATTGTAGGCTAATGTACATCATCTATGCTTGTGTACAAACCTGTGAGCCTAAGGTGAATAGTTTTTGAAGTGTGATGTACCAAACTCAGTTCAGTGTCAAATTGTTTAGGAGAATTAGCCTTACAAATATTCTCTTCCAGCTGATACAGTTTGCATTAGTTCAAGGTAATCCGTCAATGAATGTTATGCTTTTTCTCTTTGACCTCTGACTTTTCCTATATAACCTATCGCTGCTAAAGAAAACACAGGTATTTTTCTGTAGTTGGAATAAAATGAAATTGGAATATTGAGCCTTACCCTTCATAGGAAACGTACTCTGAACTGATGATCATTTGTAAGATTTAAAGCTTTCACCTCCATGTAGAATATCTAGTGGAAAGGACAATTTTAAAGGGTGTTATTACCTAAGAACAAATAGAAAGCTAACCTTTGGCAAGAAACAGAGAGTACAGTATTTCTTTTTATTCTAGATTGCTATCCGTATACAATTATGTAATTTCCTTTTTTGGAGAAAGGAGACCCGAGAAGCAATTGAGGCCAAACGCCACTGAATGAAAGGATGTCTTCTGGGTCAGCATTGATTTGACTCTTTATTCTCTGCATGAATAGCTGCAATCATTAGACATCTGGTAAAAAGATGACTTACACACGTATTTCCTCTATAGTGACGCTCTGTCTCTAACGTAAAGTTATTTACTCTAGGTGGAAATCTTTTTTCTGTTTTGTTTGGATCCTAAAGACTGATGATTGTGTCACTTTGTGATCGTACCTCAGAAATACTTTGGGGGTGTATTGTTTTCCCTGGGATTGAGGGGAAGATATACTGTGTTGCTTCCCTGGAGTTCCCTTTGTTTGGGTTTGTTTTGCCCTCAGGTGCAGAGCAGTGAGTTAATTATATCTCGGATCCTGGCACCTGTCCTCAGTGGTGCATAAAGGCATCTTCTGGTTTCATTTTTACACTTCCTCCCCCTCCTTCAACCTCACTCTCATTCCCTCTGTGCACCACTCTCCAAACCATAGTGGTTTGGTACAGGGTCTTCCTTTGCCTATTTTGCCATTTGAGGGGAGTCGGTTAGGATGATGCTTCTGAAACCCAAGACCCAGGGCTGGCTTTCCTCTTCATTTATTCCTGTGAAACATTCCTGTGATAGCCTAAGACTCACTTGGAAAAATCAAGCTTGCGTTCTAAAGTTTTGATTTGTAGTTGTATAAAGCCCCTTGTAAGTCATTAGCTTGAGAGAAAACCCACTTTTGTGCCTTTTAAAGAAGAGTTGTTTACTTTTATGAGGTAAAATTCTTGGGCAATGTGTAATTTTAATATGTGTGTATGGCTTGTACCTCTATCTCCTGCCTTTTTTTCCTTCTAATATCACTTTGTCTCTCTATAGACAGTGATGGATGCTTCTGGTTATGCATAGAGAGGATTCAATTTGAGCAGGGTCATTGGATTATAAGGCTTAAATTAGATAAGAAACAGAATGTGCATTTATTTGGGTTTTTTCTTTGATTCTGCATCTTTGTGTGTATGTGTGTGTGCTCTGAACTTGTTAGTTGACAAGATTAGTAATTATACCTAATTTCAGCTCTGTCCATGATATGGTAAATATAGGAATTAGAAAATATGAGACTAGGGAAGGGAAACTTAGGTAAATGTCTCAGTAATCAGAATTTTTAAGTGCAAAAGTTGAAGGAGAAGGACAGCCTGTCATAGTGGATAATTTAAGCAGCCAAAAATTAGGGTAAAGATAAAGAAGAAGCTAGTGGGTATTAAGAAAGTAGAACCTAATGGAAAATTAAAAGTTTGGTTTTTTTTTTTTTCTAAGAGTTTGTTTCTAAGAGCTTAGAAGCAAAGATTTGAATGAAATCCATGTTATTCTTAAAGAGGGAGATTTTTTTCCTTTACAGAGAAATAAGCCAAAGCAGTTAGTATGTGAAAGTATAGAGCAATTTCATTAGGATAGTATAGAAGAAAGTTAACTTTAGAAGTAAAATCTGGATTTCAACAAGAAAGATATGGTCAAGATGAGAGAGTGTGGATCAAAGAGTAGATCAGAATAATAAACAATCAGAGCATGAACATACCTTGGAGGTGGGTGAAACTACCATAGACAGGAAACAGAAATGTCAGCCTGAAAGATGCGTCAAAGGCATCATACACGGTACATAGATGGGCAGTGATTTAAGAAGGTTACTGAAGACAAGGGTGGGACCAGTGAGTAAGGCTTACCAAGAACCAGGAATTATGTAGATTGGCAATGGTTGTAAGTAGACCAACACAACGAAGTGGTAGATGAGATGATGGTAAGTTTTATTTCTGAAAACCTGCTTTATAATTTTTAATACAGAGTGAAGCCAAGACTACAAATTCACTATTTCAGTTATGTGTGAGATAAAAGGGGTCAGTGGTAGCCTGTTTATAAGCTAGAAACACGTTTGTGTAAAGTGATAAATCACTGTGATTACATTTCTCCAAATGGTTGGGTCAGTTGGTGCCATTGTTGAAATCGCAGTTTCAAATTGCCCACGGTATTGTAAACAGCCTTCAGTCTGGGGTGAGCCGTGTTATACTAGAGTCTAACTAGATCATATTCCAGAAATCCAGCACACACAATGGAAGCTGCTCGATAAATACTTCCCTTTAAGCTCACTCCCTTCTTTCTCTGACATTCTGCCATTCCTAAGTTGGGGCTGCCTTAGCAATGACCCATGTGTATCTGTGGTCACCACAGATTTAGTTTAATTCTCAGGACTTGGCACCCAGTCAGTCTGCTTTAGAATACCCTGCATTGTTGTTTTATTTTTAATGAGATTACCTATTTTTACAGTCTCAAAATTATGGCTTTAGTTATATCTTAAAACCTTTGGAAGAAAAAACATGTCTTCATTTTATTAAAATCTGTCTGCAGGCTTCAGGTTACTTAGGGCAAGCCTGGCACGGAGTAACACAACACTGTGTTTGCAGCATACATGCCCAGAGGAAGAACTACTTTGGATGGAAGGTCATTAACAAATAAAATGAGCAAAAAACAAAAGTGGATAAATTTTGCTAGGGCATCCACAGCGTAAAATAACGTCAACCAATTTATCTGCTAATTTGCGTGTCCATTTGAAAACTAACTGCTCATTTACTCAAAGTACATTTCTAAAGTTTGTCGTAAATGTAGATTCCTATTTGTAATATTTAGCAGCCAAATAACAATGTTCCATATTCATTAGATTAATTTGAAAGGGAGACAGGATGCAGGTTAAAAGAAAGGTAGTTCTAGAGTTATGAGTCGGATTGTAGTGATCTTAATTCACCATCCAGAGAATGCAATTGATCTTATCCCCAAATTTAGAATACTGATTTTAGCACTTATATTTTAACATTGGCCACTCAGGTTGGGATGGCATGATCAGCAAATCAGATCTCAGCTAATTTTATGTTTTCAAAATTCTCCCACGTGGTTGTTTTCCAAATGAACTTGCAGTGGACTGAGAATCGTCAAATGCTCTTCATCAGGGGACAGAAGTTCTCCATGACGCTGCTGGTAGCTGCGTCTCGCCAGCTGTCTGCCTCCCCATCCCAGTGCCCCTACCTCATTTCTTCTTCGTTCCAAAGAGTACATATCTCTTCTTCTGACAGGCTGATTCCTCACTTTAACTCTGGATTTCCTCACCTGTCATCACTTCTTTACCTCGATCAAATTAAAAACCTGCTCAAGTTTTTCTATGTAAATAAAAATAGCAACAGCAGCCTTCCCTTTGCTTTATTTAATCCCTCTGGTTGGCAACTTTTCTCCTCTCATTAGAGTTCTGACAGGTGTAATTGTCCTCTCCTGGTCTTCATTTCCTATCCATTCTCTAGCCCGCCACTGCATTCTGGTTTCATTCCAATATTCTACTGAGAGGGTCCTCTCCATGCTCACCTGTGACCTTACAGGCCAAATCTAGCTCTTTCTCACTTGACCTTTTGTAGCATTTGCCACGGGTGGCAGCTTCCTCAAAACATTTAAAGACATTTTAACTCAAAACAATGCCTATGGAACAAAGGGCGTATAATGGAAAGCAGCAATCACCTGTGCTCCCTTCCTCTTCCATCCCCACCTTTTCTTCTCCATTTTTCCTTCCACCTCTCATCTTGCCTTGGCTGTTTTACTTTGACACTGTTAAGGTTAATCGCATTTTTGTTTACTCAAGAATCAAATTAAATTTTCCATGCTCTATTTGTAGGTTGATTCTCGTTGGACATTGACGTTCAGCATATGCATTGCTGTCAGCAGGGAAATATTGTTCCCTGCAGAGCTGTTTTCTTTCCTGTGTTTCCAATGTCACAGTCCCATGCTACTCAAGAGAGATGTTCAAATGGATGACCCTTTCTCGAATGCCACCAATAGCTTAAAATCATGCCCTTTTTAAAAGGTTTGTTTTGTATGTGGATTATAACGAGAAATAACCTTTTGTTTTTCCTTGAGTTTCTGTCACTTTAAAAAACAGGGAGAAGAATCTTACACACTTATAGAAAACAACTACTAGCTCCTTAATCTTTTTTTTTTATTGCTTACAGTCCATTTTATTCATCTTCATTAAATCCACTGATTTCTTGTTCTAGTTTGGACTAGTTTCATAACTGGATCATGACTTCATTGCGTAGCTTTATTGTACATCCTGGAGTTTTTAATTGCTTTTCTTCTTTTCCCTTCTTTTTCTTCTATAATAGATCTTTAGCATCACCACATTTCCCCCTCCAAACTCGCACACTTTCTATTGTATGGAATCCCTGCTTTATCCTAGATCCCCCATCACCCTGTTCCATTTGCCACTGGTTGCCCCTGGGGTTTGCTGCACAGCTGTTGAATTTGGATTTCTCTTCATTGCCCTTTGGCTTCGGCTACAATTTTCTAAATATGCAGGCTTTCTTTCTATTTTTCAGTCTCGTTTTGTTGGAGTACATCTTCACGTTACTTGAAGGAAGAAAGAATAAATATAAATGTATGTTACAACACATCTCCGTCTTTAAAATAAAGTGAGAGAGTAATAAGAAATTTTTTTGAGCCTTTGTATGTCTAAAAATGTGTGTATTTTGTCTTCATATGTGACTGTTCATTTTCCAGTTGAAAATTACTTTTCCTAAGAATGTTAAAGGGTGTACTTAATTGTGTGTGCATGTGTGTGTGTGTTTTGTTTTTTTGTAATCTAGTATTGATGGAGAGAAATCTTACTCTGATTCTTATTCTTTTGTGGGTGACCTGCTTTAATTTTGGGCTTTTTCCCCCCTGGAAGCTCTTAGGCTCTCCTTTTGATCCTCGATATCTGAAATTTTACAGTGATGGATGTGTTTAGTTGTGCGTCTTTTTTTTCATTTGTCTTGGTCAGCACTAGTTGTTCCTTTCAGTTTGCATATTCCTGTTTCTCTTGAGCTCTGGGGAATTTTCTTTGATACTGTTTCCTTGATAATATTCTTCTCTGTCTTTCCTCTGTCTCTTTTCCTGGTAATTCTATTAGCGCTAGCCTGGGCTAGCTGGATTGATTCTTTATATTGCTTATCTCTTCTCTCTTTTATCATTCCTTTATTCCTGAGAGGTGTTCTTGAATTCTAACCCTATACTGAATTTTTAAAAAAAATTTTGACATTTATGTCCTTAATTTTTAAGGGTCTTTTGATTTCTTATTGTTCCTTTGCTAGCATCTGTTTGACAGGCTATTAGTTAAGAAGATGAAATCATGGACTTTGGGGACAGACTAGTCTTCTAATTGTAGTCTTGCTACTTACTAGATGTGTGTCATTGGAAGATATATTTCCTCCCTTCTCTGTGTCTCTCTCATGAAGAAGAATTTGATGATGATACTAATGATACCTGCACATTAGTGTGTATAAGACATTTAGAACAGTTGCTGGTATCTGAGCTGGTCTTTAATACTGTTGGATTTTCCTAGGGTGCAGTGGAGCATGGTGGCATGGCTCTGGAATGAGGCTGTCCCCAGCTCTGCTGTTTACTTGTGGCTTTGGGCAAGTTTTATTTTATTTTATTAACTTTTCAGTTTGAATAACATTTAACTTACCAACCAGTTCCAAAAGCAGTACAAACAATTCCTGCATGTACCTCATCCAGATTCCCCAAATGTTAATATTTACATAACTATCCTACAATTCTCAAAATCAGGAAATTAACCCTGATAACAATAATATTATCTAATCTACAGACTACATTTCACCAATTATCTAATGGTGTCCTTTTTTCTGGTTCCAGGATCTGATCCTGGATGAAATTTTGCTTGTGGTTGTTTTGTCCAAATTAATGGACAGGTTTAGCTTTTCTTTGCTTTTTACAGTCTTGCAATTTTTGAAGAGTTGTTCTGTAGACTATCCCAATTTGGGTTTGATTGATGTTTTCTCATGATTGAATTGAGGTTATGTGGGGTTTTTTTGGCAAGAATACCGCATGGGGCACCTGGGTGGTGCAGTCGTTAAGCATCTGCCTTCGGCTCAGGGCGTGATCCCGGTGTTCTGGGATCGAGCCCCACATCAGGCTCCTCTGCTATGAGCCTGCTTCTTCCTCTCCCACTCCCCCTGCTTGTGTTCCCTCTCTCGCTGGCTGTCTCTCTCTGTCAAATAAATAAATAAAATCTTAAAAAAAAAAAGAATACCGCAGAAGTGATGTTGTGTCTTTCCCACCGCATCATATTAGGAAGGATGTGAATATTTTGCATCACTGATACTATTACTTTGGTCACGGGCTAAGATGGTGTCTGCTAGGGTTCTTCTTTGTAAAATTACTGTTTTTCTTCTTGTGTTTAATAAGTATCATGTGGGGAGATACTTTGAGACTATGTGAATATTTTATTTCTTATGGTGTTTTCATTCAGTAATTTTAGCATTCATTGATGATTCTTCCCTACCATGATTACTACTGTGGTGTTTGCCAAATGGTGATTTTTCTGTTTTAATTATTCTTTCTACATTTATTGGTTGGAATTTTACTTTAAGGAAGAACTTTCTGCTTTCATTCACTCATTCATTCAATCTCCATGGATTATGGATTCTTATTTTTATTCTGGGATATAATCTATTACTATCATTATTTATCCTGATGTTTGTTTTTTCCAGATTTGACCAGTGTGAGTCCCTTCAGGTTGGTGCTTGTGTCCTTTTGACATGTCCCTGTAATTTTTGTCATACTTCCTTATTTCCTGAATACAAAAGATTTCCAGAATTTTCTTGTATTTTCCCCATGCCAGCCATTTCTTCAAGGAGTCAGGTTTCTTTTTATTGGAGAATGGTATTTAGAAACCAAAATCTGAGTGCAGGGTGTGCATTTTGCTACTGGGATGTTATTGTTTCTAGATCTTCTCAGTGATAGAGCTAGTAATATTTATCTTTGTATGCACACATTTATATTTATCTACATTCATGTATGTTGAAAACAGAGTTCAGACTGATACTTCCAATTTCAATCAACGCAATTTCAATGGAAGGATGAACCTTCCATTTTTTCTTTATGTTTCACTCCTTTCTTTGATAGGGAAAAATCTAGGCTTTCCGTTAACTACAAACCACACACATACACACTTTCTCTTCCTCTCTCAGTATGTATAGTTTGGAGTTGAGAAGCTCTCTCCCCATGAAAAACAAACCTACTAACCAGGGGATAGCATTTGTGTTTTGTTCTTTTTGTCTGTAGCATAATATATAGTCAAAATACTGTTTTACAAAGTTACTTAGGTTACAAAGTTGCTTCCTGCTAAGGTTCTTGTTTTGTAAAGTTACTATTTTTCTTTTTGTGTTTAATAAGTATCGTGGGGGAGATACTTCAAGACCATGTGAATAGTTCTTTTCCTTCTCTCCCCATTCCCTATGGTTCTGTTATTCATTTTTCTATACAGTTAGGTTTGTTTGTTTCTATTTGTATTTCATTTCGGGTCCTTCCCAATCCTTGTTGACTATGATTGTTTTTCTAAGTTTGTGAAATGTTGATATAGTTATAAAAGTCAGAACTATACAAAAAAGTATATGTAGAGAAGTGTCACACCCTACCATCATTTGTAGTCCATTCTCATTCTCCTATTAGTCATACATTTTTTTTGTTTTTTTTCTTTTTTTTTTAAGATTGAAATGAATGGATTTTATTTTTATTTTTTTATTTTTTATTTTTTAAGATTTTATTTATTTGACAGAGAGAGACAGCTAGCGAGAGAGGGAACACAAGCAGGGGGAGTGGGAGAGGAAGAAGCAGGCTCCAGCAGAGCAGGGAGCCCAATGTGGGGCTTGATTCCAGGACCCTGGGATCATACCCTGAGCCGAAGGCAGATGCTTAACGACTGAGCCACCCAGGTGCTCCTATTTTTATTTTCTGAGAGAGAGAGAGGGCGAGAGAGAGCGAGTGTTTCAGCAGGAGTGGGCAGGAGCAGAGGGAGAGAGAATCCTAAGCAGGCTCCATGCTCAGTGCAGAGCTTGACGAGGGGTTCGATCTCATGACCCCTGAGATCATGACCTGAGCTGAAATCAAGTGTCAGACACTTAACCTACGGAGCCACCCAGGCATCCCTTTATACATTTTTAAATGATTTTACTACCCTGTTCAGTTATTTAATGTGTTACTATCTGGGTTTGTCAGTTTTTAATGGTATCCCAGCTAAATTGCCTATTGCATAATCAATGAACTTATTCTACCTTCTTCTTCCTTTTTCTGTCTCTTTTTTGTTGCATTATTTCCATTGTGTCATAATGAGTAATATTTGAACATTAATCTTTCATCCTCATCTCCACCTTTAATTTAGTCTTTGATCTACAATTATATCTATGAAAATACTCACCATCAGCCTTTTTGCTGAAGTTTTCCCAGTCATTTCTTAGTTGAATGAAGCCCCCAAAGATTCCTCAAGCAGGACTTATGAGTACTGAATTCCTAGGGTTGTGTACTTTTAAAATGCTTTTCTATAGTCTTGACCCTTGATACAGGGATAGTTGGCTGTACATAAAATTCTTACTTCACACTTTCATTAAGTTAAAAAAAAATACTTCTCAACTAATGCCTTGTTTTACATTTTATGGATGCCATTCTAATTCTTATGCATTTGTAAGTTATTTGATCTTTTTGCCTGGAGAGCTTGAAGTGTCATACCTTTTAAAGATATACTTCAGATCTCATTGTTCTAGATTAATTTTCCCAGATACCCGGTATGTCTTTTCAATATGCAGATTCAGGTCTTCAGTTACTTTTGGACAATTTTCTTGGGTTATAGTTTCAAATATTAGTTCTGTTTGCTTGATTTGTGTTTTGTCTTCAGGCACTCTGGTTTAACATAAAGTATTTCTTCTTTACCTGTCTCCCATTTCCATTGCTTCCTCTCTGGCCCTTTAAATTTTTTTCTTCATATTGTTTTATTTTTGTGATTGCATTTCTTTCTTTCTTCAGTACCTCTTACTGCGTTTTCATTTGTGTCTGTTTTCCTTTGGCATGTATTTACTTCTCATTTTTGATATAATTCTCTTTTTTCTTTCCTGAGTTTAATTACCTTTTTTTTTTTTTTAAATTTCTTACCACTTTGGCCATTTTTCTTTGTACATTTTGGATTCCTGTTTGAAGGTGATTTTTCATATCCCCAATTCTTGTTCGAATATATTTAATTCAGTTTGGAGTTTTGTCTTAATGGTTTTCTTCTGTTTCATGTGTTTTTTGGGGGTGGTTTTCACTTGCTGAGATACGTTGATTTTTTTTGGTAGTAACTTTGTATTGACTCGATTAGTTTTCATCTGTTCATTATGTGGATTTTGGGTGGTTTATGAGAGTCTTAATTCAATGGCAATCTCTTTTATAACCGTAGCAAAGTTCACTTCTTCAATAATTTTTTTTGTTTTTTTTTTTGTGGTGGTGCTGGTGGTCAGGAAAGGGTTTGTATGTCCTCCAGATTTTTTTTGCTCTTTTCTGTCTTGTAGGATGCTAGCTTTTCCTGTTTTGCTTTTTACCCCCCTTCACCTTCCAGTTGCCAAAAGTGAGCTCCCTTTTTTTTGGCTCTTTCTCCTCCAGAAGCCACTTTGCCACTTCAGGTCACGTGTACATTTAAGTCCCTGCGCAGCAGTCAGTGCTCTGCCACCAGATCATGGTTTAGTATCTACAGACCTAGGGTGGGTTTATTCTTCTTGGTGGTGGCTTGAAAGCAATTGTAGGCCTGCTGCTAGCTCCCTCTTCTGACTTTTCTGCAGTTTTTGTTAGACTGCTCTTGCTTACTGTGAATGCTTGTGGCAGGAGCATGAGTGATTGCTCACTGGGATTTGCTGTTTTTTCCCTTTTTTACTTACAGTTACTTTGAAGTCTGGGCATTCTGTGGCTTCTGGTTCTGTGGACGGCATGGCTTCTGTGTATTTTATTTGTTTTCCTGATTGTTCTGTATTGTTTGTAGAGGGCAGATGGGGACACACAAACCCAGGTACCTGCTGCCAAGCTTGCTAGAAACTCTTGGGCAAGTTTTTAACTCTCAGAGTTTAGTTTCCTTACATGTAAAATTCAGATAATAATTATACCTACTTGATAGAGATTTCATGAAGATTGCAGGAGTTAATATTTATGAAGTATTTAGAATATTGTCTGTGATGTAAGTGCTCAAAAATTGTTAGTTGCCATTATTATCGTAATGTTATAGATGTAATGTCAGCTTGAAAACTGTGCTGCTTTGGAAGTAAAATACTTGATACTATCTAAAGTTACCCTTCCTGCAGTACTGTGTACCTGTCTTCTGCCTTTTCAGGGTCAGGCTCTAGTGCCTGCACCAACTGTTCTTTGGTTCTTACTGACTTCCTTCTGTTGCCATGCAAACGAGCCTAAGGAAAACCCCTCTTTAAGACCAGACTTCCATCGACCCATTTCCCCCTTCTAACTCTCAACCCTATCTCCCTGTCACAGAACTCTTCTGAATAGTTGGCTATACTGGTTCTTTCTACTTTCACATCTCCCATTTTCTCCCCAAGCTACTCCGTGTGACCTTTTAACCCCTAACACTGCTGAAATGGTTCTAACAAAGTTACTCTTGATCTTTCATTTTAAACCCAAGCATTACTTCTCTGTCCCAATGTTACATACCCATCAGTAGCATTCGACCTGATGAACACTCCTTTTTTTTTTGTTAGTGTTGTTTTCAATTATTATGAAATACTTCAGACATAAAAATGTGCGAAAATAATATAATGAACATGTATATTGCCATTTAGCTGAAAGAGTGAAAACTATCCATTCACCTGAAGCCCCCAGGCATCCCTTCCCAATTGTATCCTCTCCTGTGCTCCCAGATGTAGCTACTATACTGAATTGATATTTATTGTTCCATTACTTCTTTTGTACTTCTGCTACTATGTGTTTGCTTATGTAATATGTGGTGGTTTTCATGTTTTTAACTCCCATATTAAAAAAATTATTCTCACATATCTTCTTTGGCAACTTGTTCTTTTCATTCAGCATTTTGTTAGGAGAGTCATTCATGTTGCCATGCATGGCCCTGGAATGTTTATTTTCACTACTGTTGTTGTATGAATAGACTATAATTTCTGCATTACCCTATAGATGGGCACTTCAGTTATTTTTTATTTTTTTAAAGATTTATTCGTTTATTTTAGAGACAGAGAGAGTTTGAGGAGGGGGAGGGGCAGAGGGAGAGGGAGAAAGAGAGAGAAGCAGACTCTCTACTGAGTGTGGAGCCTGATGCAGGGCTCATTCCATGACCCTGAGATCATGACCTGAGGCCGAAATCAAGAGTTGGACTCTTAACCGGCTGAGCTACCCAGGTGTCCCGACACTTCAATTATTTTTATTTTTCAGTGTAACTAATAGTCCTCCTAGGAACATTCTTATAGATATCTCCTTGTATGTGAGTTTCTGTTTGGTGATACCTAGAAGTATAGTTCCTGGGTCATAATGTATCTAACTAGATTCTTCTTTTGAAACACCTTATTCTAGGCTTCCATAATACCCCACACTTGTCCGGTTTTCATTTTATTTGGTAGGCCAGACATTCTTAATCTCATTTTCTGGGTCCTCATTCTCTATATTATATTGTACTAGGGCTTTGTCCTTAGCTGTCTTCTGTCTCCAGCTTTGATCTACTCTGATTTATTCCCCGTGCTAATCCCAGGCTGATTTTTATCAAATGCAATACAGTCATAGAACTACTTTGCTCAAAGTCCTTCAGAGGCTCCCTTCTGCCTCCAAAGTCCAAGATCTGTTTCACCATTAAGCCCCCTCAGTATCTCGACTCCTGCTCGTCTCCAAAGGATCCAGAAGACCATCTGTCCTTGTGGCTTCTCAACATAGCAGGCTGGGCTTTTGATCATAGTATTTTCTCTGTTCACAGTTTTCATTCTCCTCACGCCTTGCCTGCCTGGTAAACTTTTGCTCATTTTAAAAGATGACTTGATTTTCTCCTTTTCAGGGAAGCCTTCTCTGACACGTTTAGGCAGAAGTAAGAGATTCCTTCTCTCTGTTCTCCTAGCAGTGTATTCATTATCTCCATTACAATACTTGGTTCATTTACCCAACAAATTTTACTGATTGCCCGCTATATGCTAGAAACTGTTCTAGACATTGGGAATAGAAGAGTAAACAAGACAGGTCCTTATTTTCAAGGAGTCTACTTTCCAGAGAGTATAGAAGAGAAACAAACAAGTAAACAAACAATACCATTTTAGATTGTTCTAAGTGGCAGGAGGATAAACCAGACTGGTAATGTGATGGAGAGTGTGTTGTGCAGAGTAGGGGAGGATGGTGGGACACTCCAGATTCAGAGAGATGCCATTTGGATTAAGATCTGAAAGGTAAGAAGGAGCTAACCAAGCAGAGATCTGAGAGAAGAACCTTCCAGGCAAAAGGAACAGCAAGTACAAAGGACCTGGAGCTAGAATGAGTTTTATTTCTCATAGTTCTGGAGGCCAAAAGTCTGAGATCAGAATAATAGCATGGTTGGGTTCCGGTGAGGTCCTCTTCCACACTGTAGACAGCCAACCTCTCCTTGGATCCTCACATGGCAGAATGAGGGAGAGAGAGCTCTTGGACTTCTTTTTATAAGGGCATTGATTATCCTCATGACCTAATCACCTCCCAAAGGCCCCACCTCCAGATTACATCACACTGGGATTAGATGTCCACATATGGGAAGGAGCCGAGATGCCCTTCAACAGATGACTGGATTAAGAAGTTGTGGTCCATATATACAATGGAATATTACTCAGCTATCAGAAAGAACGAGTTCTCAACATTTGCTACAACATGGACGGCACTGGAGGAGATAATGCTAAGTGAAATAAGTCAAGCAGAGAAAGACAACTATCATATGATTTCTCTCATCTATGGAACATAAGAACTAGGATGATCAGTAGGGGAAGAAAGGGATAAAGAAAGGGGGGGGTAATCAGAAGGGGGAATGAAACATGAGAGACTATGGACTATGAGAAACAAACTGAGGACTTCAGAGGGGAGGGGGGTGGGGGAATGGGATAGACCGGTGATGGGTAGTAAGGAGGGCACGTATTGCATGGTGCACTGGGTGTTATACACAACTAATGAATCATCGAGCCTTACATCGGAAACCGGGGATGTACTGTATGGTGACTAACATAATATAATAAAAAATCATAAAAAAAAAAAAAAAAAAAAGTAGAGAAGCAAGTGCCTCAGAAGGAAATAAAATTCATTTTTTGCATAAAAAAAAAAAAAAGATGTCCACATATGGATTTTGGTGGGACGCTATCATTCAGTCCATAACAGAGGTGGAGATAGATAATTTGGGAGCTACTAACTTGTCAATTATATTTTAAAGCTATGAGACAGGGGAAAATAATGTGATGAAGAAGAGGGACAAGGGTGGAGCTTTGGATGTTGGAGCGTTGAGAGAATGAGAAGTGGTGGGGTTACAGGGCATCGTAGTAGACAACAGAAGGGAGTATCCACGGTGTTGTGCTGCCTAGAGTTAGAGCAGAGGGAAGCCACAGATGTGACCCCTGGATTTGACTCCCTGGAGGTCACCGTGACCATGGCAGAGCACCTGTAGGGCATTCCAGTGGTCAGAAGGTAGAACTCATCTCCTTACTTTAATTGACTGCTCACACATCTGTCTTCTCTTGAGTGTGTGCTGGTCCTTTTTATTTCTAGGGCTTAGCATATACTAGATGGTGAATGAATGTTTGCCTATAGGTTTGAAGGTCACAGTGCAGTCTGAAGAATAACACATTGTTTCATCTCATTTAGAATGCTTTCAGACCACTGGCCCTTCCTATCAGTTTCTATCAGTTCAAGGAATATAACAATGTGAATAACTACTTAAACAAAACATGCTGAGAGAGGCGAATACATTTTAAGAGAGGTTCCCAGTGCCTCCTGAAGCCATCCTGAAGTAGTCAAAAGGTCTTGCGTTGGATTCAGAGGGCCTGCCTGAGGCCCTGGCTCCGCAACCTGGCCCAGCTGAAGGAAGGTGCCAGGGCACGTCCTCCACACTCCATGGATTGCAGCTGCTCAGCTGTCATGTGTGGATAATATTAACAAATTCCTCTTACAGGAGTTTTTGTGAGCAGCAAATAAGCTAATGCACACGAGGGTCCTTTGCAAGTAAAAAGATACTCTGTAAGTGCTATTTTTGTAAAAATAATTGGATTATCCATTTCATTACTGACTTATAAAATAGATTAGATCACAGTGTAATAAAATTCGTATTTAGGCAGTGGCATATGAATGGCAAGTTGGGGGAGGAAGTAGATCACTGGAAAATGTGATACTTTTCCAGAAATATATAGGAAATTAATTTCTTTTGGCTTTGTTCCCTTCTCTTTCCCAGATAACTCATTCTGTTAGAACCGAGGCATCGACTCTTATTTTAAGATCTGGTGGGCTCTTTGCCCCAGTGTTGCATATATCTGAAAGAATAAAATGTAATTAATATTGCTTGGGTTTTTTCCCCATTTTTCTGTTTTTTTTTTAATGAATACATTAATTTAAGTTAACACATTTTTTCATGGTGATTACTCATTTCATTTTACTTCTAGGGTAAAAATCATGGTAAGAAACTCCGAAATTACTATGCAGCCAACAGTTGCCCTCCTCCTGCCAGAATGAGCAATGTGGTAGAACCCGCGGCTACTCCAGCCGTTCCTGTCCCTCCGCAGGTGAGACACACGTATCAGGGTGGGAGTTGTCCTCTGCACACATGCTCATGGACGAAGTTTGTCATCCAGGAGCCCATCAAGGTACAGTTGGGCAAATACTCCTGGAAGGTTCTACCTGGCACTTTTAACTCCTCGAACTGTAGTGCCGGGTTTAAAGCATGCCAACCTCCACGACCTGGAGATTTCCATTGGCTTTGGTTGTAATGCATGAAATGAAGAAAGAAATATTGTTACATGTGTCTTTCTCTTTGCATTTCTCAGAATTCTGGGTTAAATGACCCTAAATGTCTAGGCCATGCCCTGAATGAAAAGAGAGGTTTTTCAACATTTATTTCTTTATTGTAGTTAATCCCATTTACTTTATATTTTGCCTTCCAGCAAGGTCAGTCTTTGGAGAGTGCCCCTTTCTTACCTCTATGGAGAGAGCCTGTATAAACTTTTTCTGGACTTCGGTATATTGACACACACTTGAGATCCAAGTTCCTTTCACTGTTTGGTAGATAAAGCAGGTGTTTTAGGCAAGATAATGCTGTACTTTAATAGCCTCTGAAATATGAATTGTATTCCTTAATCTGTCTTTGTCCATAGAATAATACATGGTCATAAATAGTAATAACTCTCATTGAGTACTTACTATGCCGAGCACTCTGCTAAGCACTTTTCTACGTTACTTCGTTCAGGGCTGGGACTAAGGTGAGGTGAGGGATTCACTTGACTGAGGCACAAAATTTAAGAGGGAACCAAAACACAGTAATGAAGATAAATATTTTAATATAATATTTTAAAAATCCAAATTAATGTGAAATCAGTGGTAAACAAAATGTCAAAAGCTTAAAGCTGGGGTAAGTATTACTGATTTTCCTTTTGCCTCAGGCTGCGGTATGGCTTGGCATGGCACTATGACGGATCCTTTTTTTATTTAAAATTTTGACATTTTGCTTACGATGATTTCTTGAATTAGGTTTGATTTGTATAAACGTTCCATTAGCATATTATTTGTCTTGATTGCTGAGTTTTTTGAGGCACCCTTAAATTTTGTGCCCATGGCAAATGCTTGCCTTGCCTCATTCTAGTCCTGGGCCCTAAACGTCATTTCATGCTTCCAAGAACTCAGAGGTATTGGCCTTATTCCTCGGAGTGTAATTTATGGACCAGCAGCATTTGTCTCACCTGGAAGTTTGTTAGCAGCTCGGAGAAGCTAAGTAACTTGTCCATGGTGTTATGCATTTTGTGAAGTGGTGGAACAGGATTTCTTTGACCTTGGACCTCTACTCCTAGCCACCATGGTGTAAGTGTACTCTGAACGTCGGTTTTCCAGTCTTTAAAACATGGATGGCAATACCCCCGTTCCTCTAGCCTCATGAATTTGTGGGGTAAATGAGAGGGGATAAAAACAGAATTAGAGAACAGGAACATTCCCAGATAGTTCTTCAGGCTGAGCAGTTTTCAGGGCCCTGATTCCTGCTCTGGACAGGACAGCAGCTCCCAGCTTGGGGCTGTTTTCAGCTGGCCCCCCTCCCTGAGCAAACACCTGGAGCCGTCTTTCGTAACATAGCCCTTTGTGATTTTTGGAGACTGTCCCCCAGAAAATCTTCCCATCCAGGTGAATCAGTGCTGTTTCCTTCAGCTGGTCCTGATAGATATGCTTCCAGACTCTTTATTATGTATTTTATTCTCCTCTAGCCAAAATCTAGTTTGTCTTTTTTTGTTAACCCAACAATATTTATTGAGTATATACTATCTTCCAGGCACTGTGTTAGGTTTCCCTGAACTCGTTTCTCAGCCTGAATACCGTTGGCTGAATCTGCTGGTTATTTTTCCCTAGTTATGTTATATGCATAGCTAATTTGTAGACTTTTGGGGGGACAGAGGCTCATTTTTAACTGTATGTCCGCATAACCCTTCTGCTTTAGGTAACAAGCCCTATAAACAGTAGGCATTCATTAAATGTTCATTATGGATTCTGGAAGGACTTTACCTTTCTAATAATGTGATTTTAGGCTTTCCCTCTACTGCCCTGTATCTTCTGTGCTTCCTTTAAAAACTTTCTCCATGGAGATAGCAACAAGCCATTAACCGGTTTGGTACAAAGGTGATTGTAATACAAAACCATGATTGTCTCCCAGCCTTTTTTTCTTTTTCTCTTTGTTGTTGTTGTTGTTCTGGAATGAATTACATCCTCTCCTTATAAAGCTGAGTGCTTGTGGTCATACCCCAACCTTCGGTTATCTTTTGGCTGTTAGAAGAAACTTTGAGGGGAAGGAGGGCATAAGCTCCACATTTTTCGTAACTTTGTCTCTTGTGTCTTTGATGTCAGATGGGCTCCTTGAAGCCCGGAGGCAGAGTGATCCTGGCCACAGAGAACGATTACTGTAAGCTCTGTGATGCCTCCTTCAGTTCTCCGGCCGTGGCTCAGGCTCACTATCGAGGCAAGAATCACGCCAAGAGGCTGCGGCTGGCGGAAGCGCAGAGTCACTCATACTCGTAGGTATTGCCACCTTCTCCCAGGCCAAAGTGTTGTGTAAGACCGACTGTCTTTAGAGGGAAAGAGTTGAAAGGGACCCTTGTTTAGAAGCCTCACGCTTTTAAACATTTCTTTTCTTCAGAGAATCCTCAGAAGCCGGTCAGCGGCGGACCCGGAAAGAAGGGAATGAGTATAAGATGATGCCTCATAGGAGGAATACGTATACGGTACAGAATAATTCAGGTATCCCGCGGATTTCCATGTGCCTCGGCTGCATTCTGCGAGTGGTCTTCTTTATTTGTATTTCCTTTAACGGCAATAGACAGCCCTGAGAAGTTGGGGTTAGCGAATTGTTTTGTTCTGTTTGTCGAGTGGCTTTTCAAGCTGGTGTTTATTTCAGGTCTTATTTACTTATTTACTTTCGGTTTCGTATATTATTTACTTTGATTTTAAATTATAGTTTATGTTTTAAGGTCTTTGATCAGAGTCCCTTTACACTGCTTCTGGTGTTTGCCAGCCGAGAAATGTAAAATGCCTTATAAAAATGGGCTGCTTGGCTTAAAGGTGCACCATGTTAAATCTCCATTTGCTGGGGAAAATAAAAAAGATTGAGCAGTGGCTTTAAACTGGGGTAGTGAATCAGAATTACCGGGGGAGTTTTTACAAAATACACTTGCCTGAACCATGACTCAGAGATTTTCAGTCAGTAAATTCAGAGTGGAACCCAGATGGATGTGTGTTTTGAAAATGCTTGCTCAGTGATTCTGATATACACCTTTAATTTGGAGCTGCTGCGTTATAGGAATGTTTTCTGCATTTTCTGATTATCTCCAGTAGGGAGAGTTGGACTGAATAGTCCCTCATCCTCCCCCTATCACAGCCTCCAATTTACACATATACCAACAGAGGTAATTCATGTGAACAGTTAAGTCAAATGAAAAACAAAAAAGTTAATTGGAAAGGCAAGAGAAATATAGAGAAAAGGGACATATAGAAAGCATAGTGTAATATGATTAATAAAAGTATAATCAGTGATTATGCTAAGTGTAAATTTACTGAAGTCCCAGTTAAAAGACAAAGATTATAAGATTGGATTTAAAAATTCAGCTGAGGGATGCCTGGGTGGCTCAAGTGGTTAAGCATCTGCTTTCGGCTCAGGTCATGATCTCAGCATTCTGGGATCGAGTCCTGCATGGGGCTCTTTGCTCAGTGGGGAGCCTGCTTCTCACTGTCCCTCTGTTGCTCCCCCTGCTTGTGCTCTCTCTCTGACAAATAAATAAATAAAATCTTAAAAAAAAGGTTAAGCTGAGATGTAATGAGCACTGGGTGTTACGTAAGACTGATGAGTCACTGAACTCTACCTCTGAAACTAATAATACTCTATATGTTAATTGAATTTAAATTAAAAAAAATTTAAAAAGAAAAAAATAAAAAATTCAGCCGAAATGAAGGAAGCTGAGCTAGCTGTGTTAATATTAAATAAAATAAACTTTAGGACAGAGGGCAGTTTAGACTACATTTTCTGGCCAGAGGTCAGTAACAAAAAATATACTTAAAAAAACCCTACAAAATTTCCATTTGTTTGGAAATTTTAAAACACTTCTAAATAACTCCTGGATCAAAGAAGAAATTGTACTGGAAATTAAAAATTCTTTTTTTTAAAGATTTTGTTTATTTATTTGACAGTGAGAGAGAGAGAACACTCGTGCATGAGTGAGGGGAGGGGCAGAGGGAGAAGCAGACTCCCTGCTGAGGAGGAAGCCCGATGGGGGACTTGATCTCAGGACCCTGGGATCATGACCTGAGCCGAAGGCAGACACTTAACCGACTGAGCCACCCAGGCGCCCGGAAATTTAAAATTCTTAAAATCAAACAGTAATAAAAATATTATTAAACTTTATAGGATACAGTGAAAGTAATATTTTGAGAAAAGTCTTAAATATTTATTATAGTAGAAAAAAAAGCAGAAAATGAATAAGCAATGGTCCAACTTAAGAATTCAATTATATAACTGGGTATTTACTGAAGGAAAACAAAAGCACTGTTTGAAAAGATATATGAATTCCTGTGTTCATTGCAGTGTTATTTACAATAACAAAGATATGGAAGCAACCCAGGTATCCCTTGATAGATGAATGAGTAAAGATGTGGTGTGTATACACACACACACACACACACACACACACACACACACACACAGGAATATTACTTAGTCATAAAAATGAATGAGATCTTGCTATTTGCAACAACATGGATGGACCTAGAGGGTATTATGCTAAGTAAAAACAGAGAACAAATGGTTGCAAGGGAGAAGGGGGTGGCTTGGGCAAGATACAGGCTTCCAGTTATGGAGTGAATAAGACATAGGGATGAAAGGTACAGCATAGGGAATATAGTCAGTGGTACTGTAATAGTTGTATGGTGACAGATGGGCTACACTGTGGTGAGCATAGCATAATGTATAGAGTTGTGGAATCACTATTTGCACATCTGAAACTAACCTAACAGTGTGTGTTAGCTATACTTCAATAAAAACAAACAAACAAAACCCCCCAAACCTCAAATACATTAGTTGTAATTTGGTTTACCTATAAATATGTCACACTGAGTATTTTGAATGCTCAAGGAGAATTTATTTAGGTAATTATAGATTAGCTTTTTTTTTTTTAATGCAACAGGTCAGTAAATTCAGTTTAACATTGTTAAAAAAAAGAAGTCAGTTATCTAAAAAGAAAAGAAAATTACCGATAATTCTACCAACATTTTTTGTATATGTCATTCCCATCTTTCTGTATATTACTTCTTTGAAATAGAAATGTGATTATATTTTGTGATATTCTTGTTTCACTTAATAGCATATTATAATCACATTTTCATGTAATCAAAGAAAATCCAGAGTTTCCATTACTTACAGGGACTGCATGGTTTTCGGTCGCATTCATTACCATAATTTTTCAAATCATCTATCTGATCTCTCCTTTTCCCACATCCTCCCATTAAAACTTGTGTGCACACTGATGAAATAATGTCCTTGTTGATAAATCTCCATGCAAAAGTTCTCAGTGTTTTCTTAGGATA
Source organism: Ursus americanus (assembly GCF_024610735.1). Lineage (NCBI taxonomy): Eukaryota > Metazoa > Chordata > Mammalia > Carnivora > Ursidae > Ursus > Ursus americanus. Next base: position 16,734,544 of record NC_142130.1, on the reverse strand, counting down.
ATTCTTAGAAGTAGAATTTTTGGATTAAAGAGTTAGCATAATTATGAAACTTTTCTTATCATGTCGGGAAGTTAAACAATTTTTAAAATATTATTTACTTTTGAGAGGCATTGTCATTTGGAGCCTGGGCTTGGCTCTACAGTAACTTTTCTGACACTAGCTGGAAGAATCATTTTTGCTTCTTAGATTGAACGAGTATAAAATTGTAATTTAAAAAGAATCTATTAATTTTGCACTCATTGAAAGCTGAGAGTCAGTGAATTTTATAATTTGAGCTTACCATGACAAATTACAGTGATCATCAATGAGACTGTCGTCATTTATTTAGTGACTGTTTTGAAGTGGAGACAGCATTTTTATCTCTTGCTTTAGCAGGTCCTTACTTCAATCCCCGCTCTCGGCAGAGAATTCCACGTGACCTGGCCATGTGTGTTACCCCAAGCGGTCAGTTTTACTGCTCCATGTGTAATGTGGGGGCAGGCGAAGAGATGGAGTTCCGGCAGCATTTAGAGAGCAAGCAACATAAAAGCAAGGTGTCTGAACAGCGGTACAGAAATGAGATGGAGAACCTGGGATATGTATAGTGGTCGTTGTATTCGGATATAGCAGCTTTTCCTGCCTCTTGTTTGCCTTCTGTCAGCGTGCCCTGCTTTCGTGGTCCTTTTGATCTGAGTACATTCCTCTGCTTAATGTTAATACGTGTAACCTGCAGTGGTACCATGAGATGTCAAGACCGGGGAAAGAAACTAATGTGCTTCTTAGGTCATGATGCGTTTTCAGGTCAGTTGTGTTGAGCTACTTAGAGCATGTGACCTACCTACCCCACGAGAAATACCTTTTTATCTTGACCAAATTCTGGTCAACCAGTAGCCTGATCACTTAGAGCTTTAACTATTTAAAAAGTTCACTTTCTTTTGCAGTTTTAGTTTTATGTACTGTTAAGTAAAGAATGTCATTGAGTTCTTACTTCAGATAATTATGGTAAAAACAGGTAAGCAGAGATTTTGGTTTCCCAGGGTTTCTTTGGAACCACCTCAACACAATGCCTTGCCAGTAGGATATACGATTACAAACTGCATTAAGGTCTTACCCAGGACATGTTTTCCCCTTGTCTTCCCATTACTGATTGAAATACAGATTTTCTTGGATTCATACACTTTCAGTGTGCTTGTAGACTTCCAAACGGTGAAATTTCATTTCCACTTGTGGATTTCACGCATTTAAATGCCGCCTTCTTCCTTCCTCCCCGCTTCCTCCCCCCTCCCCCCGTTGAATTAGCTTGTTTAATAAGCTCATTTTTATGCCCCAGCTATGTTGTGGGCTTTCCAAGCCCCCCCCCCCGCCCCTGTTCCAATATCCAATGCATTTAAGATAGATATGCTATTTTTTTAAAAAATATTTTTCAGATGGTTTCGGGAAATGTAAAGATGTGTTTGATTTTTCAATTTAGAGTTATTCATTGATAATAATGTACTTATATGATGGTCTCGATAGTAAGTTCAGATCTCTTGATATTTTTTTTGGCAGACTTTTTTGGTAAACTGATCCTTTTTTATCATGTTTACTTACATTCTTTCCTGTCTTGCCAGTTGGTTGGCTGCCCTGAAAAATACTACTACCTTACTGTTTCATAGATAGAGAGGAGTTAAAAAAAAAAAGTTTACCAAATTTTAGTATCATCCTTTCCAGTAGTTAAATACATGAACTTTGGTTTCCTTCTTTATAATTCAGCTTCTTTAAAGGTCATAGAAATACATTATGGATTACTTTGGTATCTGATAATGGTGACAGTATTATTATTATTATTATTATTATTACTATTATTATTATTTGGTTTTTAAAATAAGAAGCTCTAGTGTATGGCTAGATAAACTAATGGAGTACCCTATGAACTTTAATTAGTTGTATTTTATCTACTTACTATATTTACATGGATAAGACTGGTGCTCATCCATACTTGTTTTGAAAGGCCACATTCACCAGGGAGTTTAGAATGAGCAGTATCTTTGCACTATGGTCAATTCACATTTGATTGCTTTTATTACGAATTAAAAATAAAACTCCTATTTTTCCTTGAGAATTCTATAGGCAAAGAGATGGGGAGAAGGAAATTATAACCATCATTCCTTTCCTTTAATCCTAATGAGCAGTTTTTGAGCAATCTAGATCCATATTTAAAATTCAGTTTTGGGATAACCACTGGTACAGTACCAAGTTGCTCTTCTGTTGAAGAGGTGATTTTTTGAAAAATAGAATTGTTTAGTACATTTTTTTTTCCTCCCAGAAACAGGAGAATGAAATAACATTATTGAGATTCTATCTAGACCTGTGACTCTGAGTATACTAATCCTTTTATACAATTGATTAGGGCAACTTAGAGCTTATTTTAATGGTCAGTACGTAACTCATCTTGCTGCTAAGTATAATTTTTGAGTAGATTTTAATATTACAGTGCTGGCCACTTGGTTCTATAATTATTTAAAAATCTTATTTTTCCCCCTTGCTCTGTATGTCTGTGTGTGTATGTATATATGTATATGTACATACATACACACATACATATATATTTATGTGATACCGTAGAGAAGATTTCATTGGATCCTTATTTCAGGTAATAGTAAGAGATTGTGGATAAGAATTTACAGTTTGTAAAAGTGGCATTTATCCACTTTCAGTTTTTCCTTTGCGAGTAAAATTGAGGGATTTCCCGCACTCTCCCCACTTAACAATTTCGTTACATATATACAAAAAGCAGTGGACTTAAAGGCCTTGATGTTTTTCCTGGCCTTGCATATTCAGGTTTCCAGTCTCCCAGTGCCCTTAATGGATGTTATGAATGCATAAACGCATTTTCTTTAAAGAAAAAAGTTAGATTTATAGTGTTATTTCTTACTTGCTGTATTTCTTTGCACTAAAAAAGAGCTATGTGTTTGTTTATATGACACTTTAGATAACCATATTGCCTACAATTACTCGGTTTGCTCCTTAATTTCCAAACTGTAGGAAGTTGAGAACTTCCAAACAGTAGGAAGCTGATAACTTCCATGATCATTTATAGGGATTACATACACATCAGAAAAAAAAAATTGCAAATCTCTATGACAGTGGGTTGTTTTGGGCTTGTTACCTTGCAGTATTCTCCTGTGTTCCATAGGTGAAACAAAGGTGACAGAAGTTGTCAGAAAGGAAATACCTAAATAAATATATCTCTGCATGGTACAGTTTCTCATCTTCATGCATTCCTATTAGACAGTGTTTTTTCCCTGTCGAAGGAGGAGATTGTTACTACCACAGTCAGTGATACGTGATCTCCGTTGGTTTCCTTTTGTGAAGTCCAGTCCTGCTTTGTAATGTGCTCTAGAATCCGCACCCCGGGCTGCCCAAGGGTCATGTTAGTATCTTTTTATATGCTGTGTACAAGGATGGACAGAGGCCTAAACAACAGAAGACCTTTAGCCAAGTCAATAGATTTCAGTAATCGTCCGCAAGAAGAAATCATAGCATCAAAGTCTCTTTTCTCTGTGAATATCTTTGGTAAGTTGTCAAAGTCAATGTTAGAAGATAACACTTAGAAACTCTTCTTAAGATATCGAGGGCAAGAAGTTGTAAAGAAAAATTCCGTGTTCCAATTAAAAGATTGGACTGCTTATTGCCTTTGAAGTGTTTTTTTCAAAAAGTTAAGCTGCAAAATGGAGTGGGCCATGTAACTGCTTTTGACTCCACACTGAACAGAAAATACTTTGTTGGTCTCGTCTTTGTATCATGTACTGCAACTTGTAAATATGTGCACGTTTTTATTAATTTGTCTGCTTGTCTCTTATTGCACTGAATTCTGCAAGATGAATAATGTTTTATACCATTCATATAGAAAAAGTTCCCTCTCCAGCTCTTCCTCATTGTTTCCCCTTCTAATGAGTTGGTTAACTTAGAAAACCATTTAGGATTTTTTGAAACTCTGAGATTGAAGAATCATGGCTGTCTGAGACCATCCTTATGTTCCTCTGACTTACACAGCTGAAGGGAAGCATGAGATCTTCCTTCCACCTTTTTTACAGAACTGATATGCTTGCTTATAGCTACCTGTCTACACTTTCAATGAGGGGAATGGGATAAATATATATTTCATGTTTATATATAAACATATATATATATTTGCTTAAATCTTCCTCTGTAGATAGATTCTAAGAATTAGCAGTGGGATTTATGATTCCTTGACTTCTGAGTTGGCTGGGACCATGAGCAACAACAGTTTGAGGACTGTCCAGTGACCTGTGTAAAATGAGTCTTGCTTGTGTCAGGGGAGGCATGTAATTGTTGGGCCTGGTATCCTCTACAGAGAGGCCTAGCGATAGTGTATTTGGAATCTGTTTTGTTTCCTTAATATTGGAATGTAGGCTGAAAGTGCTCTCTAAAGAACTTGGTGAGGCATATATAAGAGAATAGAACTTCTTTAGAAATAGAAGTATTTTGTCAATATAGGCAAAAGTTTAATGCAGGCTTTTGAACAAATGCTTAAAAACGATTTCACCTTACCAACTATTTTTTTTTTTTACCAGCCAAATTATTGTTCAGGAGTTTCGTACATAATAATGTTTTGTTGTTGCTTCCCCCGTCCCCCCCCACCCTTGGCTTTAGACCTCTATCATCATGAGCTGTAACTAGCAGTCTAGCCGAATGGACAAATAGCTGTGTAAATAGCTTCTCATATGATGTTTCTACTGAAGCTGTTTGACTTTTTCTTCCCATTATGAATGGGAGGGTCATTTGTAAACTCCCTTTCTGGGTAGCTACCAAAAAAAATACTGGCTTATGGTCCCATGTGACCCTGTCTCCATTAAGCCCAGAATATGAGTGCCTTTAGCAAGTTTTAGCATTCACAGAGAGAAGAGATGATAGAATCATTGCCATTAATTACAATTCATAAAACAGAAGCTTGGAATAGCAAAGGTCTGTGTAAATTCTGCATTCTGCATTTTTTTTTGGCTTAATGCGATTTCAATTTGATACTGAGTAAAACTGTTAACATTATTGATCAGGAACCATACTCCCTGAAAATAAATCCAGTTGTCCCAGGCCAACAATAGTCATAGATTATTTTTCACCTTGATCTGTGTTGCATTTCTATTTAGTGAATAGTAGTGTGGTGGATTGGGAAGGGCTTGATATTTGGAAAAACTTTATTGCAGTGGTCTTTTCAAAACTTGTCTATTCTGTAGAGAGGAGAGAATAATTTATTTGCAAATGAGGTTTGTGAAGAAGAGACTGTCTTGTCCACAATACTTACTAATTGTGTTAGTTCATCCCTGTGTTAAAGAAAGGATCTTCAGAAATTGGGTTTGAGGCCTTAATCGAAAATTCCGACTTCAGTTAATTTACAATTCTAAATTGCCGGAGTCTTTAAAACACACCGCTAAATTAATTTTATTGGAGAAATGGTAACATTTTTTTCAAATTTTGTTATGAAAAATTTTAAACATACATTGGAGTCAAAAATTTTTTTACAATGTATCCACCAGTAAATTCTACCGTCAACACTTTACTAGGCTTGTGTTATCGCATATCTGTCTTGTCCCTCTATCCATCCATCCATGGAGTTTTAAAAAATACATATTTCAGTATAAATTTCAGACAATACAATTCCCTTAAACACTTCAGCATAGGTGTCATTAACTAGAATTTATTATTTGTTTAAATAGTACCATCTTTTAAAAAGTGGTGTATGAAGTTGATAAGTGGAACCAAATAACATACATTGTTTTCTCTTGTGGACTTTAGCCTTCTCGTTTCTGTTTTTATATGTGCTTAGCGTGAAGGAAGACCATTCCTTTCCAACTTCAAGTTTTCTGGTGTTCATCATTTTAAATGCTTAGTTGTCACACCTTTTAAAGTTCCATAAGAATTTTTTTCTTACTCCCTCTTCTGTGATGTATTTTTGCTGAACTATGCAGCTTCTTTAAAATAACTGTAAATTATGGATTGGGGTTTATTAAATCAGCTTATACCTCACTTCATTCTATTGCTGCTTTTCTCCATGAAACCACGTCTCTGACATTACTTTCACCTGCTCTACCAGAACGTAGAGAGGTGGAAAGAGTCAAACCCATAGATGATTAGCTGTGTTAACTCGAGAAGAACAGATTTCGTAGTTTGGAAAGTTGAAACCATTAACTTATCTAAAGCCTTTGACTTGCCTGAGGTTGTCATTGCCCATGCTTCCTCTAGCCATAATTAGCAGGATCAAAAATGACTGTACTGTACAATGAGTTGTTGAAATTGTGAGCCTTAGTAACCATCTTTAGCTTTACTCTAGTACTGTTTAGAAAAAACTTTTTTTTTTTGACATATGCCTTTATTTTTATGCCAATTTTTTGCGGACAAAATCTGAAGAATTTAAGTGACTTGCTCCAGGTCATGAAGATTCAATGGATAAGTCAGAATTGAAACCTCACTCTTCCTGATTCATATTCTTGTGCTTGTGTGATAAGCATCATGGCTTCCAAGATAACTGAACATTCCTTTGGGGACCGAAAGTATGTATTTTTTACTAATTAGGACTTTCGTTTTTAGGCATTTCACGATTCTTTGGACTTAAAGATTTTTTTTTCATGGTCCTGTTCCTCGTTAAGCCAATGTAATTGCTAAAAAACCTCACTTCACTGTTGAATACCAACTAATAATGCAGGTTTTATCAGATTTCTTTTTGCATTTAAAAAATCTTCATAATTACTCATAACTTTTTCTATGTAAGTGCTTAAGGGACCCCCTCACTAGTGAAAATAAATGTTCTATATCACTGATTCAATGTATATTCTCTACATGATATATTTTTTTAAGCAGAAGTAACCCCATGTGTCAGGATGAGTGATATCCTAGGGCCAAGCACATATGAAGTTTATTTCTACTCTGCAAATCCGGCATTTACGGGAACAAGACTCTTTTAGAGTGGCTGGTCATTGTTTTGCCTTCCTTTGGTCCTTGAGCACCTTTCTGTGGTTTTGTAAATCCGTGTGTCATTTTGTAAGAATTTCATGTTGATTCTGTGTTAATTGGTGTTCCCCTTGTGGTATCCTCAGCTGACTGTAATAATTTGGTTTGGGTATGGTGTGTCTGCTTTGAAATGCCTTACTAGAGCATGTCAGAGTCTGCTCTCGAGCATTCCATGTATCTGCTAGGGCAGTGCGCTGCCTGTCTTGGATGTATGCTCTAGATCCAGAAGCAAAACTGATTTTGCTTCCACTGTTAAGCTTGCATTTTAGTGTAGTTATTGTTTTAAATTAGAGAATAAAATCATAAAAAAAAAAACAACCAAGGGAGACTTTAGAACCCTTCATTTAATGGCATGGCAAACTTTTAAAACCGCTTTTGCTGTTTCACTAGAAAAAAATCTAGTAAAGGATATAGCTAAAACCCGCCAGCCAGAAATGTATGAGATTGGAGTTGTTTCCTAAACATTTTTTCCAAATGTCATACAGGGGTTTAACATCTGTGTAAGCCGTTGGGGCTAAGGGCCAGTCACCAGTTTGGAAATCTGTTTGCGTTCTGGGGCTATAAAATGGCAAAAGTGTCATGGGATTAAAACCAATCAACTGTGAATTGTGAAATTGAAATTGCTTTTTTGGTTTTATTTTCTTCAGCATATTGAAAATAGAAATCCAAAAGTTATTTAAAATTTACACTGCTTATGTTGATGGCTCATTTTGGCTGTGTATCCTCACTTATGTACTGATTTCTGATAAAAGCTTGACATTATTATAACAGGTATTTTGTGTTCAATTTAATAAAACAGTTTCTGAGTCTTGTCTGCACATTGTTTGGTTCTGAGTTGGAGATCACGGGAAAAAGATACACCATCCGCACTGATGTGTTATTTTCAGTGCTGATGGTCAATGGCTGTAGGCTCACCGTTCATCAGTCTGCACATGATCCGCCATGGACTTCTCGAACTTGTGCAGAGTATTGTCAGCTTTTGGGCTCGCGGTAGACTTGACCCAACCGCTCACACTTCTTCCTTACATCACTGGAGTTAGCCCGAGACTGGAGCAAGTTCTCAATTTTATCGAGATGTTTTAAAATTTATCTTCCCTTCAAATTCTTTGGGCTTAGCGAGACCATAATCGCTGCTTCTGAAAATAAAAACACATGAAAAGGCATCTACCCATTAATCTTTTGGGTGTTTCACATATAAAAATACTCTTATAATTAGCTTATATATACAATATGTTATTGGGCTCTGGTCATTTAAGAACGCTGGTTTACTCAGTGCAATATGCTTTTGAATTTAAATGCTCATTTTAAAAAGTAGATTATAGGCCTGGAAGGTGCTGTTATGGTTTGTTTAATCAGGATGCGAGACACATACACTTACTGTCGTGGGAAAAATTCTTGTGTCTGCACAAAAAAATGTTTCTGAATGAAGTGAATAGATCACATTGAATCTGTCTGTGTGTTGTAAAAACACTCAAGGCAGCACATTTAAGCTAAGAGATCTTTAGCTTAAAAGAAAGCTATGATAATGGGCATCAAAAAACAGAGTCTTAAACCACTAAGCTTTTCAGCTTTTCTTTCTTCAGGCATTTCTGAAGCTTATTTGCTGAAAATCTATTCAAGATCAATCACTGGGTGTTACCCTTTAAAATTGCCTGTATGTAAAAGACTAGCGATGAAATTTCCCAGTCTGTTATAAATTAATATAAGATTGTAAAGAGATCAGAAATAGATCAATGAAATTTCCCAGTCTGTTATAAATTAATATAAGATTGTAAAGAGATCAGAAATAGATCTTTTTGTGATGAGTTTTAAGATATTTATCATCTGAGTTGAGTCTTAACCCACCAAGTTTTATACCTTTTTGTGGGATATTCATAAACTTGAAATTTGGGAACTTACAAAAAGATGAAGACAGGCAACCATCGTGCACTTTAAGAATTATTTAATAGGGATGTGATTACAAATCTTGGCCATCCCCCCGCTCCCATCACCTAAAAATACACTCCATGGTATAGATGCGTATGTGTACTTATGTGTAAGAGAAAGAGAAACGGAGATAGATGGACAGAGAGAGAAATGTGTATTAGGAGGAAGTGCGTGGAAGTATGTTGCATGTGTGCTGTAATGAAGTATGTCTGAAGGAACAGATGTATGTTTGCCACTGGAAGAAATAGGCTTCCTCCTAGGAGTCTGTAACATCTGCTTGGCACTTTGGATGTCTTTAAGTATGTAATTAGAGCTTCAAATATGCTTTGGCTGGCAGCCATCCTTCCAGATGGGAACAAGACGTCTTTCATACTAGCTTGAATTTTTAATCTTTGCTAATGCCAGAGGCTCTTCTCTATCCCTATTTTTTAAGAAATAGCTTACTGGGTTATGGACTTTGACCAAAGGTATCTACTGCCACCATGTGGACTTTTTAAATCTTACAGCAGTTTGAATGTGGTTGGTGCACTACCTCGGAAGCAGGCTCTTTGGCTAAAAACCACCTAGTGGAGGAGAGGAGTTTTTTTTTTTTTTTTTTTTTTTAATTTTATAATGATTTTTTATTATATTATGTTAGTCACCATACAGTACATCCCCGGTTTCCGATGTAAGGCTCGATGATTCATTAGTTGTGTATAACACCCAGTGCACCATGCAATACATGCCCTCCTTACTACCCATCACCGGCCTATCCCATTCCCCCACCCCCCTCCCCTCTGTAGCCCTCAGTTGAGGAGTTTTTAATGCACAAAGCAAGGCAGACACCGTGTCTCAGGATAGCAAGGAGTGTATTGTTTTACACGGTTGGCTACTGAAGTATGCAGAATGGGAAAAGCAGTGGATTGGGGATCGGAATACATACATATGTGTATGTGTATGATTTTTTTGTGTGATTTTTAAAAATGTCTGCTTTGCTGTAGAAGAATCCATTATCCACTCACTGTTGGGTATGTGAACAGCAAACACGGAAACTAAATAGGAGTAATTGTCAACAAAAGCCTCAACCTGCAAGCAAAGGACTAGAAAAATCCCTTATCAAGGGAGATCGTTAAAAATAAAAAATTACGTATAGGGGCAAATGTTACCATATATGTGGAAACGATGCTGACAATATAAAAACTAAACTACAAAATGCAAAATACAAAAAGTTTTCCCAAACATAATTCATTTTGGGGAAAACATAATGTTTTCTGCTTCAATAAGTTGGCAATACAAAAGTAGACATATTTTTAAGTCTTTTGTTAAATATCTCAAACATTTAGAAAAAGTGTGCCCTTGGATAACTGGGGCCAGTTCTGTCACCCGTGTGCTCCTGGGCATGCCACTTAACTTTCCAGTTATTCAGAATTGGGGTATTAAGTGTGAATTCCTGTTACTTCTTTTCATCTCTCTCAGTAGTGTGGGTGACTTAGAGAATTGATCTTTAAAAATCAGTTGAGTTTTTTGAATAGCTAGGTCCTGAGCTCACCTCTGAACTCATGCTCCCCTGATTTCCTCCCGGAAGTGATGGCAGTTTCCAGTTTCTTAGGTGTTTTCCAGAGGTATTCTGTGCAATAGGAAGGGTGGCATTGCGTACACACTTGAGTTTTTCTGTTGACCAGTGTGCCTTAGCAATCATTCCATACCAGCACACCTGGGCCTTATTCTTTTTGAATGTATGGTATTCCCGCATATGATTTCCAAAATATCTTTGGTTCTTCTCTGATTGGTCCTCCTTGATTTTTTTTTTAAACTGAAAACTTTAGAAAATTGTGGCGAAATGTACATAATGTAAACTTTATCATTTTAACCATTTTCAAGTCTGCAGTTTAGTGGCATTAAGTATATTTGCACTGTTGGGCATTGTCACCACCAACCATTTCCAGAACTCTTTTCATCTTCTCACACTGAAACCCCATAACCCATTAAACAAGAACACCCATTTCTCCCTCTCTCCAGCCCCATGGCAACCATCATTCTACTTTCTCTATGAGTCTGATCGCTCTGGGTACCCCATACGAGTGGGATCGCACAGCATTTGTCCTCTTGTGACTGCAGTATTTTATTTAGCATAATATCTCCAAGGTTCATATGGTAGCATATGAACTCTTCCTTTTCAGGCTGAGTAATATTCCAGCGTATGTACCTACCACGTTTTGTTTATTCATTCATCTGTCGATGGACATTTGGGCTGCTTCACCTCTTGGCTATTGTGAATAATGTTGCTCTGAACACAGGTATACATAAATTAAAAGCTTTTAAAAAGTTAGAAATTATTTCAAAGATGCAAAGTATAGAAGATGATAGAAATAGACATACAGGTGCTCACCACAAGGCTCCCAGCACCATCAAATCCTAGCATTTTGCTACGTGCTATTATTTTTAGGAGAAATAAACATGGTTTCTGCTGAAGCGCACTGTGTACCTCTCCCCAGTTCTAATCTTTCTCCCTCCCCAGATAAACTACACTCTTGAATCTGGTATTTATTGTTTTCATGTATATTATTATATTAATACCGTATGTATCCATAAACAATACATAGTGCTGTTTATGCTTTCAAAGCTAATATAAATGGCATCATAATGTGCAAATGCCTTTGTATTTTTCTTTTTTCTCAACATTTTGAGATTTATCTATGATGATACATGGAGCCATAATCTATCCATTTTAAATGCTGTATAATGTTCCATTGTCTGCATATACCATAATTAATTCATCCTCCTGTTGATGGACATTTAGGTGGCTTTGAATGTTTCCTTATTACACACAATACCTCAGTGAATGTTTTTTACATATCTCCCTAGGCATCTGTATGAAAGGCTCCAGAAACCAAATCCTTGCTACATCATCTCGGAGCTTGTTAGAAATGCACCACCCCAGGCCCCACTCCAGACCTACTGAATTAGACCTTATCTTTAGTAAGGCCTTCCTTTATGTAAGGTGTTCATAGGTATATTGAAGTTTGAGCAATTGGTCTCAAGCTGAACCTGAGCAGTGGCACATTGGAATCACCTGGGAAGTTAAAAAAAAAAAAAAAGCAAAACAACCTTATGCCTGGGTCATACCCCCAGAGGTTCTGACTTGATTGCTCTAGGGTGTGCCCAGGTCTCCAGGGATTTTTAAAAGCTCCTTAGACGATTCTAATATGTAGCCAAGATTTCGAATGACTGCTTGGACCAATACAACTGTTGACTGCATTATATGTGTCGCTTGGCTTTTGCTGGGATACCACTCCAGAAAGGCGAGTTTTACCCGTAATGGGCTATGGCAGGCAGGTAGAGACTGTAATGGAACTTCTAATCCAGGAAATTATCAAAACACTAGAACAAATGCTTCATCCTATTTTAAGTACAATTCGTTTTTAGTCGACAGAGTTTAATTTACTTAACAAACACTTGGAAGGCACTAACTGTGTATCAGATAATCTCCTAGAAAGCACTTTATTAATATTATTTCTCTTAATATTTGTTGGAAAATTTCCTTTCCACCTAAGGGAACCTTGAAATTTTGCATGGGATATCAGTGCAGTTTATCAGAAAGCCAGAAGAACCTGTTAGGAAGGAGAAAGAACACCCTGCAAGATGGTGAACCCCTCTGCTTTGTGCCCAGAGAAGCCCTGCGGCACCCGTCTCTCAAACTCCAGCCTGGGACACCTGCAGAGAGAAGCTGGCCTCCACTCACCCGACAGGGCATGGTCAGGGAGCTCACAGAGCGACTGCTTCCCGAAGGAAGAGAACTCAGCGCCTTGTCGGTTAGTGGTATGAGCTTTTCTGCCCAACAGTATATCATTATAGTCAAAACTGGGAAAATTCCTGGGGAGGCTTGGGGCTAATTATTCATCTATCCCATCACTCTGCATTTTAGTGAATAAGTCGTACAACAGAGCTCTTAAGTCACAACTGGATTTCTAAGTATATTTATGTGACCTGAAGGAACTTTCTCAGAGACAGGAAATTCTTCTTTTCCGTTACTTAAATTCATGTACAATCACATAAGGATACATACATACATTTTTGCTGTCTAATATTCAACCCTTTTGTAAAGGGGAAATACTCCTTAAACTCCCCATTTTCCCAATTCCACTTTCTATTTCCTAGAGGTAATGGGTATTATTAGCATAATGCTTATCCTTCCAAACCTTTTTCTATGTATTTCTAAGTATGTTGTTTTACACTTTATGGAGAAGAATTGCTATGCCCTCTACTTATAATGCTTATTATAGTGCTTCTTATTTAACCTTATACAATAATGCTGGCCAAGATGGACAGAAATCCAAATTTTTATGTTAAGTTGCTTGACCTTGGTCTCTTGGTAATTCTATTTCCTCTAAAACACGTTGGGGCCAAACAAAACATATCTGCGAGACAGATTCAGTGCTAGACTGCCGCTTTGTGGTCTCTGCTTTAAGAAGGCTTTGATTTAATTCTATAATAGAATTGAAATTTTTGGCGCTGGCTACCCAGTGAGTTTTTAAGCAAAATGATGTTATGGCAAGCTTTTACTTGGAAATATGCCCCTTCTTCACATGCTTGGCTTTTGTTCTTTGGCCCATCAGCCCATGAATTCCAAAGTGGCAAGCACCTGCAATAGGGCAGTTAGGAGGGAGCATAAAGATATGTCCTGAAAGCTGGCCCAGGCTCCCGTTCTCCTGATAGTGACTTTGCAACGTCCTTGAGCCCAGAGATGAAATCCTGTTTTGCTTGCCAGCTACCAAGTGATAAAATGGTGATCACATGCAAAGAAATCTGAAGCTGCTCATTCCCTTTCTTTGGTCCACTAAGAGGGACTTGGCAGGAGGGTACGTTGATGGAATGCTCAGTGGCATCAGGCAACAGTCATTCTGGCAGCCCCCAGCCACAGAACAAAATGACTCTTTCCTACGGCCCCTGCTGGAAACACAAACCCATTGGCGGGGTGCTAGCCTGTCAGCAGTCAGAGAGAATCCCTACAGAACTAAATTCATCAGTCCTCCTGCAGAGGTGGAAGAAGGGAGCAGAGGAAGAACAGTCTCACGCTCAGCAAATGAAAATCCGCCAGGCTGCTGGTGAGATGAGCCTCTGGCTCTAGAGAACAGGGAGTTCGGAAGCAAAAAGAGAGGCACCTCTCTCACCCCCAGGAAAGCCTGTGGCCCTACAGTTTTGTCCATTTAGAACAGGACGTATCTTTTCAAATATAATTTTGACACAGCAATGAACTCTTCAACGTTGGTTGTCTTAATTCTCCAGAGTATGTTTAAAAAAATTTTTTTTAAATGTTTTTAAACTTTTTAAAAAGCATCATATTTATTTATTTGAGACACACACACACACACACACACACACACACACACACACACACACGGAGAATGAGCAGAGAGGGCTAGAAAAGCAGACTCCCCACTGAGCAGGGAGCCCAAGACGGGGCTCAATCCCAGGACCCTGGGATCATGACCTGAGCTGAAGGCAGACGCTTAACCGCCTGAGCCCCCTGGGTACCTGCGTGTAGAGGAGGTTTTCAGGCTGTATCCTGGGTGAATGAACTCACGGCTAGACCAGCACGTGGCTAAGTAAGAGGCTGCCTTACAACTTCCCTTCTGCTGCGATCTGGGAGGCAGGAAGGAGGTCACTAATCTTTGCGGTACAGGTGCAAGCCTGTACGTGTGAAAGTGTTAATGCCCTGTGGGCAACCTTTGAGTGTAAAGGATCAAGAGCTAGTTGGTCGATGTGCTCCACTTTTGTGTCACAGGTGGGTAAGGCCGAGGTGCGTTCTACGTCGTAATTCTACATAGCTCTTCAAGCTATGGACGAGAGCCTGTCTCCGCAGCAATAACGGCTTTCTCTCCTTCTTTCACTCTGCCTGATTCCTCACTCTCATTCCATGGGAACATCTCCTAAAATAAATGCTCCCCACTTGGGCCCCTGTTGCAGGCTCTGCTTTTAGGTGGGAACCGAGGCTAAGACCTCCTCCATTCCGAAATTTCCTAACCCAGCTTACTTGACTCCTTCAGTCGCCTTCCTGGCTCTGTAGGCATTGGCGGTTGTGACCCTGTCTTAGAGACACCTTGAGGAGCTCGTGGCCTGCGTCCAACACCATGAGCGCCCTGAGCCACTGACTCCTCAAGCAGGGCGGGCGGTAGCCAGGCTCGTGGCTGGCGCGGTTTCCTCTGCAGGACACCCACCCTTGCTGCCCCCCACCCATTTCCTGCTACCCTCCATTTCATGAAGCAGATTCCTACTTGGTCTTCAAGGCCGGCTTCAGTTTAGCTTCCTCTGTGGACCCTTCTCCACTACGCATCTTTAAAGGCCAAGGAGAGGGAGCTGAGGGAGAGGAAGAGATCTGCAAACGGGAAGAAGACACTCATGGGGCAGCTCTTGTTGGAGATGAGAATGGCATCAGCCCACCTCCAAAGAAGAAGGATCCTTCATTCTCTGAGGTGGGAATAACGATGGCAAACACGGACATGTACTACTGTGGGCCAGCCTCTGTTCGGTAGGGCTGCACAGGGCTTTCAAAATACTTAGTAAGTGTTAGCCTTTCTTCCAAGGACTGTCTAAGAAACGTGTATGTATAATTATTGTCTCCATTTTTCAGATTAGAAAATAGAGGCATAGAGAGGTTGAATAACTGCCCAAGATCACACAGTTGGTGGGTAAGTCAGGTGCCAGCTAGTCTGGTTTCAGAGTTCATGCTCTTGACCGCTATATCTTATCACTTCTTAAGGGAAGCTAGTGTAGAAAGTAAATACATGGGGAAAAGAAAGCTGAGATGGTTTATGTCTGTTGGCCTGCATTTTCTCAGTGAAACAGGAGACAAGGCCAGCTAACATGACTGTAGAAGGCAGTGACCCTGTTTGAATTTGACTAGGGTGAAAAAAAAAAAGAAGCAGGAAGAATAAATTGGTCTTTGTCTTATTTTGCAAAAGTTCCTGAACCGCCAGTAACACTTTGCCTGTCTCTTAGCGCATTGCCAACTATTTGGCAACTAAACTACTTTTACCAAATGGCATCATTCCTCTTTTGTTGGTTTTCCCTGTAGCACTTCCAGAAAGCACAGTACTCGAGGCTCTGGTATGTTTCGGAAATGATAGTTACAGGAATACACCTCAGACTGTTTGGCAGCCTCAGTCTGGCAGGAGCTTGCTTCTGGGGAAAGGACCTTTGCTTTTCCCAGCATTGCTGTAAATACTGAGGAAGGATTTGGGGGTGTTTTGTAGTCTGACATAGGCTGGGTGATTTCCAGAACAGAGGCATCAGATCTCCATGAGAATGGAAAAGACGTCCCATACCTAGCAAATTCTCATCCCTGGGAGGGTGGTTTAGCCACAGCAGTGCACCCCCCCATGGAATGTGGTGGAGACCTGGGAAGTTTTGCTTCTAATTGTGCTGTTGCCTGCTTTATACGACCCTCTTTGAGGTTTTCGTATCTGCTGCCATTAAAGAGACTTAATATCCTTGGTGTCTGTGGGAATCTTTCCACCATCTCATCACCATCCTGTGGGGACACACAACCGATTTACCACAACACAGGCAGGAATATAGTTGTGTGGGGCCATGGTAGGTTGGGGACCTGGTGGGGGATGTAATACTCAAACTTATGAGATTTTACCAATTTAACCTGGAGCTTAAACTGAAGTAAACAAACCCACGTGTGGATGTGTATGTGGGTAAAGTAATGGAAAAGAAAATGTGGGAAAGGGAAATGGCGTTTTCCGATTTCCCTATTATGGCTGTTTTTTCCCCATTTATTTTTGGGAAACACTTACCTGTCGTAGTGTTATATCATCCTTACCTTATTGAGAAGCCTAAAAGCCCTTCAGTGGGGTAATCACCTTTCACTCACGCGATGTCACAAAAGAGAGAACAAGAAGGAGGACTAAAAGGCAACATTCTATGTCATCGTCAATTTCTTTCATCAGTGTTCTATGGTTTTCAGAGTACAGGTCTTTCACATCTTTTTTAAGTGTATTCCTAGGTACTTTTTGGGTACAATTGTAAATAGGATTGTTTTCTCAATTTCTCTTTCTGCTGCTTCATTATTAGTGTATTTGGAGACTTTAGGGCTTTCTATATAGAGTATCATGTCATTTGCAAATAGTGGAAATTTGACTTCTTCCTTACCAGTTTGGATGCCTTTTATTTCTTTATGTTGTCTGACTGCTGTGGCTAGGACTTCCAGTACTATGTTGAATAGAAGTGGTGAGAGTGGACATCCTTGCCTTGTTCCTGACCTTAGGGGAAAAGCTCTCAGTGTTCCCCCATTGGGGATGATGTTAGCTGTGGATTTTTCATATAAGGCCTTTATCATATTGAGGTAAGTTCCCTCTAACCCTACTTTGTTGAGAGTTTTTATCAGGAATGGATGTTGTACTTTGTCAAATATTTTTTCTGCATCTATTGAAATAATCGTATGGTTTTTATCCTTTCTCTTATTGATGTGATGTATCACGTTGATTGATTTGAGAATATTGAACCATCCTTGCATCCCAGGAATAAATCCCACTTGATCATGGGGAATGTTTTTTAATGTTGTTGGATTTGGTTTGCTAGTATTTTGTTGAGGATGTTTCACATCTATGTTCATCAACAGACACATGAAAAGATGTTCATCACTCATCATCAGGGAAATACAAATCAAAACTACAATGAGGTATCACCTCACACCTATCAGAATGGCTAAAACCAAAAACATAAGAAACAAGTGTTGGTGAGGATGTGGAGAAAAGGAACCCTCTTACACTGTTGGTGGGAATGCAGACTGGTGCAGCCCCTGTGGAAAACAGTATGGAGGTTCCTCAAAAAGTTAAAAATAGAGTTACCTTATGATCTAGCAATCACACTACTGGATATTTACCCAAAGAATACAAAAAACACTAATTCAAAGGGATATATGCACTCCTATGTTTATCCCCTATGTTTACTGCAGTATTATTTACAATAGCCGGATTATGGAAGCAGGCCAAGTGTCCATCAATAGATGAATGGATAAAGAAGATGTGGTATATATCTACAATGGAATATTATTCAGCCATGAAATCTCACCATTTGCAACAGCATGGATGGAGCTAGAGAGTTATAATGCCAGTGAAAAAAGTCAGTCAGAGAAAGACAAATACCTTATGGTTTCACTTGCATGTGGAATTTAAGAAACAAAACAAATGGGCAAAGGGAAAGAGAAGGAGGGGGCGGGGAGAGTAGAGAGTGAGAGAGGGAGAGCAGGGGAGAGGGGGAGAGGGAGAGAGGGGAAGAGGGGGAGAGAGATAAACCAAGAAACAGACTCTTAATTATAGAGAACAAATGGATGGCTACCAAGGAGGGGGTGAGGTGTTGGGTGAAACAGGTGAAGGGAATTAAGGAGCGCACTTGTCCTGATGAGCACCAGCTGATATATGCAATCACGATATCCTGCACCTGAAACTAATGTAACACTGTATGTTAGCTATACTGGAATTAAAATGAAAAACTTAAAAAAAGGCAACATTCTAAAAACAACCAGAGGGCTCTTTGGCCTTGGAGGCTTCTTGGGATGGAGACTGTAGTTCTCAAGCTTCAGGGTGCAGTAGAAGCCTGAGCGTTTGTTCTTTAGCCCCACCCTCCATGATATGGATCAAGTAAACCAGGGCTTGAGTCCAGGAGTCTGCATTTTGAACACGTACGTAAGGTGAACCTGATGGAGGGAGGCCTACAATGGTTTAGAGGGAATGTTTATGTTTTGTTTTAAAAGATAAGAAAATAGAGGTGTCTTAGGGGCTCAGTTGGTTAAGCATCTGCCATGGGCTCAGGTCATGATCCCAGGGTCCTGGGATGGAGCCCGTATTGGGCTCCCTGCTCAGTGGGGAGTCAGCTTCTCCCTCTGCCTCTGCCTGATGATCCCCCTGCTTGTGCTCTCTCTCTGTGTGTCAAATAAATAAATAAAATCTTTAAAAAAGGGTAAGAAAATAAATAAAAAGAAGGCATTGCTTTAATGCTTCAACCCATTGTTGGGATTAGTAAAATGAGTAGACTGGCACTATATTGATACTTTGGGTGAGTTGGAAAAGTTTGTGTTTTTGAAGATATGGTTTTCATTGTCTTAGTTGTCAATGTTTGTTACGTGTGTAGAGACATTCATAGTATTTCCTTCTTATCCTTTTGCTGACTGCAGAGTCTGTAGTGATAGCTCCATTTTTATTCTTGATATTGGTAACTTGTGTCTTCTCTTTAATTTTTGTCAGTCTTGTTAGAGGTTTGTCAATTTTTAAAAGTTTTTATTTTAATTCCAGTTAGTTAACATACAGTGTAATATTAGTTTCAGGTGTACGATGTAGTGATTCGACACTTCCATACAACACCCAGTGCTCATCATAGCAAGTGCACGCCTTCATGCCCATCACCCATTTCACCCCCCCACCTACCCACTTCTGCTCTGGTAACCATCAGTTTGTTCTCTAGAGTGAAGAGTCTGTTTCTTGGTTTCTCTCTCTCTCTCTTTCCCTTTGCTCATTTGTTTCTTAAATTCCACATATGAGTGAAATCGTATGGTATTTGTATTTCTCTGTCTCTTTTTGCTTAGCATTGTACTCTCTAGCTCCATCTATGTCATTGCAAATGGCAAGATTTCATTCTTTTTCATGGATGAATAATATTCCATTGTATATATATCCATATACCACATCTTTTTTATCCATTCATCTGTTGATGGACACTTGGGCTTCTTCCATAATTTGGCTATTGTAAATAATGCTGCAATAAACATCCTATTGAATTGGTGTTTTTGTATTCTTCAGTCAGTTTAATCTCTCTCTCTCTCTCCATATATTTCACTTGAGACTTCCTCTTTGACTCATGAATTATTAAAGAGTAAAGAATATGTTAACGTCCAAGAATTTGGAGATTTTCTTATTTTTCTATTGTTGATTTCTAGTTTGATAATGCTGGTCAAAGAACAACTCTGCCTGATTTCACTTTTTTTTTCCGAAAGATTTATTTATTTATTTTGAGAGAGAGAGCATACACAAGCAGGAGGAGCAGAGGGAGAATCTCAAGCAGGCTCCAGGCCCAGCACAGAGCCTGACATGGGGCTTGATCTCATGGTCCTGAAATCACGACCTGAGCCGAAAGGAAGAGTTGGCACTTAAGCGACTGTGCCACCCAGGCACCCCTGATTTCAGTTTTTAAAAATTTGCTGAGTTTTGTTTTATGGCTGGAATATGGCCTATCTTGGTATATGTTCCGTGGGAACGTGAAAGGAATGTGTATTCTGTTATTGAGTGGAAGAGTTGATACATGTTGATTTAGATCACGTTGATCAATGTGTTTTTGAGTTCCAAATCCTTGCTGATTTTCTCTCTAGTTGTTCTAGTAATTACCGAGAGAGGAGTGTTGAGATCTCTATCTGTGATTGTGGATTTGTTTGTTTCTCTTCTCAGTTGGATCAGTTTTTGCAGCTTTATCGTTTGGTGTATCTATATTTAGGATAGCTGTATCTTCTTGGTAGATTGACCCCTTTATCATTATATAATGCCTCTCTGTCTCTAGTATGTTTCTTTGTTCCAAAGTTGTCTTTATCTGATATTCGTACAGCTACTACTGCTTTTTTTTGATGAGTATTTTCATGGTAAATTTTTTCCATCCTTTTACTTTCAACATGCTTATATTGCTATATTTAAAGTGAGTTTCTCATGAGAGACTATGGACTATGAGAAACAAACTGGGGGCCTCAGAGGGGAGGGGGGTGGGGGAATGGGATAGACCGGTGATGGGTAGTAAGGAGGGCACGTATTGCATGGTGCAGTGGGTGTTATACGCAACTAATGAATCATCGAGCCTTACATCGGAAACCGGGGATGTACTGTATGGTGACTAACATAATATAATAAAAAATCATTTAAAAAAAAAAGTGAGTTTCTTGTTGACAACATATAGGTAGGTGATGATTTTTAATCCACTCTGTCAATCTTTGTCTTTTAATTGTTGTATGTAGGCCAGCTCCATTAAATGTAATTATTGGTATGGTAGGGCTTACATCTTCCATTTTATTTTGTTTTCTGTTATTTTCTCTGCTTTTCGTTTCTCTGTTTTCCTTTTCCTACCTTCCTGTGGGTTACTTAAACGTCGTTTAGATTTGAATTTGATTTATATATAGTGTTTTGGTACCATCTCCATTATGTAACCTTTACGGCGGTTGCTTTAGGTCTTACGTTATATACACCTTAGTTACCACAGGTTACTGGTGTTGTCTTTTTACTCGTTCAAGCAAAGTATAGAAACCTTACCCACTGTTATGTTCTTTTACCCTCCACCATTTATAATTGTCTTGATGGTTTCCTTCTATACATTTAGAACCACAACAGATAGTGTTATAATATTTGCTTCAACCCTCAAACAAATAATTTAGAAAATGAAGAGCAGAAGGAGTCTATCATATTTACCCATATTTTTGGTTCTTGTGTTTTTCCTTTTCTCCTGATATTCCAATATCCTGATTTTTTATCATTTCCTTTTTGTTTCAAGAACTTCCTTTAGCTGTTCATTTAGGGTAGGTCTGCTGGTGACACATTCTCTTAGTTTTCTTTCACCTGGGAATGACCCGATTTTCTTTTCCTTCATACAGGTTATTTTTGCTGGGTATAGGATTTTGGGTTGACAGTTCTTTCTTTCAACATTTGTTATGTCATTTCCTCTGGTCTCCAAGGTTTCTGATGAAAAATACACTGTCATCCAAATTGTTTGCTCCTATAGATAACGTGCATTTTTTCTCTTACTGCTTTCAAAAGTTTGGTGGTTTTTTTTTTTTTGTTTTTTGTTTTTTTTTTTGAGAAATTTGACATGCTGTGTCTTGGTGTGGATTTCTTTGAATTTTCCTCTTTAGGATTTTAACACTTCTTGAAGCAGGAGGTTTATGTCTTTGCCAAATTTGGGAAGTTTTCAGCCATTACCTCCTTAAGTCCTTTTTCAGCCCCATCTTCTTTCTCCTCTTTTTACAATTCTGGTAATACAATTGTTTGAGTTCTTTGTATAGTGCCACATGTCTCTGAGGTTATGTTCATTTCTTTAAAAATCTATTTATTTTTGATTGTTCAGATTTGATAATTTCTATTGCTATATTTTTTTCTATTTCATTGATTCTTTCCTCTGTCACTTTCATTCTCCAGGGCAGTGGTGAAGATCCTGCCTCATCTGTAGGCCTCCTCTGACACCACCAGTGGGGAGGGTGGGGAAAGTCCAGGCTCCCATGGGATCTCTCCTGACACTGCTGGAGGGAGGCTCATTACTGGTTGATGGGGATGAAATTAAAGGCTTTTATTTGACCTTCTTGGACACAACTCTGGCAGGGGTATTGGGGTGTCTGGTGAAGGGAAGGCTGGGCTTCCTACTCAGCCTTGTTGTCATAGGTAAGGTGGGGACAACAGTGTTTTTCTGTGGTGTTTGGATGGAGTAGAGCAGTTATTGTAAAAGTTTTCTATTTTGCTTGCCTCCCCCTTTCTTAGTCTTTTAGCAAGACATTAGGCTTTTAAAAAATCTGCATTTGTTGTGTTTACTTGGCACTTGGCTTCCTTAGCTGCAAGTCTGAGATATGTGAGGTAAACAGAAAATCCAGAAAACTTATGACCATATTATTCCTTGGGTCTTGGGATCCCTAGCTGTTCTGCTTTCTTTTCTCCACCTTTCTGATTATTCTTATGTTTATTTTTCATAAAACGTTCCAAGCTTTTAGTTGTACTGAGCAGAAGGAATAGGGAAAGGTACACTTACTCCATCTTCCCAGAAGAAGTTCAGAGCTTTGCAAATAAATCTACACACACACACACACACACACACACACGTGAGCTATGAACTCTAGCTGCTATTTCTACTTAACATTTTATTGTAGGGATTCTCTGTAGGCTGTACTGCCTGAAAAATGCCACTTTTAATTGCTGTATAATATAGCATTGTTTTGATGGGTCTCAATTTATTAAACTAATCTCTTATTTTTAAAAATATTTAGGCTATTTTCAATTTTTCACTCATTTGGGTAACACTAAGTAAGCACACTTTTTCATAATAAGTGCCTGATTTTCTAACTATTTTCTTAATGTATATTTCTGGAAGGGTAGTTGCTAAAAGAGAGGGTATGAAACATTAAAAGGTCCTTGGTACACAGTTGTACTGATTTGTACTTATTTGACTTCTAAGAGCAGCATTCTCCTAAGAGAGAATGCCTGACTTACTATGCTCTGAAGTTAAATACTATCAGTTGAAAACTTTGCTGATTTAATGGGGAAAAAGGAGGACTTTAAATAGGTTTTCTTTGATTAATAGTGAGGTTGAACATCATTACAATGCTAATTCAGTAACTTTACCAAAAACGAGGTAGTATAAAGAATAAATCACCATATTTAGGAGATTTAAAGCTTGATAATATAATCATGATATGATCTTATGGTATAATATGATAATGTGTCATGATATAATATTACATGACTCTCTATATATGATAAATTACATAAAATTACCCACACATACACAGAAACACATACAAATGAGTGCATATAAAACAGGTGAAATCATACACTTGTTGTGATGAGTACTGGGTAATGTATGGAAGTGTTGAATCACTATCCTGTATACCTGAAACTAATATTACACTGCATGTCAATGAATTGGAATTTGAATAAAAACTCAAAAAAATGCAGGTTTATTTATTTATTAAAGATTTTATTTAATTTTTTGAGAGAGAGAGAACATTAAGGGGAGGGGCGGGGGCAGGGCAGAGGGAGAGCAGAGAGCCCAACTTGGGTCTTGATCCCAGGACCTCAGGATCATGACCTGAGCTGAAGACAGGTGCTTAACTGACTGAGCCACCCAGGCACCCCCCAAAAATTCAGGTTTTTTTTTTTTTTAAAGATTTTATTTATTTATTTGACAGAAAGAGAGACAGCCAGTGAGAGAGGGAACATAAGCAGGGGGAGTGGGAGAGGAAGAAGCAGACTCCCAGCAGAGCAGGGAGCCTGATGTGGGGCTCGATCCCAGGACCCTGGGATCACACCCTGGGCCGACGGCAGATGCTTAACTGCTGAGCCACCCAGGAACCCCCAAAATTCAGGTATTTTTAAAAGGAAAAAAAAAACCCAGGTGAAATCTGAGTAAGATCTGTGGCTTGTACCGATGTTAATTTCTTAATTTTGATATTATACTATAGTTGTATAAATTGTAACCATTGGAGAAACTTCTTGATGGGTACGTGGGACCTCTATGAACTATTTTATGGAAGTTGATAATCGGTATCTTCCATCTTATTTCCATAAACATTATTTTGGAGTGTCTGAACCAGCCTTGCTCTTGAACCAGTTTCTTCCAAAGTTTCTCCGCTTATATCAGAGACAGGAAAAGTCTCTATTCTGGTCAACAAACCTGAATCTGATATGGACAGTTGTCCTTGCTCATGGGGGGGCCTCACCCCTGTTGGGCATATCAGATATCTGGCCTGGACAGTGCTTCATACCTTGCTCCTGACTCTACTTTCCACTTCACTATTCTGCTGGGTAGGACACTGTATCTCTTGCCATTTGAAAATAGTCTGTTCTGTCCTTTGTTTTTCCCAGAAGAGGATCTTGTAATTTTCAACAGAACTTGTGACATTGGGGGTTATGAAGAATATTGACAGGGTTTTCTCTGACCAAAAGTAAGAACAGGCATATAAAATGATTAACTTTTAAAATAGTAAATAACTTTCTAAAACTATAATAGTAGTAAAGAAAAATTTCTACTAGAAAGAGATCAGTGTGTAAGAATATTCCTAGGCTGTCAGGATTTTTCCCTGTCAAGCAGGACCAGAGTCAGGACTTGAAAGGTTGCTTTTGAATTATGTCTGCTCCCATCATAATATACAACTTTCATCATTCTGACTTGGGTCATACATAAAGCATACTCAGTTAGATAGCAAAGTTAATGTGCCTTGCAGTTATATTCTCAAAGGACAGAATTGGCAAACTATTTTATCCAAAAGAGGTGAGGCTTTGGAAATAAACATGTGTGTTGAGATCAGAGAAGGCAACGGTCTCACTGGACCCTGAATTAGTAGGAGGGGGTTTGGAGTACCATGTCCAGTCTGTGGTATCATACTTTAATGTGGCAACGATATGCTAGTGCACGTTCTCAAGTGTGGCCTTAGGCTACCTGCATCAGGAAGGGAGACCTACACATTCTGGTTGAGGGCCCACCCCAGATATCCTGACTGCATTAGAACGTGGCGGGGGGTTGGGAGACTGGCAGTCTTCATCTTTAACAAGCATTTCAGGTATTCTTAAGCACACTGAAACTTGATGTCAAAACATAGCCTCTAGGGTTTTTGAGAGCTCTAGAAACCATGCCATCTGAGTTTCAAAGGGAACCGTAACTGGTTTGGAGAGAAGCAGGCTTGTAGAGGGACTGGTAACTATCATGAGATAGACAGGTCCAAGACCTGTCACGGACACTTACTCTCATTATTGCAGAAGTCCTAGGTTTAGTAGATGTAAGTTATACGGTGGCAGATTCCAGCCTGATGTAAAAAGAAAAAAAATTATTTTAAATCAGCTTTTAAAAATGTAAGACTGCCTTGCTAGTACCCTTCTGGACACTGGAAAATTTCAGTCAAAGGGTACAGAGGCATGTTGAGCAGAATCAGTGTCTATATCTCTAAAACTTTACCCAAGAATCTGTGACCCCACATCACTCAGTTGGTTCTTCTGCATTTGGGGTGTATGTCTCCCAAATCTACAGATTTTATATCTGCCCTTGTTAAGTCTTGAAAAACCAGTGTGTTAGCTACTTTGTGTTTTGAAGTACTATTTTAGATGAGACTTAGCCTTCTTGAGAAGTTGTGTCTCTTTCTAGACCCCAGAGGTCTATCTAAAGAAAATTTCTAGGGGCGCCTGGGTGGCACAGCGGTTAAGCGTCTGCCTTCGGCTCAGGGCGTGATCCCAGCGTTATGGGATCGAGCCCCACATCAGGCTCCTCCGCTATGAGCCTGCTTCTTCCTCTCCCACTCCCCCTACTTGTGTTCCCTCTCTCACTGGCTGTCTCTATCTCTGTCGAATAAATAAATAAAATCTTAAAAAAAAAAAAAAAGAAAATTTCTAGGCACCACGGTGTTATTGACGCCTTCCATTATTCCTCTGCCTCTTAAATGGCAGCCCTGCTTTGTAGGAAAGTGTCACTGACAATGACGCCTCATATTTCTTACCATTTTGTAATTACAACCCCTTTCACCCCTCTACTTTACTTTTGGAAAAATATCAGGGGTTATTTCTGTCTATTCTTTCACTTTTCTGAGATGATTTTGGATTTGTTGCTTGGAGTAAATGTCTGAACTCAGGGGTCTGGGATTACTCTTGGACCTTGAGTGGCTACTGTGAATTGAGGGAATCTCTTATTCATTCCATCTATGTCCATGAAGCTTACTATCAGCAAGTTCAGGGTCAGAATGGTGTGTATGCTCCCATACACTCTGTGTGTGTGTGTGTGTGTGTGTGTGTGTGTGTGATGAGAACTGATTGAAATAATAGGCCCCATGATCCTCGTCTTGCTAGGTGTCCTAGAAGATGGGGAGAAGAGTATGATGAGAGAGGGAAGTTATACTTTCCAAGTTAATACTATCACCATTTATCAGAAGGACAAATTATAGGAGAAGGCAGGGTCCATATTTAGCCAGCGTTTTCAAAAAGGAATTGACACTTCCAAATCAAGGGAATGTGCATGGTCCCTGATAGAGGATCTTTTCCTTGGCAGTGACATGCTGTGGCTTTGTGTAGAAATGCCTAAATATCCCTTCTATTGTCAACAGTTCTGACACCACATGTGTGGGTTTTCCACACCAAGCAATTCTCCAGTTCTCTGTCCACACCACCTGGATGTCCTACACTTTAATTAAACTCTCATACTAACCACCCAGAGTTAAGAGAACTCACAGTCCCATAAGACTGCCCCCAACTTAACATGCCAATTGCAAGTAGTGGGTCCCCAGGTAACCCACACTTTGATGTGACTTGACTACAAGTCAGAGGTTCCCATGACCCCCTCCCCAGGTTCAGTCATTTGTTATAAGGGCTCACAGGACTCAGGAAAACACTTTACTTACTATTACCAGTTCAGTATAAAGGATATTATATAGGATACAAATGTACACCTTGATGAAGAGGTACACGAGGCAAGATCCAGAAAAGTCCTGAGTGCGGGAGCTTCTGTCCCAACGGAGTTTGGGGTGTGCCACTTTTCCTAGCACACGAATACATTCACCAATCTGGAAGCCCTTAGAATCCTACAATCTACGTTTTTTTTAATGAAGATTTCAACATGTAGGCATGAATGATTAAATCATTGGCTGTTGATGATTAACTCAGTTTCCAGCCCTTTTCCCCCCCTTAAGGTCAGGAATGGGACTGAAAATTCCACCCTTCTGATCACATGATTGGCTCCTTTGGCAACTTAGTCTTATTGAAAGCTATCCAGCACAAACTCAGGTAGGGCTGGAAGGGGCTTATTTTGAATAACAAGACACTTCTCTCACCCCTATCACTCAGGAAATGACTAGGGTTTTTGGAGATCTGTGCCAGAAACTGGGCATGAAAATAAAATATAAATTCGTTATTATATTAGAGTTTCATTTATTCTTGTTTTGTTTAAACTTTCCCTTTCTTAAAAATAGATAACTACTCACAATGACCACTTACCATAGGAGAAGGTGATTAACTAATGAGGTTAAACTATTTGAAGTTCTTGGAGAAGATTGCTTTAGAAGAGAAAGCCTTATTAGTATTGAAAGTGTTAATTACCCTTTTTGTAATGGTTACTTTTTCCTAAATAATTATTAACAAATTCTGAGATTTTCATCCCCATTAAAAAAATTATATATCATATCTATGTTTCCTGTATAGAGCTGCCAATTCTGGAGTCCTTGCTGAAGCTGGGGGCTACTCGCTGCAAGTCGCCTGGTCTTTACCTCTCACATTACCAAGCCTTTCACAGTCCAGCAAGTGTGCTCACGGACGTTGTCTCCCCGGGCCCTGTGGCGACCTCGTGAAGAAGGCTGAGGCTTAGGTGGCTGGAACTTTGAGGTTTGCTCTTCAGTGAGCTGAAAACCCTGGTCCATACTTGCTTTGTCTGTGCTTTTGCAGCCTGCCCCTCCCCCCCAACTGCCTGTGGAGGGGACACTCTGTGCTGTGCCTCACTGCCTTCCTCACCAACTCTTCCTATCAATGGTAGGGGAGTCTATGCCACAGCAGGGTCTTCTCGACTGAACGACAGCATCTGAAGAGTCTGTGTGATTATTTTCAAAAGGGTCTCAGTGATGGGTTTTGAGTGTTCTTTCCTCTTCTTATGTCCTATTCTCTTTATTTCCTGGAGGGTGAAGAATGAAGAGGGTGAAAATGGAAAGCAACAAAAATCTCATTGATTTGATCATTTTCTAGTTGTAATCAGAGAGCGTGAGGCGTACGGTAGATGATCAGTACAGAGGTGATGAATAAATGAGAGCACAACAACCCTTGACATCCGTACTGGAAGGCGGTCTGTGTAAACGTGGTGGTGTGAGCTTTGGCCCCACACTAACTGGGTCTGAATCTCAGAGGCTCCATGTGATAGCTGGGAGATCTTGGGCAAAATGACTTATTCTCTGCCTCAGTTTTCTTTCCCTTCCCTTCCCTTCCCTTTTCCTTCCTTCCTTCCTTCCTTCCTTCCTTCCTTCCTTCCTTCCTTCTTCTTTCCTTCTTTCATTCAAGATTTTATTTATTCATCTGACAGAGAGAGAGAGAGAGCACAAGCAGGGGGAGCAGCAGGCAGAGGGAGAAGGAGGCTCCCCGCTGAGCAAGGAGACCAGCGACGATGTGGGGCTTGATCCCAGGACCGTGGTGATGAGGTTTTGGAATATAGGTGAGGTTCGGTGATGTGAGGTCCAGAGGCGAAGACCAAGAAAGAATTCTTGAGATGTCTTTGGTGCAAAATGATGGTTTTATTAAAGCACGGGGACAGGCCCCATGGGCAGACAGAGCTGCTGCCCTGCAGTCTCGAGGAGTGGCTGATTATATACTCAGGATTGGGGAGGTGAGGACAAAGATGGTGTCCAGAAGGACTGTCATATGCTAAAGAAGACTCTTAGGATAACGGAGACCTGGTTATTGTCAAGCCAAGGCTGTTTTTCCCTGTATTGAGGCACTAACATGAAGAGAGTTGGGAGTTTCCTGGGGGAATGTTACTTTTCTCCTATCACACGTCCTTGTCCTTGTCGTCCTTGTCAATGGGCTTCAGGTTTAAAAGAAATTCATTTTTATTTACATTTCCTTCTGCCTCAGCCTCCCTAATTTTATGGAGGGAAGGGTGATGTTAGGGTTCCAGGAAACTGAGTTATGGGTCTCTGGAAGTTAGCCTATTGGTAAGAAAGCTTTTTCCTTGTAAATTACTAAGACATTTGCACACTGAGGGAGACTCTTGTCCTGTAGGACTGTGATCAGTTAACCATTTGTTCTTACTTTAGGGCGGCCAGGAGTGCCTGAGGAATGTCACACATATCACACGGGGGTGGGGGGGGGTGTAGGGTGCCAGCTTCTGCTTTGTCCTCAGCTAGCCTTCTGCTCCCTCATCAGTGGGATCAGGACCCGAGCCGAAGGCAGACGCTTAATCGACTGAGCAATCCAGGTGCCCCTGCCTCATTTTCTTATCTGTAAAATAGGGATGAAACAATCTTCATAAAGCTCTGAGGATTAAATGAGTTAATAAATAGTAAGTGCAAAGAATAGTATCAAAGTGCATTTCCATATGTATCTCCTTTGTCCTCACAGCCGCCTGGTGATCTAACACAAACAGGTATTTCAGACTCTTGCAGCAGAGGGATCTCAAGTTCTCGGAACTGGTAAGTAATAGGTGTCTAAAATTCAGCCCTGATTCCAAAGTTTAATCTTCTAGAGCAGAGTTGTTTGTTCAGTTTTGAACACGATGAAAAGACGAAAAAAAAAAAAAAGCAATTAGCTTTGACTTCAGTCAAGGGTACAGGTCTTACATGAGGACAAAATCACTTTCTACAGTCGAATGAGATGAAAAGAGGTTGTATGGGGATGACTGGGTGGCTCAGTGGGGTAAGCCTCCCGACTCTCGGTTTTGGCTCAGGTCATGATCTCAGGGTTGTGAGATCGAGCCTGGCCTCCAGGCTCTCTCTTTCTCTCTCTCTCTCTCTCTCTCTCTCTGTGCCCCTCTCCCCTGCCCATCTCTAAAATAAATAAATCTAAAAAAAAAAAAAAAAGAGGTTGTATGAAGTAACAAAGACGAGAACTGGTACTCTGCAGAAATAATGAGCCCTTATCAAAACACCTCAGTGACTCCAGGGAAGAGGCAAAGAAGTAGTTTAGAATGACCGAAGAAAAGAATCAATCAATCCAATTTAACACTAAATAATACCGCCTTTATTCATTAGTGTCAGCACTGAGCTTTTGCTGAAAAATCGCTTTGCTCTAAAATGGCCTAATTTTTCCTTTTAATTTGCATTTCCTTCCTGCCCAGATGCAACTGGCAGCAGCCCAGTGGCAGTTCCACTAAAACAACTGAGCTCCAGCACCTCAATTTAGATCTCGGAACTGTCCTTTTACATTTGTTTCTTTGCATAATTTGTCAAACTTTGCAAGCTGCACACCCAAATCCTGCCAACAAAGAACAGGAAGTTTGGGCCATCCTTCTGGGTTGACTGTTACTGGTTTTTTTTCAGCAACTGGAATCAAGCCCTGGTGAAAATATTAACATATTTGCAGTTTGGAATTGTGCTCCAGGCTTCTGGGCAATGAATATATTAAAAAAAAAAAAAAACCCAACCTGAGCAACAACACTTGGGCCCATTATGTATACATTTGGTGAGCTCATTCACTCGCCCAGGGAAATCAGGCGCACAGCCGCCTGCCCAAGGTTAATTTTATTTTCTTCTCAGCCAGGAACAGGGTGTGCTATTGCACAGAGAGAGGAATGAGGCCTTTTTAATTGGCAAAGAGAAACTTCTGCTGCATAAGGAGATATTCCGTTCGCTGGAGGTCAATAGAAGTGCTTTAAGATTTTAAAATCCTGCTGTGGTCACAGTTTAATAGGAAATCCTCCAAACTGCTGGGTTTCAAAAAGCCCTTGCATTAACTGTTGAGAAACAGAAGAGGGCATCTCGTCATGCCTTATTTCAGGTGGCTTTTTTTTTTTAAGAATGAAAAGGAAGCTGGTCTTTGAATGAAAATGAACAGCGTTTCCCGTTCAGATGAGTGAATGAATGAAAATATTCTGTTAATGTTTTCAAAAGCTTAATTATGACTAAAATGCTGGATTTGCCTTCTAGTTTCAAGAGATCTGAGTTTTAGCTGGAGACTAGCTGCATGAAGCTTTATTATATCATAAAATGGCTGTCGAACACAATGCCTTTAGATCTTAAGCATAATAACCACATGGATAACCTTCTCCCCCACTGGCTAGGGAGCCCTCATTAGGTCACCCCTTTCCCCCTTACTTCCTGTCTTCAAATTTCAGTTTTTCTGAAAATTTAATCTAAGGGTTTGTGAATCTTCTAAAACTGTATATGCAAAATGTGTGTTTGTGTATTTTTCTAGAGGAAGGTTGTAGTTGTAAACATACCATCTTCCCTCTTTCTCAGGTTAAACCCCTAGAAGTTTCCATGTTTAATTCTACCTTGTACTAATTGGTTCTTTACAAATACTGTGTATATTTAAAAGTTCAGTTTGGGATACCCTGGATGGTGCCTGTTTTAATAAACACCACTGAAAAACTCAGGATTTGCCTGATGATTTTAAACAACCCTTATGGAACACAACAGCAAGCCTTCTGAAAGTCTTCGGTATTCTTTTTTTTTTTTTTTTTTTAAAGATTTTATTTATTTATCCGACAGAGATAGAGACAGCCAGCGAGAGAGGGAACACAAGCAGGGGGAGTGGGAGAGGAAGAAGCAGGCTCATAGCGGAAGAGCCTGATGTGGGGCTCGATCCCACAACGCCGGGATCACGCCCTGAGCCGAAGGCAGACGCCTAACCGCTGTGCCACCCAGGCGCCCCTGAAAGTCTTTGGTATTCTTGGTATTAAGCTCTTGTCAGAGCCGAAACAAACTTTTTTATTTAATGTGGTCACTTCACTTGCTGGTCCAAGAGAGGAGCAGTGCTCTGTGCAGGATTACACAGGCAGGGTGTCAGCGTTCAGGATTAGATTCCAGTCTTTGACCTTTTGCTCTCCCCTTTATTTCCTTCGGCTTGCTTGGTCCAAAGATGGCACTGGCCCAAAAATACATGGGACCCTTATATTGCTCTGCTCATGCATATGTTGTTTTTGTGTGTGTGTGTTTTATAGTTTTGTGGGTATATTTTATTTTCTAAGTGAATACTTTAAAAGCAGAGAAATACATTTTGTTTCTTTTCCAGTTGTCTTAGATTATTTAATCCAGCAGGACGTAATTCAGTTTAATGTGGGCAAGATGAGTTTGGAAGCAGGGAGGGTTTGTTGGGCAGGATGGGGTAGGAGAAGTTGGTTCTTGATTTGACCCCTGGACTTTTTATAATACTTGTTATGTGGCAGGAACTTGAAGTTCATTGTTTTATTAATGTCTTCTTCGAAACTTGGAACTGCCTATTGTAGCATCCTCTCTATTTCCATGGAAGCACCTAGAACAGGCAAGTTGGTAATTTTCTAAGAACCATTCAACTTTCAGGAGAAAAAAAAATTCATTGTTATATGAGATGTCTCATTCCTGAAGCTTACCCTTTATTCCTGAGCCCCACGATTGAGGTAAAGATGAGGAATATTTGTAGGTTACATTACTAGATGATTAAAAAAAATACGTTCACATTTTGATGTGGCTATTTTGACTTGATTGATCAAATCAGTCAATAGAATGTCTTGCTTTGCCCCGGGAGTCTCCGGTAGGTCTTGTAAACTGTCCTGGAGTTGCAAGTAGAGCCTTGGGAACCAGAACGGCCTGGGGAAAGGTTCTTCATGTGTGGGTTAGGGCTGAAGTGCAAGGATCTCCCTGTCCTGCTGGGCAACGCTTCAGCATATAGGTTGCTTCCAGGAGAGATCATTAAGACTCATTATACTTTATTCAATGATACTCATGTCCATGTATTTCCCCTTACTGCATTTATGGAATGTGTATGTAAAAATGTAATAGTTGCCTAGATTCTCTTCTTTATAAAATTACCATCGGTGCTTTGTACATTCCTTTATATTAGGTACATGATTTCTTTTCTTTCCTTTCCTTGCCCCATATCACACCCCCACCCTGCCATAAGTCCCTGACCATCTAGGTAGAAGTTTTGGGGCAATGAGAAAGACGTTTGTTGTAAGCACTTCCTTTTAGAAGGGAGAAAGTCGGAGGTAGAAACGTGAGCTGAAGGGACTTTTAGTTAGATGGGGCATCAATACTTGTAGAGCCATGAGGGGAACTTCTTGTTGAAGACATAATTGTTATTGTTTTTAGGGGGACCTGGGTGGCTCAGTTAAACGTCTGCCTTCGGCTCAGGTCATAATCTCAGGGTCCTGGGATCGAGTCCTGTATCAGGCTCCCTGCTCAGCAGGGAGTCTTCTTCTCCCTCTCCCTCTGCCTGCTGCTCCCCCTGCTTGTGCTCTCTCTCTCTGTCAAATAAATAAATAAATAAAATAAATAATTGTTATTGTTTTTAGACAAGTTTTTTGTTTATTTTTAAATTAGGAATATGTAGGCAAAGTGAGGAATTTAGAGAGTTGATGCAGATATTTAGACATTTTAGGACCTGAGTTCTACTTCCTGCTTTATAAGGTTAAAAAAAATTAGGACCTGAATTATCCAGGCAAATTAACTGTCTACATTAGTTCAATTTATTCAATAATTGCTTTGCTATTTAATTTTAATTGTGTAGACACAATTTCATCAAAGTGTTTGTATGTATTCTGGGGGTTGATAATTCTATAGAGTACGATTGCCAAAATTACACTGGGCCAGGTGGGAATGTTTAAATGGACAGTTCTTTTCTTCTAATAATAGTAGTGAACATGTTGTCAAAAACCAAACTCTGCTTACTCAATAAAACAAAGCAGAATGATGAGTTTATTGCAAGGCTTTTAACCAGCAAGTTTGGAAACTCAAGGCGACGGGAGCAATGAGTTCTGAGTTGCTCACAGACTATGGGATTTTCATAGGATAAATATAGAAGTTATTTGAATTTTTCAGCTACTTGGTTGCCTAGTGGTCTTCTTGCTTATTCGGATCAGGGTAGCTGAGTCAGGGGGATAAGAAAGTTCCGAGGTAGCATGAACCGATTTGGTGTTTGAGGATTGGCTGGTGTCCTCTGGTGATTTCGGAGAAGAGCTGTAAGTATCGAAAGGAATAGGTTTCTTTTATGCACCTGCATTGAACATCTCCATTTTGTCCTTGACATAAGTGACTCCACTTTGGTTTGGTTCTATACGTGTATAACATGTACTACTTACCAAGCACCGTTCTGAGCACTTAATTTTACCCTCAAATGACCCTACAAGGTAGATACTACTATTATCTGCATTTTACCAAAAGGACAGCTGAATCTCAGAGACATTAAATAATTTGCCCAAGACCACAAAATCTATAATGGCCAAGCCAGGATTTGCACTCAAGTATCTGGCTCTAGAATCTGGTAACTATTAGACTATATAGTTTGGAGAGCTTCTTGATTCCCTTCTGGCATAGGCCATCCTCATAAGCAAGAACCCCACAATATTGAATTATTTTTATTTCAAGAGATTATTTGGTTCTAATCTAGGAATAAAAAGTGGTGACCACAAACTCAAATGTCTAGACAGGGCCAAACAGGGAGCATTATTAAGTGAACAGGACTGGGCGAAGGAGAATCAAACAGCCCTCTTAGTTTCTATTTTTTCTTCCCATTTAAAATAGACATTTTTAGAGGAAATATTTCTCTACCATAGAAAGGAAAATAATGCAAGTGCAATAATTAATGGTAGTTGATATTGGTTCTCAGTGTTAGTGAGACTACTGGGACAGGTGGGGATTCCATATTGAAGGCTGCTTGCCTTGTTTAGAAAGGGCAGACAGGGATGATGCCTGGATGGCTCCCGTGGTTAAGCACCTGCCTTTGGCTCAGGTCATGATCCCAGGGTCCTGGATTGAGTCCTGCATCGGGGTCCCTGCTCACAGGGATCCTGCTTCTCCCTTTGCCTGATGCTCCCCCTGCTTGTGCTTGCGTGCTCTCTGGTGAGTAAATAAAGAAAAATTAAAAAAAAATAATTAAAAAGGTGGACATTTTAAGTTAGATATCACCATATCTTTTCTCAAAAAAAAAAAAAAAGGAAAAGCAGGTACTCATATTTTTATATGAAATATGTACATTTTTAATTGTTAGCTCCAAATTTAAAAAATTATAATAGCTAAATAAACCCTATTCTTCCGCCAGAGGTTACCAGTTTGTAGCACGTGAAGAAGGAATATCTTGTGGTTGTGTTTATGGGTATGTGCAAGTTAAAGACTAGATGAGAAAGCAGACTTACTTTGTACCTTAATAGCCCTGAAGTCAATAATAACTGGTTACATTTATCACCTTGGAGCTGGACTGTATTATAAATAGGAGTGGTTTTCTATGACTTAGCTTCCTAATCAGAGAAAGAAGAGCTACGGAAACTTCATAATAACAGGCTTATAGATTTATAAAGTAAAAAAAAAAACTTCATAAATATTTAAAGTGAATCAATATGGTCCATGGATAATAATAACAGGCGAATATTCTTCTCCGCGCACAGAGTGATCTGAAATTGCTGTAGCAATTTGCATCTTGATGGATGGATTATTCTATGTAGATTTCGAACTCTTCCTTTTATTCTGTAAAATACAGGCTTAGGCGATTCTACCCTTTTCTTTTACTATTGAGATATTGAGAAATGTTGACAATAAACATGCTTGAAGGAAAAGAGAAACTAAATTGTTGTCAGTTCCCGCTCCATCCAGTCCCATCCTGACTGTGCAGAGTGCGTATTTCTGGAGACTTCTCTCTTTCCTTCCACTCATGAGAGTACAATTGCAATGTGGCAAAGGCTCTTTTTAAAGTTAATATCAAGAGACTGGGGAGTGAGGCTTTTGCAATGGTAGAGCGACTGGGATAGCAAATCCTCTTCCCCCAGAACAGTGATAAAACTGGATAACACTACCAAAAATAACCATTTTAGAAACCTGGAAATTGACTAAGGGCATACAACAAACTGGTAAGTGTTTATTAAATAAGAACTGCTGAGCCTCAAGTATGAGCAGTGAGAGTCTGGGCTGCTCCTGTTCTATCTTTTGTAGTTCTATCGCGTGACAATTTGGCCAGGGTGAGCGAGCATGAACAAGGGGAGCTTAGTTGCTGGAGGCGGATGATTGGATTTGGAGAGGGGAGTGCACAACCCCTCGCTCTCAATTATTGTCAGAGTCAGCAAACAAACAAGAGAGGCTAATGATGCAGCTAGCCGGAAGTGGTGCTCCTACCTGTGAACGTGACCTTGTTTGGAAATAGAGTCCTTGCAGATGTAATTAAGTGAAGGTTCTTGAGATCCTCCTGAATTTAGAGTAGGCTCTTAATCAACGACTGGTGTCTTTTTAAGAGAAAGGAGAGGGGAATTTAAGACACACAGACACGGAGGAGAAGGCCAGGAGAAGGTGGAGCGGGGAATGGAAGGATGGGGCTACAAACCCAGGAGCACAAGGCCTGCCAGCACCTACCACAAGCCAGGAGACAGACCCGGAACAGATCCTCCTCGCAGCCTCCGAAGAGCCCAGCCCTGCCAACATCTCAATTCCAGGTGTCTGGTCTCCCGAGCTGTGAGAGAATACATTTCGATTGTTAGAAGCCACCCAGTTTGTGGGAATTTGTTACAGGAACCCTAGGAAATGAGTACACTTGGTGTATTCCGGTTCCCACCAATTACTAGTTTGTGATCCTTACCTGTCAAATGGGCCCCCTTGTAGAAGCCTTCCTCTACATCCGGCCGGTAGTAAACTCTGGTTCTCCAGGCTAACCTTCCCTTTCTCTGTCTACTCAGCTCCTTATGTTGAACTTGCACTGTATTTGTACATACAGATATCCTCCCCCCACGCTTCAAAAGTTCCCATGATACCACGGCACTTTTACGAAAGACCTACATTCATGCCTGTTTTCTAACTGAAAGAAATCCCGACAGGAGTTTTGATTTTACAACAAAAGGTGAAATGCGATATTCGGCGTTACTTTGCCACGGAGCGGAGCTGTCTCGGAGGCAGCACGTGGGGAGCCCCGAGAGCGGCCCCGCCCCTCTCCTGCCCCAGGAGCTGCTCTCCGCGT
This sequence comes from Ursus americanus, assembly GCF_024610735.1. Classification (NCBI taxonomy): domain Eukaryota; kingdom Metazoa; phylum Chordata; class Mammalia; order Carnivora; family Ursidae; genus Ursus; species Ursus americanus. The sequence goes on along the minus strand of NC_142130.1, from coordinate 16,697,330 downwards.
CTCAGCCTCAAGCGGCCACGGCTTTGACCTGTGTCTGTGAGCCTCTGTGCTTTCTCTGCGTCTGTTGTGTGCATCCGGTAGCAAGATGTGCTCGAAGGTATCAGAAAAGCCTACGAGAGTTATTTTTTGGGTCTGAAAATACTAAAAAAGTTTCCTTATACATTAATGGTAATTGCTTCTTTGTTTTACAACTGTTTTGGCTTATGAAAGATTTTATAGGAATACTTTGCTTTCAGGTAGTGGGGGAAATCTGTATTTGATTCTATCAGACTGAAAATTCTCTAAGGGCAGAGACTACGTTTCCCTTGCTGGTCACAGTATCTATAACATAGTAGATCGGTATAATCAATTCATGCTCGTGAGGTTGGTAGGAGGAGTAAGTCAGGTACTTAGTAGCAATGGTACCTGTGATTATTATTTAAGGTTTGTATCCCCCCTTTTTATTTTTAGCCACTCCTGTGTACATCCCTCAGGAAAAAGGCAGCGTTTGAACTGTTCTTTGAGCAATGTGTAGGCCTTAGGCTGGTGGAGAAGTTCAGGGAGGATGCTCGAGGTGAAAGAATTAATAAGACCATCAAGGTCTGCTCACAGGGTGCTAGGAGCCTACCAGCTTGGAGGGGAGGCTGCAACCCTGCCCCCCAAAATGTGTAGCTGTACTATAAATCCTTTCTTTCTTAAAGCCTGGTGTGCAAACTTTATAATATAGGGCCCATGTTTCTGCGCACATGCTTTATGCTTATTAAACTTCTTTTTTTTTTTTTTTAAGATTTTATTTATTCGACAGAGATAGAGACAGCCAGCGAGAGAGGGAACACAAGCAGGGGGAGTGGGAGAGGAAGAAGCAGGCTCATAGCGGAAGAGCCTGATGTGGGGCTCGATGCCAGAACACCGGGATCACGCCCCGAGCCAAAGGCAGACGCTTAACCGCTGTGCCACCCGGGCGCCCCTATGCTTATTAAACTTCTTATTTCATACACCTGCCCTTCATGTGTTTGCGGTCTAGGGTCATATGTGGTAAAACCAAATGGGATCACGGATCTCAGAACCAGACCAGCTGTCTGAATCTGGGACTATGTCCAGTTATAAATAGTGACTGGGCACAGAATCAACTAGCAAAATTAAGGGGTAGAGGGCTTGGGTGTTTGGGGAAAAGAAGGAAAGAGTGCCAAGAAACCCAAGTGCTACAAATTAACCCTCCAGGGGCAAGAGCAGTAGAAAGCTGTAAGCGACTGTAACTGAAGGCAATCAAGTTGGTCTGAAAGGAAATGTATGAAGTGGTAACAAGGAAAATACAGGAAAGAGCCTGTTTCAACAGGCGAACCCCCCTCTGAATCAGAGCCGTGCCCCTTCCTTTTAAAAATAATTTAAGATGGGGTGCCCAGGTGGCATAGTTGGTCAAGCATCCAACTCTTGGTTTTGGCTCAGGTTATGATCTCAGCCCAGCACAGAGTCTGCTCGTTTCTCTCTTTCCCTCTGCCTCTCCCCCTGCTACCACACTAGGGCTCTCTCTCTCAAATAAATAAATAAATCTTCAAAAAATAATTTAAAAAATTACACTTTTTAAGGAAATTATTCGTGGAAAAATGTGTATTAAGTTTATAAAACAAGAACACTACAACAAAAACTTATCATGTACTATATGCTGGCTAAATGAACATAATAAGAAAAAACAAGTACGAAAATAAAGTTAGCATGTAAAAGGCTTTTTTTTGTGTGTGTGTACATGTCATAACAAGCTTAATGTGCTTTTTTTTTTTTAAGAAAGCATCATACGTTGTTTAACTTTCTGGAATCATAAAAATTATCAGTAGAATTAGAAAGCTACTTAATTGTTATTTTGGTAAAAAATTATTACACATGTAATACATATCAGTGCATATAAGTGGCAGAAAAATTTAAAGCTCTAGCTAAGCATACATTTTTAAAAAATTGCTCTTTTCCCACTACCCAAAGGTAGTAGCATAAATGTTTTCATATGGATCCTCCTAGATAATTATATGTGTCATGCTAAATGGACTTCCACACTATTATTAAATTCTTGAGATTAGTTTGAATATTGTATAGTGATCATTTTCAGTCATGGTCAGAGGGGTTTAATTTATGTAGACATGAATGTATTCTTTAAGTTGCTCAAATATCTTACTTGCTGTGGACAAGGGTTTACTTCTCTGCCTGTCTAGAAGCTGGCTAGCTTTCCTGGATCTTGACCCCTTCCTACATTTGGGGAAGTCCTGTGGCAGAAGCTGAAAAAGCCAGATGTCTGTTCCCCATCCTGCCTTGCAGCTAGGGCTTGGGTGCAGGGCTTCGCTTGGACCGTTCTTAGAATCCTGAAGCGATACTGGAGGCTAGTAGAGAATCCTGTCTGGGGCACTGGATCCGAGGCTGCATGGGGAGGACGGGAGGAGACGCACAGGGTCCAGAGCGTAGTGGCTGTTGTGCTGGTGACCCCATCCATCTGGCCTATCGCCTCATTTCTGTTGTGGTCTTGGCTGCTACCTCACTACCCTTGTTCCTGTCTGTTTTCCTAGCCTGTTTCTCTATAGTTTCTGGTGGTTCTGGAAACTACCTGGAAATCCTTTAAAAAATTCCTTTCCTTTGTACATCAGCCAGTCTTTCGTTACTTGGAACGAAGAACTCTGATTGCTAGAGCGCTCCTCTCCATTCCACCCAGAAAAATGGAAGGCTTAACTATGTTTAGGAAGATAGTGAGCCATCTAAACTTTAACCATCTTTAGGGAGCCTAGAAATGTAGACTAGAAAGAGCTTTGGAGATGGTCTTGTCATGTGCTATACTGAGGGCAGTGATTGCCTGTAGCAAAGAGAGGCAGAAGGCCTGTCACCTGCTAGCTGCAGGATATTAGGAAAATCGGTGAATTCCCTGGATAAATATGTATGCGAATGTGTGTATGTGTATGTAAATGACCTCTAAAGTGACGGAGTTAGACTTGAATTTCCTTCAGATTTGGAATTCTATGACTTCTAAGCAGATCCAGAAATGTTAGACCTCAGACCATTGCTCCTAATTCTGAATTCTCAGCCCCAGTAATTACACGATGACTAAATATAAATAATAATTAAAATATCAGGGAGGCATACAGGGAGTAAATCTACATCCTTCTTTTGAAAGTTTGAGCTCATTTGATCTTTTGGTGAATCAGTAACCGCACAGATATCCAGATGGAATAATTTATACGGATGAAGGTACACTGTGTGTCCTGTTCATTGCTAAAGACACAAATTAGGCTTTCGTGATAGTAAGTTTTAGTTTCCTGTATTATAGCTTCTCAACTTATAAAAGAAAGTGCTTAAATGCTGTTAATACTGTGTTAAGTATGTCCTTCCCAATAGCACCTCAAAGACCCCCAAAACCTTACCTCAGGTGAAACTCTGAACATTAAAACTGGCCGTAGCTGACCTGTGTGTTCCTAGGAGGTCACAGGCAGTCAACTTTACAGTGTCCCGTTGATGTGTGGAGAATGAGCATTCATCTGCTTCCTGCGATGCAAAACTTGGTGGCAGAAGCATGAATATTCATAATATTTTCATGCTAGAAAGGATCTAGTTCAACTTCTGTATTTTAGAGATGAGAATAAAGAGGTTGGGAGAATAAGTGACTTATCTAAGGTCATCTAGGTCATATAACTGTTCAAGTTCTGTGGTAGATTGGAGGCTGGAACCCAGGACTTCTACCTTAAACAGTGTGATGGCTGAGACGCAGTTTCTCCAGATTGCTGTTGAAACCCAGAGGCTTGTACAGAGCGGGCACTCAATCACTAAATGTTGACTATCAATTCCAGCACAGTAAGATTTTTGCTATGACATGTGTACTGAGGAATCTGAAAACCATTCAAAGATTTAAGTTTTTAAAAATAGGACTGAATATTTTAATGCCGGGAGACAGTGATTTATTTTAGTTGCTCAAGTCTGTGACTGTTAATCCTGTATGGAAATTGATGCTAACTGACCCAATGTCTTTGATTCTGAAAGCTCGAGTTGGTGTAGGATGGTGATGACGTTGCCTGTCTCTTTAGTATCAGAATATTAATGTTGATGTCGAGCAGGTGTTGGGGCCATTTAACTGGTGCTCTGATTAATAGGCCATTATTACTTCATCGAGGTATCTGACGTACGCACAGCATGGCTCAGTGATGATGTTCTTATCCTGGCTGGGGAAGGATTATTTGCTTAGGTTTCGATCTGAAATACTTAGGGTGTATTAAATAGCGCCGACACTTATTTGAATGTGACTGAAACAGAATAGCAAATCTCCAACAGTGTCTGGTGACTTGTTAAAATATAATTTATCAGATGAGATTGATAGGTTCTGACAATAATACTCCAATCAAGTTAAAGGGGAGCAGAGATCAAATCCCACCGAGGATAAATTCAGAAGTATGTGTCTAGGTTAATTTTGGAATCTTGGTAATTATGACATAGCTGATCTGCTTTCTTAGATCTCCTCTGCCTCCTCCCATACTTCACTGTCATCTCTTCCCAATATAAGGCTCCTCTTTCATTTTCTGCTTTAGTGTGCTGACATTTACTTCTTTTCCAGTGAGAGGGAGTTGGACCTCTTTTTGTACATAAAACAGTAGTCTTTTATATCTTAAGGTTTGCAGTTAGTTCTCTGGAGTTAGAGGTCTATTCGAATAAGATAAAATGAAAAAAAGAAGTATATTCCTCAATACTTATGGATCCAGAGTTTTCACATTACGGATATTTCCTGGTAAGAGACAAGTGGCATTGGTTACTCCAGGGAAAGAATTCTGCGCCGAGATTTGTCACTGAGGGATTCCCCTATCATGGAGTTCAGACTGTGGCAGGGACCTTTCCCGGGTTCTGTGTTCTACAGATTGCTGTGAACATTATTTGTACATTGATGTTAGCTAGGAGATGGGAGAGGAACGGAAATGAGCTTGGATCAATAGTCACCGCTATGAAAGAAGCTGCAAGGAGGTGGGATGTGTAACTGCCAAAAAAAGATCACATTGTATTTTCAACAAACATTCTGTTATCTAACATGCTAGTAATTCCATTGCTCATTGCTGGGCACTTCCGTGTAGATATAGGACAGGAAGATTTATAATAATAATACTAATAGGGGCGTCTGGGTGGCTCAGTCGGTTGTGTCTGCCTTCAGCTCAGGTCATGATCCCAGGGTCCTGGGATGGAACCCCGCATCGGGCTCCCTGCTCAGCAGAGAGTCTGCTTCTCCCTCCCCTTGCTCCTCCCCATCTTGGGCGCGTGCGCTCTCTCTCTCTCAAATAAATAAATAAAATATTAAAAACAACAACAATAGCAACAATAACCAGAGGCACCGTGAGATCAAGTCCCTTTTAAAAAACTGGGTTTTCAAACTAAGAAAAAAAGAAATTAGTGGAAATCTTTCAAAAATGAAATCATGTATGAAACCAATACATTCAACAGAAAAGCAGAGCTTTTTGTTGCTTTTAGGGTTTGCAGGAGTGCAGGGGCTGAGCCTGGCTTATTTGACCCCCTGTATCTGCTCTTCCCAGGCCTGGATTCCCTGCAGAGTGTTTGCAAACACCCCTATATAATTTCAAAGAAAATATCCACTTCATTCGGTATCATTTTAGTGTAGCATATTTTAAAAATCCACTTCTGATTTGGAAAATATCGTCTATATATTTCACGTATGTTGAGATTCTCTATGAACTAAAATAGAAAACCCCATTTTCAGACCTTGCCAGATAACACGATATTATCTAAGCAGATCGTATAAGTGGTTTCAGTAAGTGGCTTCATTTATGATTACATTTGAAGGGTGTCAAAAAGCCTGTGGGCAAAAATATCTCCCTTTTATAAGATTAGAAGCTGCCCCTGAAAGAGAATTCTGTGAGGACACTTGATTTAAGTGGCTTAAGTAATTACCTTATCTGGGTAGGTAATATATTAGCAGGGAATTCGATACAATGTGAGGGGAATGTGTTGAATGTCTATGATGTGTGAGGTGCTGTACTATCTTTCTGGAATATGAAGATGAACAGGCATTTCTTTTCCTCAGAAAGTTAATGGTTTGCTACTGGATCTTGGCAAGTATACACTTACTTATATGATATAATTCTTGTTCATGGCAAGAAGAACTATTTTGGTGGAATGATACTGGTGAACTTTGGGGAGGCCATGCTACTGAGAGAGGGTGGAGGTCACAGTTTTATGGAATTCATGGGTAAATTGGTGAATTTGGTAACAGTCAATGAAATCTATGTCATAAAGATAAGGTAAGGAATATTATAAACAAACTTCGTTCTTTCTTGACACTTGAATTTTACACCCTGGTACTATTGGACTGTGGCTGGGAGAGACCAGCCGATTGGCTGTCAAGAAATCTAACAATGTAGAATTTACCTTGGTTAATTTATTCAAGTCCAAGATTGAGCCCTTAGCTCTGTAGACTTGGAATCTTTATGCGATCCCCCAGAAATGATGAAACCTGGGGCTATTGCCTCAAGTTTGCAAAGCTGGCAAGAGATGGATATTAAAGCCATAGTAGAATGACAATGATTAATTTGCTATAAAAATATATCATTGTCAAGTAGACAGTCTGCAGAATGAATTCTCTGTCCGGAGAAAGTTTCAGAATGTTACTAGGTGATCATGAAATCAGAATAAGAGAATTATTTTTGTCATTTAAATATTTAATAGCATCAGGCTCTGATGCTGCCGTCTGAACATTAGGCCTATACTCGGTGGCTGATAGGCTATTTGGACCTTTGGGTAAAAATTCTGTCTTGGACTTTCTGTCTCCTAATTACCATGTTTGCCACTGTGTTCTCCCTGAAGGTATACATTTCTTTTGTATCTTTCCAGAGATACTCTGTGTCTATCATAGCACATATATATATATATAAAATATATTTTTAGATGAAATAAATATGTATATATTTCATCTAAATGATGGCTAAACACATGATTATGCAACTCGCTTTTTTCCCACTTAACAATATATATCCAGGACATTTTTCCTATTAGCCAAGTACTTACTCATTACTTTTTTTTTTTTAACAGCTGCAAAGAATTCTACCGTAGAGTAGAATGTCATGATTTATTTAACCAGACCCATATTGACAGGCATTGATTATCTTAAATCTTTTGCTAGGACAAACAATGTATCCATGGAGTATCCTCCACCTCGTTGTCCCATCTCAGTTGACTGACCAATTTCTTTTCCTCTTCAATTTGATCTTTCTCAAGATTGACTCTCTTCACTTCTCACCGTATACTCACTGACCCTGGGAAATCTTCGTTCTCATGATTTTATCGTCTGTATGCTGATGCTTCTTACATCTGTATTTCTAACCCCTATGTGCCCTTTCCTGTCCAGAACTGTATGTGAATTGCCTATGGTATCGTTCCATTGGGATATTCATTGCGAATGTCAAGTTTGCGATATGTGCTTCACTGGTTCTCTTGATATGCACCACTTCCCTGCCCCCATCAAATACGTTCTTCCTCAGTATTCCTCCCTACCTGAATGACTGACACCACAAACTCCCAGTGGCTCAAGGTAGAAAGTTGAAAAGAACCATGACTCCTCCTTCCTCTTCAACATCTTCAGGCAGTCAATCATCAAGTATTTTGATTCCTCTTCTCCTATACTTTCACATATCTTTTTTGTTCCTACAGTCCCGTGGTTCTCCAAGTGTGGTTCCCTAACCAGCAGCATTAGCATCACCTGGGAACTTACTAGAAATGCAAATTCTTAAATCCTGCCTCAAACACACTGAATAAGAAACTCTATGGCTCATAGGGCCCAGTGGTTTAACAAGTACCCCGTGTGATTTGGATGCATGCTGAAGTGTGAAAAGCATTCCTCCAGGCCCAATTTCTTAGTTTAGCAATTTGTTCTCTTTCGTTCCTGGATCATTTCAGCAGCCACATAGGTGGTTTCCTTGTCTCCGGACTTATTCACCAGAAATCTCCACACAGATTCCAGAGTCATGTTTCTGAAATGCAAATCTGACCACATTATGTGTGTTTAAAAGTCCTTGGGATTTTCACAATAAAGCTCAGGCTCTCCTTAGTATGACGTGACGCTCTGGCCCCTAGTTTCTCCTCTAGACTCATCATCTCTCATCAACTCCTTCTTTACACTCCGAAGACGGGCTTTGCTGAAATACTTGCAGTTCCAAACATGAATCATTTTCTCTCTTGTTCTTCATTTGTCCCTCTACCTACCATGTTCTCTTTTTCCCTTTGTCACCACCTTTCTTTTCTCCCTCAGTTACAATATTTAGTTCTTTTACCGGCTACCCTTGTCCCTCTAAATAATATCTTTAAACCCCTATTTCTCATTCCCTCAGTGATTGATGACTCTGTGGCTAGAGCAGATTTCTCTGCTGTGGTGTGAGGAACTCAGCATGGAACAGGGATCCTGACTGGCGTCTCCCTATAAATAGGTCGTGCATTTACTTTGATAGACTTCACTTCAGGGGAGTGAGAGGGCAGTGCTTGTCTGGCTTCTCAGCAGTACTTCCTGCCGTGTTTGATGGTTTGCACCCCTAGGTTCTGGTATACCTGTATCCTCCTAACTTCCTTTCCTCTGCTTATGTTTTCCAGAGATTTGTGAAATCCGTATGATTCCCTGTCATTTAAGCATTTAAGCCCTGCATCCCCTGAGGCTACTTTTGCAGTATTTTTTTTCAGTGAGGTTTCAGAAAGTGAATGAAGTGTGTGTGTGTGTGTGTGTGTGTGTGTGTGTGTGTGTGTGTGTACGAGAATCCCTTCTTAAACTGGAAGCACTGGTGAATTTTTATTTTCATTGGGGTATAAGGAACACACGTTCACAATTGTGTAACTAGTAGTTTATGGGTTACAGATTGTCATTTGTTTGCTCATTCGAAGAATATGCAGAGAACAAACACATTCAATCACTTAGCTGCATTTGGCCAATTAAATGTTTGCATTTGGTTTGCATTCTTAGTATCTTGGTGTTTTCTTACCTTTTGGTAGGAGGGCACGTTGAATATGTGTCACTTCTTGATTTAGAAGTGCCCTTAGTGGGTCTCTCAGCGTCCTCTAGTTCGTCAGGAGTTGCGTGATGGTGATATTATATCATCTCTTTTCATTTACGGGCTGGAATACTTCTCTAAAGAGAAACATTCCCTTGTCCATTGTTTGGTTAGAACAGTGGTGCCGTTTGAGTGGTAAAGGCAGAATCAGTATTTGATTTTTTCCCTTTATGTATGAGACTTGATTCCTATCATTTTCCAAGGGGACAAATAAGGGTCCCCCCCCCTTAGGTATTATTGGGAACTCATGGAATTTAAATAAATTTGATGTGTTTTAACCAACTGCTCTTATTATTCTTATTGATGCACAAATTTTCCCATCTTTGGCCCATGTGAATCTCTTCATGTGGACTCCTGAGTCCTTCTGACGTGACCTCAGTCATCTATGATAGTTAAGCTGCCTTGCTATCTGGCATAACAAGATTTTCCACGTTTGCTACTATATTTCCTTCCCACTTACCAAAAGTTAAGAGGAAAACACAAACACTTCTTAAACATGTTCCTGACTCAGAATGGCAAGATCGAGTTTCAGTGGTTCTTCATGGTATTAACCTTCAGAGGATAAACCCTCCGAGGCACTGGTTCTGAATGTGAGTCTGTGCTACATGGAAGCTTAGCTACTTTGGACCACGCTTACCTTCACTGGCACCGTGCCAGGTTCTTGTCTGAGCCACTTTCACCAGCCTTCAGTCATGTCGCTTCTTCATGGAATAAATAGTGCCTTGCCAGGGGATTCTCTAGCAAAGATATCATCACTGAAGAGGAAGTGATTCATTATACATCTCTTGTCCTGAATTGCAAATGAGATCACTTCTCTTTTAAGACTGTCAAGTTTCTCCGACTATATATTCCCCCCTCATCACTGTAAGGAATTATGTTCCCTCAAAAGATATGTTGAAGTACTAAGTAACTCCAATACCTCAGAATGTGACCTTATTTGAAAGTAGGATCATTGTGGGTGTAATAAGTTAAGTGGGGGTCATACCAGAGTCAGGCAGGCCCTTAATCCAATATGACTGGTGTTCATATAAGAAGAGAGAAGACGACGTGAGGAGAGACATGGGGAGAACAGCATTGGACGCTGAAGGGTGAGGTCGGGGTGATGTGGCTGCAAGCCAAGGAATGCGGACAGCTGATGGCTACTTCCAGAAACTAAGAAGAGGCAAGAGAGGATTCAATCCGGAGACTCAGAGGGAGTGTAGCCCTGCTGACATCTTGATTTTGGACTTCTAGCTTCCAGAACTGCCAGGGAGAATACCTTTCTGTCATTGTAAGCCATTCAGTTTGTGGTACTTTGATCCAGCAGCCCTGGGAAACTCATATAATCATCTTCAGCAATAATGTACTACCCTGACCGGTCTTAGTATTGAACTACGGAGTCAATAGTAGAAAGTGTTTTTTAAAAAGGTGCATGTTTTTAAGATTAAAAAGAAATTGTTAGCATTTCTTGGTTTGCACTTAGCACAGAGTGGCTCAAACCCTTATTGAACTGATGGGGAAAAGGAAGTCTCCAGGAGGAAAGTGATTTGCCCAAGGTCACACGGGTATTATGTAGACCAAACAGAACCAGAACTCAGTTCTCAGAATGTGTAATTCAATGCCTTCTCCATTACGTACATTTGAACAATTCCAATTATTTTCAAGTTCCTTTTAGCTCTAGAGACTCTTTGCCTCCTTCTTTTTATCTTTGCAGTGAAAATGTAATAACATGCAATGCAGTGTGCCTAATCCATGGAGTATAGCATGAAGCTCAGAGGAAAGTCCATCCTTATGCCTAAATATAAATCCTTTTATTATATTCACACTGCTTCTGTGAAGGCAGGTTTTGATTTGAGCATCTTTGTAATTCCTCTATGTCTCTAGAGGTCAGTGTGGCTTAAAGAAACTTTGTTTCAAACTATATTCAGTTAACATTTAATTCAAGGCACTTTAATCAAAGGTGACTATAAAATAGTGGCCCAGGGAAACATAAATTAATTCAAAATAACAAATCCTACGAACACTAATATGTATAATACTGATTTTTGGCATATGGAACTTTTCACTGAACCATTAGACCTTAACATATTTGTAAATAGTTAATTCCTATACCTTTTAATGTGTGAAATATTATCGGTTTTGCTTAAAAAATGTATGACTCAATCATTGTAAATTCTTTTTAGAAAGAGATGTTTGCACTTCTATTGAAGGCTGTTTGAATGAACACTTATGACTAGTCATATTATTTCTCTATGATGACATTAGGAAGCAGGTATGTCTTTGTGCTCATGTGGTGTTTCATGCAAACAGGCTTCGTGAGCTACTTGGGATAGAGAATTTCTGTGGGGAAACAAGTGATGCTATTGACAAGTTTGGTCAATCTCTCTGACAACTATCGGTTTAGTTATTTACCAGAGCTTTCTAATTATTTTCCTTTCTTGTTTCCTCTTTCTTTTCTTTTCTTTCTTTCTTTCTTTCTTTCTTTCTTTCTTTCTTTCTTTCTTTCTTTCTTTCTTTCTTTCTTTCTTTCTTGGGATAGGGCATGGGTGAATTACTGATAAATTTGATAGGTTTTACGCCATCAGTAAGACATCTTAGGTGAATGAGAGGCACCTGGGTGGCTCAGTTGGTTAAGATGCCGTTTCTTGGTTTCAGCTTAGGTCATGATCTCAGGGTCATGAGATGGAGCCCTAAGTCAGGCTCCCTGCTCAGTGGGGCATCTGCTTGAGAGTCTCTCCCTCTGCCCCTCCCCCCACTTGTGCATGGGCACACACACTCTCTCTCTCAAATAAATAAATAAATAAATCTTAAAAAAAAAAAGAAATCTTAGGTGAACATGCCAATTGAAGTGCCTTCCGATGAGCAAATAGTAATGTTGAGGCAAGGGAGGGAGAGGAAGGACGACCTAGATTTCCTGAGTTTCCTTGGGGTCAGGCAGCCACTAAAATAGCTAATGCCCCCACCAGCTACAACATAAACAGTTCTGCTATTAATTTTCCCCTTTACTGGGGCTCCATAGGTGATTTTATTTGTAGGAAAGTTCCCATGGCTAAGATTTTAAAAACACTGTATAGCAGATTAAAGACAGGAAATTGTGAATAGGGAGTGCTGAATGGAAGAAGCAAACATGTTGGAGGAATGAAAAGTAGTAGCTTAAAGTATGACTCTAGGGCAAGAGAAAGAACACCCAAAAATGTGGACCAAGATCTCTCTATTCTTAGCAGTCTGGAGCCATTTAGTGTACAGGGAAAAGACTTTACACACCTCAGCAGCCCGTAAGGGCATTATTGTTATTCTCATCATTCAACATTTATTGAACTTTTACAGTGTGCTGGGCACCGCTCTAATAGCAGGGATACTAAAAAATATTTAGGACAGTTTCTGCCCTAAAGTTTAGTTGATGTGGAAAGAAATATACTATATGATAAAAGAACACCTTACCCAAGTCACCATGGCCTACACGATAGCAGAAAGTGATAGCAAAGTTCAGAGGAAGGAGGAATTATGGGTAGTTGGATTTGTCCGGAAAGGAGTCACAAGCAAGTACAACAGATACTCATAGTTATTTGTCAAACCCATTCTCCCTTATTCCTTGGCCCACAGCCTCCTTTGCAATTTTAGGTGTGACCATGTAAATGAGTTCTAGCCAATGAAATATTAGTAGTCAAGAGGTGGGGCACTGTTAGGCCCACTTCATAAAGTCCTCCTACATGTGAGCCTCCACACACTTTCTTTACCTGCAGCAACAACACTGGAAGCCAAGTGTTAAAGATGGCAGAGCCATCGGATGGAAGGAGCCTGGGTTCCTTGGTTCCTAATCATTGCTTGGAGGACAGCTAGTGACAACTGGGCACACCCACTTTTGACCTTATGAGAGCAAGAAATAAACTTCCTTTGTGCTAAGCCATTGATATTTTGGTGTTTTTCCATTATAGCAGCTGATGTTATCTAACTACTGTGGAAAGTGAGACTGGAACAGAATGTTGAAGAATGTTAAAGGATATGTAGGATATAGACGACGACAGAAGATACTGAGGGTATCTCAGACAGGAGGGGTGGATTATGCAGTGTCATAGGGAAGGGAACGTAACACTACTGGCCGAATGGAATATTAAAGAAGGAGGTCACAGAGTCAGGTAGCTACCTCAGCTTATAGAGACTAAAGGGTCTAGACCTGATTTTGCTGCTGAGGTGGCAATTGAAAAGGCAGAGAAATACACCGTTATACCTTAGGATGATAAATGTTTGTTGTTTCAGTGCTGGTCGAACCATGTTCTGGGAAGATTCATCAGGTGGCAACGTATGGGATGGATTGGTTATTGGTGATGTCAGAGTGGAGGTAGAGAGGTCTTCTAGAGATTGAGTGAGCTCCTGGATTGGGTGATTGGTGAGGGAGGGGATCAGAGCTGAATGAGGGAGGTGTTATTAAGAATGAATGTGCCTGACTAGGTGGGAGCACTGAGAGAGGAAGGAAGGAATGTGACTTCCATGTCTGTATGTTAGCTCAGAAAAGTGGATAATGCTTCCAAGTATGAGCTTGGGGTACAAAACAAGAGTGTAATGTTTATTGCTGTCCTCAGGAAAGCAAGGTAGTATATAACATATTCTAGAAAGATTACCATCATGGTAGTTAACATACAAAAATGTCAGAATATGGCACTCTCACAAATCTATTTTACCTTTCTGGGCACACAGAAAGACTACATTTCCCAGCCTTCCTTGCAGCAAGGTGAAAACATGTGGCCGAGTTCTAGCCAAAGGAATATGTATGTAGATGGCGTATACCACTTCTAGTTCTATCCATAAAGCTGTGTTTGATTTCCCAGCCTCTCCTCTTCTGTGGCAATCTCGGAAGCTACCTGTTCCAAATGATGAGCTGCCGTCTGGAAGAATCTTGGATCCCTGAATTATCACTTGGACGAGAGCTTTCCAAAATTGTCACCTACCCACATTGAACCATGACTTGAGAGAGAAATAAATCTTTATTGTTTGAACTTCTGAGATTTTCAGGTATATTAATTATAGCTGCATAGCTAATCGCTTTCTGAATTACACTTATTCAGTCATTCAGCAAACTTTTATTGAGCGTCTAATATGTTCAAGGAATGGGCTAGCGAAAGTCAAACTTTATTCATAATATCTCCTGGTGAAATATTCCCATGACAGCAAAGTTCCAACAGGTCTTTACAATCTAGAAATTCTCTAAAATTTTGAAATTATGCACTTCCTCTTTATGCTCATCCTCCCATTCTTTTTGATCTTAGTTATTAAATTCTAACACTTGTTTCATTTTTTTTAAAGAGGAGAGTTGACTGTATTTCAACTCTGTCTTTTATTAAATTCCTTTTTGACAAAATTTCCTCTCAACAGATGAGAGAGGCTTAAAATAAGAAAAACTTATCTTACAATATCTTGTCTAAGATAGTTTTGGGGGTGTTGACAGATACAGTGTAGAGTTTCTTTTATTTTTCCTTTATCTGACACTCATTGACTTAATGATGCCAAAACATCTGCCCACATGCACTGGAGATCTGAGCAGAGATTAAAAACCTTGATCACCTTGGGAATTCTGGTTCTGCTGCAAGAGGTTAAAAAACCTAAATTTTTATTGAAATGGATTTACTATATCTTCTCTCTGTCAGATCCAACTTCACATTTGAATGTGGGAGTCTGATGTGAAAACCGATCTAAGAATAAATTAGCTTCCAATGTATTTTTAAATCCTCATCATTATTTTCATTGAACAGTGCCTGAGTAATGACCAGATACCATTGTCTGTATGCAAACTGTAGGTAGACCTAATTTCTGGAAAACAGACTGTTGTCTTAATCAGTGTCACTTCATACTTTTATGGAAATGAAGTTGTAGGTGGGTTGGAAGGTGATAGCTAGTACATAGTTTTGACATTTTCCCCTAAATAAAAGTGGTTATATTGGGGTACCTGGGTGGTTCAGTTGGTTGAGCGTCTCACTAGTGATTTTGGCTCAGGTCACCATCTCATTGGTCTTGGGATGGAGGCCCTTGTGTGGGGCTCCGCGCTCAGTGGGAAATCTGCTTCACATTCTCTCTCTCCCTCTGCCAGTCCCTCCACTTGTGAGTGCATGCTTTCTCTCTCTCTAAAATAAATAAATGCATCTTTAAAGAAAAAGCAGTGGTATTATTTTTATGCTTATAAATACCCTCTGTGAACATTTAAAAATTGGAGCAGTATAGAGAACATGAGAATGAAGAGAGGAATACCCCAAAACCCACAAAGAAGAGAGAATTACTGGTAATATTTTGGAGTATATCCCTTCAACTTTCTTTATTCACAAACAAAAACACACATATACTCAAAGGCAGACAGTTTTATATAAATAGAATTGCACTACAGATATTTTTTAATTTAAATTTTTACTCACAAATCTGACATGGGTGTATTTGTCTATCAACAAATCTAGAGATCCAAAATCGTCTTAAGAACTATAAATTCCCTTGTAGGAAAATATCACAATATAACAAGTCTTCTGTTGATGGAAATTCAGGTTGTTTTCAATTTTTCACTATTATATGGTACAAAAAATTATAAAGAATGGTGCCATTAACTTATGTGTATGTATCTTTGAATTTGTGTGAGTAGTATAAATTATGAGGGTAAAAGTGCTGGGAGGATTTGATATTCCCAAGTTTAATATTGCTGGAAGGAGACAATATTTGTCATTTTGGCTAATGCATTGGCAAGATAGTAGAGAGAAGAAGGATGACTAAATTTCCAGGGCATGAGAGAAGGTGATTCCGTCTTCCAGTCTACTGGGAGCGAGTCAAAACCACCTAAGATACGTGAGAGCCTGAGTTGCTTCTAAACACCATCCCGTAGGTCTTTAAAATCTTTCTTTGTTATGGAGGTTTGTCTTTCAATGTGCGACAATCTTTGGTGTATTAGGCTATTTATCAAAGCTGAAGCCAAGACATGAATTTCATATGGGTGGCAAGAAGGGGAGGGCTTTTATGAGCGTAGAGTAATGCCACACCTGCTTGCAGTTCACCTGCTTCTTCTCTTGCCCCCAGCCGTTTGTGGAATCCCCCATGACGCAGTTCACTTGCGCTGTGTGGCGAAGTCATCCATGAGCTCCTGGAGGTTTCCATCTGGCTGCGTTGTTCCCACACCTCTGCTGAAGGAGGGGCATCTGCTGTCTTTATTTCCTCATCTCTTCCCACTGCCTCACATTTGATAAGTAGTCTGAAAAGGCAAGTTGGAAGAGGTTGGAGTTTTAGGGTTGTGAGACCAAAGGATCTGGAGTCTGTATTGGTCAAGGCTATGGTAACAAGAACAAACCCACAAAATCTCTGAAGTCTTAAGGGATTAGCATATCACAAGCTCGTTTCCTGCTTTCAGAAAGACTGATGCACATTCCTACAGCAACTCTCCTCCACGTGGTGTCACCTGGATCGAGGCTTTTTCTCTGTTTTCAGATTCCGCCATCTCATCTCAACTCATGGCTTCTGGGGTTGCCATTCTTCCGTGCCTCAGTTCAGAAGGGACACACATCATTGCCATTTGCTCATAATTTGTTCTGCTCACAGCCCATTGGCTGCATGACCCCAGCTGAACCGCATGGAGGCTGCGAAATGCAGGGGAGCACGCAGACTAATTGGTGAGCACTCTGTCAGGCACAGGCAGACCTGGTATCAATTCATAGTTCTGCTTCTTGCTAGTTTGGAACCTGGGCAAGTTTGTTAACATTTCTGTGTCTCAGTTTTCCCACTTGTAAAACGGGGGGCAGAATACCTCTTTCACATGGTGTTGAATGAGATAATATGTGTAAAGACACACAGTACGTTCTCAAGAAAATAGTAGCTACTAGTGCTAGTGGGAGCCACCCTGGGAAAGGAATATAATTAGAACTGGTCAGGGCTTGAGTTGTTATGAGAATCAGAGCGGTGAGGGTTCACTCCCAGTAAGGTTGACGAAGGAAAGCTTCCTAGTGGAGAAAGCGTTTGAGCTGGGTTCCGAAAAATTTGCTCGTCCTCCTTTAAATCCCTGGAGGAAAGAGCAGTGTTGCAGAGACTGGGGCATTAGGGGGAAGAAATTAGTGCTGAGGAGATTTCAGTGTGTTCTGACCTGAAATGAAAAACAAATTATGAGTAAATGACAAGTAAGCCAGTATTCGTTATGAGTCAGTGGTCTGTGCTTCATAAACAAAAGACTTCAATCCTCGTTACATTATTTTGGGGTCTGCTGTGAGGCTGGGTATAGAAATCATGTCCCTCTGAGTTAGGGCAACCACAGGATTTGAGCTCCAAAGTTCTGAGCTGGGGGGTGAAACGACCCTGTAAGGAGGAGCCTGGTTCTCCCACAAGAAGTTTGAAGCACACTGAGAGCTAGATTTTTTTTTTTTTTACGTACCTTTTGAAACAAAAGAAATTCACTGAGCTTAATTATGGGGATGAAGGGTGAGTGAGGCTCATATGGTATTCCTAACAACCCTAGAGGGTATTATGCTCAGTGAAATGTCAGAGAAAGACAAATACCATATGATTTCACTTATATGTGGAGTCTAAAAAAACAAATGAACAAAAGCAGAAACAGATCCATAAATACGGAGAACAAACTGATGGCTACCACATGGGGGAAGTAGGCAACATGGGTAAAGGAGAGGGGGAGGTACAGACTTTCAGTCATGCACTGACTAAATCATGGGGATGGACAACCTAGCAGAGGGAGTACAGTAATTATATTGTGATAACTTGGTGTGACGACATGGTAAGTACACCGATTGTGGTGAGCAGTGCGTACTGCATACAACTGGCAAAACACTGTGTTGTACGTTCGAAAATAATAGAACATTGTATGTCAACGCTACTTCAATTAAAAAAATAATTAAAAAAATGGCGAATTGCTTCTGGAACCACCCGGGTCCCTGGCTCTCCGATCTTTGGTTCCAGAGCTCAGCTTGTGAACTTCACATCTCTCCCTTGATTTGTACAACTTGTAAAGTAGAAACTCTCTGGTTTGCCTGACTTGCCTTTCCCCTTAATTCTTGATCCTGCTTACCTGCCCAGTTTTGGGAGCTACCCACAATTGGTGTCAACCTTAGTTGGTCCGTGCCTCAGAAGGCCTCTTTGTCCTGGCTGAGCTAGAACTCTCTATCAGCTCAATCCTAGGAAGCCCGGTTTGTTGCTTTTGTGCTGGTGGTGTCAAGAATGAATGCCCCAGAGTCAGGCCACCTGTGTCTAGAATCCTGTGTTTGCCACTTACTGGCCGAATGACCTGAGTCAAGACCCTCAACCTCTTTGTGCCTCAGTTTTCTCGCTTGGAAAATGGGGATAATAATAATAGGACTGGCTTCATGGGTTGTTGTGAACATTAAGTGAGGATTAAATTGAGTGCCTGGCCTTAGTAAGTATTATTTAGAGCAAGGGTGCCCTGGGAGCACAGGGAAGGAAGCCATTAATATGGCCCAGGAGAAGCTGGAAAAGCTGCACAGAAATGATGGTAGTTGGACAGGACTTGGATCGATGAGTGATTTCACGGAGGGGGACTTGGAGCGGGTGTAATCTAAGAAGAAAGACTGATGCAAAAGGCTCAGGTATAAGACATAAAATGGAAGTTCATCCGACTCACAGGGCATTGAATGAATGAAGGGGGCCGGGGAGGGGAGGCATGACAAGTGTCAAGGCTGGAGAGGTAGGACAAGGGGAAATTAGGACTTAAAGGCTAAAGCAGTGAGTTGGTACTTTACTTCTACACAGCAGGAAGCCAATGAAGATCTTCGGGCTAGGAAGTGATTGTGGTCAGGTTTGTAAGATCACACTGGCTGTGGTGTGAGGGATGGATTACAGAGAACTGGAGGGTTAGCAAGAAACCCAACTGAATGGCTATTTCACTAATCTGGGTGGAGAAATCATGTGAGAGCTTTATATAATGGGCCATTAGTAATGATTACTCTCCCCCTTTCTTCTTTCTATTGGATTTTTGGATGAGGTTTGTTTTTGCTTGTTTTGTTTTTCTGTTACTGCATATTTATGTTTTGTCCCAAAAGCGTAACATGAAAAAAGTCGGTCGTTATAGTAAAAATCACAGTATAAACCCAATACACTGCCTTCTCTCCACTTCACGCATTGCATTAGTCGATTTGAAAACCTTCCTATGGCCAGTGCAGCCAATGATGGGTTAAAATGTATTTGACGCAGTACCAGCTTTAAGTATGTGTGAGCTTCAGTGGCCCAGCATTTAGCCCTTCCTCTGCTTCACTTGTCACACCATTAGCGGTATGCCTGGGTGAGTGACCTAGGGTTAAGGATTAAGTTTAAAAACCATCTTGGCATTTTTCTGCTTGCATTGGTTGGACTTAGACTGAGATTTCATTAAATATTTAATTTTATTTGGTTGCTGCAGGGTAAAGTCTAAAAGAAGTCCAAATGGTCTTTTATGTTTGCAGTTCACCTGCACTTCCTGTTACTCTTAAATGGAAGGATCTTGCTTTCAGACGCAAAGTTATTTCAAGAATTTTACTAGCATATGCATTACTTCAAGTGTTTTGAATTATGTTACCTATAGAACTAATCCATCAAAAGCTTTGTAAAAGCCCTGCACAGGTTTGGAGAGTGTGCCCAGTTGGAATTCTAAGCCATATTTCCTGGCCAAACCTTCCGTTCATTTATAAAACTCATGTCCCCCCCGCCCACCTCCCCGTGCTTGGCACCTCCCGAAAAAGTAGCAAAGCTACCCATCGTTTTAGAAATTCCTTTTCTCAGGGCAGCCAGAGCAAAAATCTACAAAGATAGAAGAAAACTCTGACAGAGATCTTTTTTTTCAAACATGTTTCTGTTTAGCTCAGAGAGACTATATACATGCAGTGTTCCTTTTCCTGAATACTGAATGAAAGGGTTTTAGAGTCGCCGGTTCACCACTCTTTGAAACATTCCTCTTCATTAAACAACCCTCGGAAATGTTGGGCCCAACCGGAATAGTAATCAGGCTCCTCTTCGCTTCCTCTCTTTGCTCAGGTCTTCAGAGTAGAAGGTAACTGGCGCTGTCTCCCAAAGCGGTTCCCCCAGAGGCAATTAATTAATGTGGTGAAATCGCCATTGGAAGCAGCCCCCCACCTTCCCCGGGAGGATTTTTGAGTTTTTCAGTGGGTTTTTTTTTTTTTGGAGGGGGGACCTCCAGCTGACACTGAAGACTCTTCTTTGTTATTAGTATCTTTTGTGACTCTGTCTGGGTGTGCTAGAAAGTTCCAAGGAATTACCTATCATCTGTGCTTCCAAAGCCACTAGAGGTCCCCCTTAATTTTTCTTTTCTTTACACCTACATTGCCATCTTCATTTAGAAACCGTCTCTTAGCTTCTGTGCAGCCAGCCTCTGGAGGACTAGGAGAGCTGTCTTCAGATATATGGAAGTTCATCAAGTGGAGGAGGATTTAAGGTTTTGATTTATAGCTCCGAGTGATAGTACCAGGGTATGCAGGCGAAAATGTCAGGAGGCAAGCATTCTCCCCAGTGTCTGATCTGCAGGTCTGCAGAATGCTGATGGGTGCTGGGGTTGGAGTATGGACGGTTTCAGGGTTCAATAAATTAGGAAATACTGCATTAAAGTGGTTAAATGGATTTATCAAAGCCGATGGGTGTTGTAAGTATCTAAAAGGAGCATATGATGTATGCTGATTTGACCATGGGATGTTTCATGGAGCAGATTAAGAGATAAGTACTTCTTAGTTAAGTACTGAGAAAGTTGATTTGCTGCTTAACATGAGGATAAATTTTACTATTATAAATTAGAAGCCTTAGATGTGAGTTATACATGCAATCAAATGCTGTGGGACCCCAAACACAAATATAAACACTTTGGGATTCGGTTTATTTGTAAAACAGGAAGTAGAACTGAATATTTGAGAGGTCCCTCCTGGCTCCAAACTGCTATGAGTGGCGTTGGGCCATACAGACCCTCCCATCTGTTGAGATGTTCACATCTGAATTGGATCCCCCAGATGGGCATGTAGCACAGGCGTTCATGCCGGTTGTTAAACATACTTACCAGCACTCCACTCACTTCCAGAGCCTTATCAGAAGGCTATCTTTCAGTTGCGTCTCTTCCGAAGTTGTACATAGCACTGCGACTATTACTACCATGTTAACTGCAAAAGGAAGTTAATGATAGTGTTGATTTCACTGTTACATATTTAGGGTTTACTTTATTTAATAAGTGATTGAAGATTGGTTCAAAGATATATGTTATTTTGCTAGACTATGGTGATGATATTATGATGATATTATTATAAATGATGACTCATTTTGGAATTTAAAAGACTAGAAGAGTTTGTATTATTAACATCCATAGGGGTTAAAAGAAAGTCATGGTATTATTTAAAACTAGGTTCTTTTCAGCCACGTATAAGGGATATTTAGAATGGGGGAAGAGCATGGGAAGTTGATGTTTTGCAACAAAGACCTTTTATCTCTTCCTGTAGGTAAATCTAACATAAAGTGCTTCTTAACTCTGCCCCAATAACTGTTGGGGGAGATCATTTTAATCAGCAATGAGTGCCATAAATATCTTGTGTCCGTAAGCAGAATGAATATGCTTCAGAGATGACGGTCGTGTTCAACCTAACACTGAGCAGTTTGGACCCTCTCTTGTAAACTGCCTTTGGATATTTGAGGGGTCATTAGAGGTATGAATGATTAGAGTCTTATGGAATTTGAGTGAGTGAATTTGGCCAGCAAGTGGAAGGAAATAGGTTGCAGCTCCTTTTCACAATTTTCTGAAAGCCAGAGATTTCCAGAAATGGGATAGATTGGCACAGAGGAAATGAGTTCCCCTTTGCCAGGTGCCTCCATGGGATATAGTTCAGCTCTGGGAAGTAAAGGAACTAGACTATCTAAAACATCTCTTCTAATTTTGTGATTTGGGGCTCTTAAGCCTTGCTTAGTTACAGACACCACTTAGCCCTTGTAAACGGCAGCACAACTTAGCTATATTTTGGAGCAACTTGGAAATAATACCGGCAAAAATACTGGAAAAAAACAAAGAAAAAATCACTATCAGGGTGTGTTATATGAGTGCATTCTCAGGGATGGTCTAACTCTGCTGTGGATTTTACTAGAGGGCCGTTAACCCACTTTATAGCTATCCACCAACCCACAGCCATGGGTAAGCTTGGAATAAGATGTGTCTAAACCTTTGGAGGCATATAGGCCAGATGTGCCGATTACAGGAGTGCTCTGCCATCCAGCCATATGTCTAGGCATTCTTGTATCTTCTGCATATTTTGTCAAGATATCATAACCTGGAATAACTCAGTGGGACCTTCATTTTGTTTTTAAAGCAAGTACATATTAAGCACCTATTTTGTGCCAGCTAGGAACTCTACTGAAGTTGGCTGTGTTTCACAGCTACGAGGGAGAACAATTTTCAATCATTATTTCGTTGGAACTGATTTTCAATTCACTATACCAAGGATTTCTATTCTATCATTCTGAAACTAAGGATTTCGTTCCTGGAGCTGAGGAATTTCATAGTGCCCTGATGTACTTTGGAAATGTCTCTTTTGTGGACAATGTGTGAAGGAACAAGTCCAGGGAAACACATATCTAGTCCTTAGTTGGGAACATTGAGATGAGACTAATTGCTATTGAACTGGCTGCATGAATTTATAGTCATATATAGTAAATGTTGCATTCGAAAGCTGTAATATTTGCTAATGTTGGCAGCATGGAAGCTAATTAATCACTCTCTTTATGCTTTAGATAGGCAGTGTTTGCATATTCATCATAGGCCATGACTGACACTCCAAAGAGGTTGGAGCTCAAGTTGAAAAACGTGTTGACTGTTATAGGATCAAGTGTCTCCTGGGTAGGATTAGTGTGATGATTTAATTTAATTTATTAATTTATTCAGAATTTAATTCCAGGATACTATTGTTTTTTCAAATATGTTTTCTTGCCTCCTTCTCTCCCTTCCTCCTTCTCTTCCTCTGTATAATAAAATTGGTGTCATCCAATTTTTGTTCATGTTTTTATATCCACCACCAAGCTCAGAACTAAATTTAGTATTCAGTTGTGGAAAGTCACTCATTCATAATTCCTAGTTGACTGTTCTCTCATCTTTTTAATGATCTATTACAGCTATTTTGTTCCATATACATCTTTATAGCATATATTCCTTCAAATTAGTTTTAGAAATGGGCAGAATCTACATGATACATACGTTAAAAAAATGCAGGCAGGAAAAGTGCTATTAATAGATGAAGCGTTTGCACTGCACTAGTAGTTTTGAGTGTCTAAAGTTTTGCATTTCACACCAGAGAATCAGGCTCTATCATAAGGAAACATCTTATATGAAAATATTAAACATGAGTTAAGACAAGGTTGGGTGCCATCTGCTTAGTGTTTTCATATTAAGTAGAACTTTCCACTACTTGGAGAGTTTTTCCAAAATAAATACTTTGATTCTCTTTGCCAATTTCCCCATCTTCCATGATAAGCAGAAATAATTATATAATTATACATAGATCTTCAAATTTAGAAACCTACTACACCCTAGATAGGACTAGAGCTGTTAGAGAGGGGCACGTGGAAGGTTGATGTCTGCGTAGACTGCGTGGGGCTGGCTCGGTGGGTGCAGCAGCAGAAGTGGTCTAGAGAGGGTTGATGGGATCCACCTGGTAAAAGCTCTATTGCCGGAGAAGTCATCAGGTAGGGCGGGGAGATCTAGCAGCTCCTTGGAGGGCTGGTTATCAAATTTGGCCCCACATTGGAATCATCTGGGAAGCTTTAGAAACTACCGAAGCCTGGGGAAATGTGCCAAGGTCAGTGTGGTACAGATTTTTTTTGGGGGGGGGGTCAAGGGCTTTTTTTTCCTGCAGCATAACTGTCTATACCATTACTAGCCTTTGCAGGATGTGGGGTTGCCTTCCACGGGGCTTAGGACTGGAAGGAAGGTGGGATTTTTTTCTTTAGAAAGACACAGGTGAGTAGTCCTCACGGTTCTGTTGTAGGAAACTGTTCTATTTTCGTTTGAATAATGTGGCTTCTTTAACGCTGGCTTTAGTGTAACCTCTGCCTTATTCCTTAGGGACAGAGACTGTGTCCACAGAAAGAAATCATCTGTTTGCTTATTTCAAATTGCACTTCATAATCAATACATATGAAATGCTTGTGGTGAAGCATGTAGGACCCGAATTTGCCTCGTTGGGAAACGCTTTCTCTACCTCTTACTAGCACTGTGACTCCGGGCTAGTTACTTAATGCCCTTACATGTAGAATGTGTATATTAGTAATGCCGACCTTCTAAGTTTTTATTGTAAGTATGAGATAATATAATGTAAGTAAACAGAAGATAGCCTGGGATATAATTAACCCTAGGTCAGTGGGTGTTCAAGTGTCATCCTTAGGCCAGAAACATTAGGGTCACCTGGGGACTTGTTAGAAATGGAGATTCTCTACGTCCACCACGGACTTACTGAGACTTAGTGATTCAGAAACTCTGGGGGGTGGAGATGGGGCAGCAATTTCTGTTTTAACCCTCCAGAAGATTCTGATATTGACTAAAGTTTAACTTTCACAGTGTTAAAAATAACTTGTGTTTTTTAAATTAATTCCCACCAGCACACATTTTAAATTGCAAACTCATTCTGGTGGTTATTACACTGTCTAAAAAGAAACATCTTCTTATGACTAATTAAACTATTTACATTTAAATAGCCAAACTATTCTTCTCAATTCATAATTTAAACAATTACTTTAAAGTGATTTATTTATAATTATCACTTTCATCCCTGAAAAACTACTACAAGTTTTCCAACTGGGGTATACCAGTCCAGGAGAGAAATTTTCCACATTGCTCTGGGATAACACTTGGAGAACATGAGGAATAAGGGTAGCTCACTCACACCTTCCAGATTGTGATAAACCAAACTGGGTGGGAAGATGCCATATATGAAAGGCCTGAAAGTCAGGGAAATTAAGCTTGATCTAGTAAAAATCAACCATGACCTTTGAACTTTTTTGAGTATGGAAGTAGTGCAATAAATGGAAAGTGGAAAGGTTGAATTATAGTGGGCAGGGCTGGATACCCAAGGGCAGGGTCTTCGAGCTGGCCAAGCACTGAGAAATGTGGAAGTTTGTCCTAGAATATAGGGGTGGGAAGAGGCTGGGAGAGAAACTCACTGGCCTCTACCAGAGACTCTATGTCAAATTACAATAAAAGCAGTGACATGACTAGGCCCAAGGATGTCATCCAAAGGGACATCTTCTCATGGGGGTTGTGAAGCTTATAGGGTTTCTTAGACATGGGCTAGGCAATTGCTTTTATTTCTGGGTGATCTTTCTTCATTAGCTAGTGGGTAGAGGCACAGGCTGACAAGACAAAATAGGTGATCTGGATCTCATCACATGTCCCGAGATTGGGGGGAAAACTTCAGAGCATGTCTTTTCCAGGGTTTGTGCCAACTGTACTGGATATGGACCATCTAGACTCTGGTGCCCTAGGTGTGTGTGTGTAAGTGTGTGTGTGTGTGTGTGTGTGTGTGTGTGTGTGTGTGTGTAAGAGAGAGAGAGAGGGAGAAAGAGAGAGGTGGTCTCCTTGTTTATTTTTCCCTCAACGTTATTTTGTGAGTCACTTGGGTGTGGGCGTTTTCTCAGGAAAAGCCGGGCGTTCTGTGTACTAGAGCCTTTGTTACAGGGTCTGCGTGGGAATCAGGTGGACTTCTACTCCTGGGGAAATCCTTGCTTCACTTTTTTTAGATGCGCGGAGTCAGTTGCCTTTTATTCCATGGTCCTGGGACTTGCAGCTGTTGGGTGTTGAGTGTGACAGCATTTAATTTTTGCCAGGGTCACTGTAACATGAAAGTTTTCCTCCTGAGTAGATGTTGTGGTAGGGATAGGGAAGCAGACCCATGATTTCTAGAGACCCCTTCCTTTGGACTTCTCTGTTGTAATAAGTTAGACTTGGTACTGTGATTATTGGTTCGTGGAAAGGTTTGGGCATTAGACACCAGATAAGTCTGGGGAGTTATTTAGACCATGTTCAAAGTCATCACTTGGGCTTTGGTAAGTGGAGGTGCCCAAGGTCACCAGGATTGCCTCCACCTATTTTATGAATTCCATTTCTCAAACAGGGAAAACCATCAGCCAGCAGGGATATTGGAGATCTCTCTCCCTCTCGCCCTCTCCCTTCCCTCTTTCTCCCCCTTCTTCTCTCTCTCTGTCTCTGTCATCTATGTATCTATCATCTGTCCTCTGTCTATCATCTCCCTGATCTCTTTGTTTAGGCAAGAATCACACAATCACAGCATATGTGCCTGAAGATATTTCTATTGTCAGAATAAGTAAATTATTCCTCTTTAAAGCTTTATTTAGCCTTTAGAGGCCTATTAAAAAACCAGCATGTGATCCTTTAAATGACACTCTAAGTTATTGTTTTAGTTCAAAAAGCTATTTCAGTGAAATCGGAGTGAGTCTGAATAGTGCTGGTTCAATGCTTTCCCATCGGCCAACTTTCCACCTGGTCTTTCTAGCACCACCACCCATTGAGATAAGCAACAGGGTCCTTTGATGCAGAGGAACAATGGGGATGTAGGAACCCCCTTTCAAGAGAATGATGAAAGAATCCAATGGGCATTTAGTTTTCTTTTATTCCTGATTCATTCTTCTTAATAATAGCTGAAAGTTCACCCTTAGAGTTCAGAAAAGTCGGAATGTTACAAGTGATAGACGATCTTAAGAAAAAGAGTACAGACTCACTAGGAGGAAAACAGTAACCAGTTGTTCAAGTGTGTGTGTGTTGGGGGTGGGGGGAGGAGAGAAGGAGAGAGAGCGCGCTTACACTTGGATGTGCATAGGGCACCTCTTGCATTAAACATCTTAGAAAGTGTAGGCACAGCTGGTGCCTGGACAGTGAGTTGTGTGATCTCTGACACATCAAATAATCCTCTTCTGTTCATCTACTTCGTAATTACGGTCTGCCAAATTTCCTTTCGGTATTTATTTTAAACATAAATACCCAGCTAGAGCAATTTAACCCTTTGCATCCTCACCAGCTGTTTCATTTGCATCATTGACTCAAATGTCACCCTGAGCTGTTGACACCTGCCTGTGTGACCTTATCTTCCATACTCTTTCATTTCACATAGGTCAACACTTGGCTCTGAACTGGTAGTAAATTTCAGGCACTACTGATTCAGGCTGGGCAGCTAGAGGTGAAAGGCTTTATCTCGCTAGAATCCTTGTGAAAGAGCCAGTCACTCAAAAAGCAATTTTGAATCTTTTACACAAAGCAGAAAGATTAACACTGTTACTGAGGTGACATTAAACAAGTAGCTTTTTTCAGTGCCTCATCCTTGTGATGGAGGTTACTCTGAGTTGCTGACCAGGTACTGTGGTCTTCTGGAAGCTTGGCTCTTGGGCGGGTAAATGTGCTCTTTAGTCCTGTCATTATTATCGTGATTTTTTTCAATCACCATTTGGATGGGGGGATAGCAATCCATCACGTTTATCTTCTCACATCAAAGCGTCAGTTCCGTTTTGGAAGGCTTATCACTATCCTTGATCTGCTGTTTAGCACCTACCTGTCATCCCTTGACTTGCCGCATCCACTTAGCCCGAGAGAAGATGATGAATTATATAGGACACGCCTCTTCTCTTTGCAGGGAGCTTCTAATACTCAAGATTCAGAGTAGCTTAGACGCATTAGGCTTATTGGCCGTGGGCCAGTGTAAAATTACACTTGGAATTTCTCTAGAAGAAAGTCTACTCTCTCTCCTTTCTCTAAATATCTCTACTTCCTGACACTTCTTTGGTCCTGTTTTATCTTGAAACTATTTGCCATTTCCTAAGAAGGACAGAGAGAGAGAGAGGTTTGGGGGCGAGCAAGCTCCCAGCTGAGGGATACTCTATACGGACGCCTGGAGCAGGTGGGATGCAAGCAGAGGGTATTTATGGCTTTTTATGTCATTTGCCCTCACTCCCATACAATACTTGGCAGAAATTATGACTGAAACCATTCAAAATTGTGGAAGGTATTTTCTGTGCTGGTTGCTATGCTAAGTGATGGTATTTACAACATTGTGGAATTTATAGGACAGTTATTATCCCTATTTTATGGGTGAATAGACTAAGGATAAGAAAGATTAAGTGAATTACCCACGGTCCCATGGTAACTAAGCGGCAAAGCCAGGTCAGAAACCTATTTGCTCTGACTACATGTCATTTTGCACAGTCACTAAGATAACATAGGTCAACTTCTTGATATTTAGTCCCCTCTGTTCCTCTCCTGTTCCTCTTTCCAATGCTGGGTCTGTGTGTCTCCATTTTCAGGTCACCTTCAGTTGGAATAGTTAGCACTTTTTTTTTCTTTTCTTTTTCTTTTTTTTAAAAAAGATGTTATATATTTATTTGAGAGAGAGAGACAGAGATAGTGAGAGAGAGCACCAGTGGGGAGGAGAGGGAGAAGCAGGCTCCCTGCTGAGCAGGGAGTCTGATGCAGGGACTGGATCCCAGGATCCTGGGATCATGACCTGAGCCAAAGGCAGACGCTTAACTCACTGAGTCAGCCACCCAGGTGCCCCAGTAGTTAGCACTTTTGTTGAATATTATTTCTAGAGGTAATTCTCAGATCTCCCAGACAAAGGAGTCCCTCTGATAAATGCTCTCCATGCAACTGGCACTTCTCTTTCAGGGTGTTTATCACAACTAATCATTTGTTGTGCAATTATTTTGTAATGTCTCTTTTCCATACGAGACTTTATAGTCCATGTGAACAGAAATCATCTCTGACTTGCTCATCGTCAGAACTCTAGCTTTGGCGGCGGCTACACACCTAAAAGCAACTCAAACCCTAATTCTTAAGTAAGTGAAGGAATGACAAGCACTTGATGAGTGGTAGCTGTTGTGTTGTATTCGCTGTTGTTGATAACTGGATAGAATGCCTTACACAGGTATCAGTGGGGAAATTGATGAACCTGTTACAAAAGGAAGGCCAGGGTTGGTGATTTCTGAATATGGCCTGAGGTTGAGGTGATGGCATAAAGAATGACATGTTCAGAACGGAAGCAGGAGGCAGGAAGAGGGGCGAGCAAGTTAGCACATGCTTTGCCTTGACCTAGCCGCCAGTCACTTCTCAAGAACTCCAGAAAAAGAATAGCCTTTCAACTGATGGCTTTTATTCAAAGGAAAGAATTGGTTCATCTCTAAGCTTTCGTGTGTTAATAAAGAAAGATCTTGAGGCAATTCAGTTATATAGTTTTCTTCCCCCAGATATTTTCCAGTTTCCCCCATTGTTTTTCAGTGCTAGTTATGGCTTTCTACATTCTTAATCACAATTTATTTTTGAGACAATTATCTTTGTGTCTTATGAGCTTGAAGCATTCTCTTTCATATCTGCGTGAGGTTTAGGGAGAGATTTCTTTTTTTCCTCTAGGTTTTGCTGCACACTCAGTCATGTGAGATGGCTCCTATTGTATTTCTTTCAGGTCTGTTTCGTAGTGTATCTATGAGGCGGCTTTGCAATATCTTAGCCAAAGATAATATAATCTGACCCAGGCTGGCCTCCGATTGCTCAGTCTGATTTGTAGATTGAAGTTTCACACTGCAGAGATATTAAGAATGTCAGTTTCGAGAGCTTTCCGGCTAGCCAAAACAACCATTGTAGCAGTGTTTTTAATTCATTCAAGGAGATCGTGTCCAGCAAATGTAGCACTGTAACAATACAGCAAAATATTTTTAACCGAGGAAATCTGATTTTACTGCACCAAAATTTATTTAAGACTGCAGAAACAGTTTCTTTTTTTTGTATAATAGGAAATTATGGTTCTAGACAAGTAAGACTGAGGTAGTCAAATATATAATAAGACATGCAGACACACAAATGACTGTTAAACACAAAACGCATGTAATTAAAGCTAGAAAACAATTATCCTACTCACTCAAAGAAAAAATGAGGCAACTTGCCGAAATACACAAAATACGATAGGATAAAAAATAAGCAGAAGAGTTTCTATTCAATTTGGGACCAACATGAGAGGAGAAGGTTTCGTTTTTGTAAAGTTGTTTGAGTAGCAACAGATCTTTATTTTTAAATAACAAAACTACATTTTTACTGAGACGGTGTCAGGATTTTCTGGGTGCAGTGAAAGAAATATAGGAAGACTCTGTTGTACGAATAGACAAATTAGCAAAAATAGAAATACCGTATGATCCTGTAATTCCACTACTAGGTATCCGCCCAAAGAAAATGAAAGCACTAATTCAAAGAGATGTATGCACTCCTATGCTTATTGCAGCATTATTTACAATAGCCAACATATGGAAGTGACCCAGTGTCCACCAATAGTTGAATGGATAAAGAAGGTGCAGTATTTTATACATGTATATGTATATAAAATACATATATATATTTTATACATACACACACACACAATGGAATATTACTGAGCCACAAAGAGAATGAGATCTTATCATTTGCCACAACATAGATAGACCTAGAAGGTATTATGCTAAGTGAAATAAGTCAGACAGAGAAAGACATAATACCATATGATTTTACTTACATATGCAATATAAAAAACAAAACAAATGAACATATGCAAACAAATAAGCAGAAATAGATCCATAAATACAGAAAACAAACTGACGGTTGCCAGAGGGGAGAGGGTGGGGGATGGGCAAAATGGGTGAAGGAGAGTGGGAGGTACAGGCTTTCAGTTATGGAGTGAACAAGTCACAGGGGTGAAAGGTACAGCAAAGGGATATAGTCAGTGGGACTGTAATGGTGTTGTTTGGTGACAGATGGTAGCCACACTTGTGGTGAGTACAGCATAAGGTAAAAACCTGTCCAAGCACTGTTGTACACCTGAAACTAATGTAACATTGTGTCAACTATACTTCAATAAAAAAAGATTAGCTAAGTTAGGACGGGTTTGCCCGTGTAAATGAGGTCAGCTGTTTCTCTTCGTTCTCTTCTAGGCATAGTTGCCAGCTGGTCCCTATTTTAAAGACTACTATGAAAAAGAGTAAATGAACTGGAACGATCTTATATTATAAAAATACAGGGGAGTAGAGTCTGGGAAGACTAGCCCCGTGCCTCCCTGCTCTGTCTCTCCCAGAAAACGGGGCTCAGATTTGTCTCTGGGAATTGCTGATGGAGAAGTAAATGAGGAACAGAGAAGAAGAGGGTCTGTTCCAGCTCAACTTCATTTCCCTTTGTTTTTTATCTCATATATTTTTAAATTAAAACATTTAGACAAACGCAAAAATCACGTACCCGCCATCACAAGCAGGATACAGAAAAGTTCCCTTGTCCTGCCAAACGCCCTCTTGCCGTGCCGTGTATTAAAACTTCCCCCACAGAAATCTCCTCCGGATCTGTTCTCTGACCCTTTAGTCTTGACTTTCCCAGATTGTCAAATAAATACATGGAATCACACAGCATGTAATCTTTGAGTCTCGCTTTTCTCACTTGAGATAATGCATTTAAGATTCATCTATGTCGTCTTATGTATAAGCAGTTCGTTCATTTTTATTGCTGAGTGATTTCATCTCATCGTATGGGTGTTCCATAGTTGGTTTAACCGTTCCTCCGTAGGAAGACATTTGGGGAGTTTCCAGCTTGTGCTGACTATAAAAACATGCTGCTCTAAACATTTGTGTCAAAGTTGTTTTTTGTTGTGGTGGTTGTTTTGTTTTCTGTGTGTTCTTATGTTCATAAGTTTTCATTTCTCTTGTGTAAATACCAGGAGTGGAATTTCTGACTTTGAATCATATGGTTAGGGTACGTTTAACTTTATGAGAAACTGCCAAATTGTTTTCCAAAGTGGCTGTACCATTTTACATTCCCCCCAGCAATGTATGAGAATTCAGTTGCTAAAAAAAATAAAAATAAATAAAAAATCAATCTCTTAGAAATATAGTTATGTTTACTGTGGTTTTGCATTTCCCTAACGTCTAATGGTGTTGAGTATCTTTTCATTTGCTTTTTTGTCGTTTGTTTCTTTTTTGTGAAAAGTCTATTCAAGTCTTTTGCCCATTTTTTGGGCAAGTTTCAAGTGTTTTTTCTTTTTTTTGCTGAGTTTCAAGTGTTCTTTATATATTCCCAGTACAAGTCTATTGTTAGGTATGTGATATCCAAATATTTTCTCCCCGCGTATACCTCGTATTTTTATTCTCTTAATAGTGTCTTCCACCAAATGAAAGTTTTAAGTTTTGATGAAGACTGTTTTATCAGCCTTTTTTTTTTTTTTAACTGCTCACGCGTTTGCTGTTGTATGTGAAAACTCTTTACATTACCCAAGGTCATGAAAGTTTTTTCTGTATTTTCTTCAAAAGCTCTACAGTTTTATGTTTGCAGTTAATTTATGATGCATTTTGAGTTAATTTTTGCATAAGTTGTGAGATATAAATCAACGTTTTAGTTTTGAATATATATAGTTGTCCCAGCACCATTTGTTGTGAAGATTATTCTTTCTCCATTGAATTTTCTTTTGCATCACTGTCAAAAATCAATGGTAGAATTCACTAGTGAAAGGATCTGGATCTGGCATTTCCTTTGTCAGAAGGATTTTAATTACAAATTCGATTTCTTTAATAGATATAAGGATATTCAGGTTATTTATTTCTTTTTGAATAGGTTTTGGGTCATTAGACTTTCAGGGAATTGCTCTATTTTATTCATGTTGTTGAATTTATAGCTACGGAGTTGTTTTTAGTATTCCCTTACTATCTTTTTAATGTCACTGAGGTTTATGCTGATATAGCCTCTTTTATTCATGGTATTAATAATTTGTATTTTTTTCAAATTTTTATTGATCTATCTGGCTAGATACCAACTTTATTGGTTTCTTTATAGAACAAATTTTTGGTTTCACTAATTTTCTCAATTTCTTTTTTCATTTTCATTGGTTTCTGGTATTATAATTACTATTTCTTTTCTTCTACTTGCTTGAGGTTTAGTTTGCTCGTATTTTCTAATTTCCTAAGTTGAAATGCATTTATTTGAGATCTTTCTTCTTTTCTAATATTAGTGTTTAATACCACAAATTTCCCCTCCAAGCATGGCTTTAACAGTACCCTACAAATTCTGATGAGTTGTATTTTCATTTAGTTCAAAATATTTTCTAATTTCCCTTGAGACTTTTTATTTGACCCATGGATTACTTAGAAGGGTGTAGTTAGTTCCAGATATCGGGGGATTTTTCCAGATATCTAGTTATTGATTTCTAGTCCAATTCCTTTATGGTAAGAGAACATATTTTGTATGACTTCAATTCTTTTATTTTTTCCCCAGTTTTATTGAGAAATAATTGACATCCATCACTGTATATGTTTAAGGTTATGGCATGATGGCTTGATTTACATATATTGTGAAGTAACTACCACAACTGGTTTAGTTGACATCCATCATCTCACATAGATACAATAAAAAGAAGAGAAAAAAATTCTCCTTTTGTTGACAATTCTTAGGATCTACTCTCTTAACAGCTTTCTGTATATTATACAGTGATGTTACCTGTAGTTGTCATGCTGTACGTTCCATTCCTAATACTTATTCATCTTCTAACTGCAAGTTTATCCCTTTGATCACCTTCTTCCAATTTCCCCTTTCCCAATTCTGCCACCCCCTTGCCTTTGGTAACCACAAATCTGATCTCTTTTTTTATGAGTTTGGTGGTTTTTTTTTTTTTTTTTTTTTTTTGTTATATGTGATCCTACATATAAGTGAGATCATTCAGTATTTGTCTCTCTCTGTCTGACTTTTTTCACTTAGCATCGTGTCTTCAGTATTTGTTAAAGTTCACAGGACAAGGTAGAACATGGTCTATGTTGGTGAATGTTTCATGTACATTTGTGAAGTGTGTATTTTGCTATTGTTGGGTGGAGTGCTTGATAAATGTCAACCAGGTCCAGTTGTTTGATGGTGTTGTTCAATTCTTCCATATTTTTTTGATTTTATTATCAAGAATTATTATTTATTTTATTTTATTATTGTTCTATTGACTGTCAAGAGAGAAATGTTGAAGGCTCCAAATATAATTGCAGATTTTCTCTTTTTTTTTCTGTTCTGTCAGTTTTCCGTTTTGGTTATCTTCAAGGTCTATATTCAGGTGTATACAAATTTAGGATTGCTGTGTCTTCTTGGTATGAATTGACTTTTATCATTGTGTAATGTCTTTCTTTATCCCTGGTAACTTTCTGTGCTCTAAAATCTTTTTTTGCCTGATATTAACATAGCCTCTCTGGCTTTCTTTTGAATAGTGTTTCTGTGGTAGATCTTTTTCTATCGTTTTACTTTTACCCCATCAATTTTATGTTTTGTCCACTCTGACCATCTCTGTATTTTAATTAGTATATTAGTATATAATTAGTATATAATTAGTATATTTAATTAGTATATTAAACCATTTGCTCATTTGCTTTCAATGCAATATTGATATGGTTGGATTTAGGTGTACCAATTTTTAATTTGTTCACTGTCCCCTATATTTTTTATTTTTCTACTTTTCCTTCCTGACTTCTTTTGGATTATTTGATTTTTTTTAATGCTTTCTCCAGATATTACAATAAACAGGCTTAAATTTTCACGGTCTACTTATAATTAATATTTTTGCCATGTGAAATGAAAACCACAGTTATACAGACACCGTTGTCTCTTTTTTATGTTGTAGATGACATATGTATAACATCTACATAATTTTAAACCACCTCAGGCAATGCTACCATTTTTGTTGCCAACAGTCACAGATATTTAAGAGAACATAAACAGAGAAATAGGGTACCTGGGTGGCTCAGTCAGTTGGGTGTCCGACTCTTGGTTTCAGCTTGGATCATGATCTTGGGGTCCTGAGATCAAGCCCTGTGTTGGGTCCCGTGCTCAGCAAGGAGTCGGCTTGTCCTTCTCCCTCTCCTCCTCTCCCCACACCCTCCCCCCCATAAATAGAATCTTAAAAAAAAGAGAAGTATAGTTTATTTTTTACCTGGATATTTACCACTTATATGTTTCCTTTTTTAATTCCTGAAATTCTGTTATAATCTCCCTGCTACCTGGAAAGTTTCTTTTAGTATTTCTTTTAGAACAGGTCTGCTTGCTAATAAATTTTCTTAGTTTCCTTCACCTGAGAATGTCTTGTTGCCCCTCTTCATTTGTGAAGGATGTTTTCTCTGGATGTCGGAATCTTGGTTGGTAGTTCTTTTACTTTAAAATTATTCCATTGTATTTTGTTCTTCATAATTTCTGATGTGAAATCTTCAGTCATTTAAATTGTTTTCCCCCTATATTTCCTGTGTTGTTTTACTTTTTCACAAAAATTTTTTCTTGAAAAAAGGAAGTTTTCAACAATTTTATTATGATGTATCTAGGAGTGTTCTTCCTTGAATTTAAGCTGTTGGGATCGTCTGAGCTTCTTGAATATATAAATTTATGTCCTCTACCAAATTTGGGAAAATTTTAGTCATAATTTCTTCAAATGTTTTTCTGTAGTATCTCCTTCTTTTCTCCTTTTGGAACTCTAGTGACCTGAATGCTAGAATTTTGAGGCTATTTCACAGATTCCCGAAGCTCTGTTCATTTCCCTCCCCTGATCTTTCTTTTTCTTAATCTCTGTTGTTTAGATTGGGTAATCTCTATTGATCTAAATTTAAGTTCCCTAACTCTTTACTCTGTTATTTCTGTTTTGGTATTGAGTCCATCTGATTAATATCTTAGTGCATGTATTCTTAGTTTCAAAA
The DNA here is from genome assembly GCF_024610735.1 of Ursus americanus. Classification (NCBI taxonomy): domain Eukaryota; kingdom Metazoa; phylum Chordata; class Mammalia; order Carnivora; family Ursidae; genus Ursus; species Ursus americanus. The sequence goes on along the minus strand of NC_142130.1, from coordinate 16,661,622 downwards.
TTTCCTTTTCTTTTTTTATAGTTTCTATTTCTTTGGTGAGCACTTCTGTCTTCCCATTCATTCCACAGAGTTTGCCTTTCCTTAATGGAGCACAGTTACAATAGCTGCTTTAAAGTCTTTGATAATTCTAACACCTAGTCATTGTGGGATTGGCATCTATTGATTGTCTTTGCCTTGAGAGTGGTTGAGATTTTACTGGGTCTTTTGATTAATGTTGTATTGTGTCCTGGACATTTTGAACATTATGTTTTGAGAGGTCTTTGGGTCCTATTAAAATCCTCTGGAGAAAGTCAGTAGTCAACCTGGCTCCATTTAGGTTGCAAGTCCCAATCCACCCTCTGTAGACTGCATCAGATGTCAATTTAGTTTTCAAAGACTTTCCAGTGACCATTGCCATCTGAGACCTGCAGCTGATGAGAAGAAAGGAGCCCTGAGTTTCTTGTGGGAACTCTGCCTATGGTCTATTGGTCTATTCAGGGGCAAGTCTGGGATTTAAGCAGTGGTCTGCTCTGTAAGGGCACTCTCAGAACCTTTGCTATTCTGCTTTGGATCAGTTCCACACATGCACAGCTCATTCATGAGCCCAGGACATCACGTATAGATTTAGGGGGTCCTCTTCTCTTCTATTCCTTCTTCTCTGCGATTCCTCCTACACTCTCCAGTTCTAAGAGACTCCCTCTCCTAGACTCCTGGCTGCAAAGCTGGGGTTTTATCTTCCCTGCACTGTCACACATTTCCCTTCATCAAGTCAGCCTCAGAGGTGAAATAGCAAGAGAACAAAGAAAGAAAAATAATGGGGATTTCTCCCTAAACTGTTCAGAACACATCAGCCTTATTTCCTAGTTTCTCCAGTCGAAGAGATGTTTCTGTCAGAGTTTTGGATGCCTGAATATTGCTCCAGCCACAGGAGTGCTGCCTGTGTCTGAGTTTACCTCAGGGAAGCACCAGGACAGTAAAAACAAAACAAAACAAAACAAAAAACAAAAACAAAAACCCTGGGGATTTTTCCCTACACTCTCTGTCACATAGATTCCTACCTCCATTCCCTGTTCTCTAGCTAGAAAGAAAAGATTTTCTTGGAGATTTTTCGCTATAAACTTGCTATGCAGGTCTGTGATTCAGGCTGCTTTAGTATCTAAGTAAGGAGATAGAGAAGGCGAAAAGGAAACTCCAGGAAACTCACTATCATATTGATAATTTCTCAAGTTTTGATTTCCCTACTCATTTCACATGCTAGTAATAACCTTCCAGAGTCTTCGGGAAGTTCCTTTATGTATTCTTTCCAGATTTTTTACTTGTAATTTGTGGGAGAGATAGCAGACTTTGTTGATTCAAACTGGAAGCTGCCTCTTATTTTTCAAGGCATTGACTGAAATGGTGCCCAACTGTAGTTGAAATAGTTTTCTATTTGTTGTGTCCTTCAGAGATGCTATGAATTAAATAGAATTGCAGGCTATCTGGGTAACTTATTTCCACACTACCATTATTTCTACAGGAAAATATATTCTAAATTCCAAATAGTCATCATATGAAAATAACATTTGGCACACAACTTGGTCTCATCATGTCTTCCAGATGACAAAAGAGCTTGGAGCCTAAAGTAGAAATTTGCTTTGTCCTGAAAGTTTCCTCTCTTTCTGTGTTCTGTACTCCACTGGTGGTTTTGGTTTGGGCAGATCTTTGTCTATGGCTGCCTCTCTGATGCAGAATCTGTGCCATGCTCTTTCCTCATTGGTTCACGGTCTTTTTGTTGATCTTCCCCTTTGCTTCTGTACTTCTGGGTCTTGATCTCATGCTACTATAGTCTGTTCATACCCTTCATACTGATACTTGGAGAAAATTACATTGGCTGAATGTATGTGCCCCTCAAATTTGTATGTTGAAACATAATTTTTAATGTGAGAATATTAGGAGATAGGGCCTTTGGCACATAATTAGGTCATGAGGGTGGAGCCCACCTAAATGGGATTAGTGCCCTTCTAAGAGGAGACACAAGAGAGATGATCTCTTTCTCTGCCACATGAGGGCTCAGCAAGAAGACGGTTGTCTGCACACCAAGAAGAGGGATTTCACCAAAACGTGATCATACTGGCATGCTGATCTCAGATTTTCCAGCCTCCAGAGTTGTGAGAAATAAATTTCTGCTGTTTAAACCACGCAATCTATGGCATTTGTTACAGCAGCCTGAACTGAGACACTGACACTACTGTGAATTTCTCACTACTGTGAATTCTCTCTTGATTGATTGATTCAAAGCTTTTATACTCTGTTCCAAGCATTGCTTTAGCAGTTGGGAGCTACCAAGTTAGCAGTGCACAGACCCTGACTTTCAGAGGCTTATCCTTTAGGAGAAGACCATAAACGACCCTATTATAAGGGCAGAAGAGAGGCTAGGGGAATTTAGAGAAAGGCTGGATTATTTCTTGCTGGGGGGTTTAAAGAAGACTTGATAAAGGAAGTAGCATTTGAACCGACCTGAGAGAAGAAGCAGGGTTTAAGTATGCATAGAAAGGAGGACAATCACACTTGGAAGAAACTGGAGGAAAGTCAAGGAACTGGAGAAGCATGAGTGGCAAACAGTGGGTTCTGTTCTTGGCTGGCGGTAAGGGATTCAGAAGGAGTAGCATTTGTTCCCTCCTCAGGCATAGATGCGTCATGGTATATCCATGATCCTGTTGCTCAGGAAACCTCCTCATAGCCTCCTATCTCTTCCTCAGCACCCGGGCTTCCGTAAGATGTGGTCATTATGAGGACTAAGAAAGCATTTATTGTGACGGAAGATGCCAAATAAATACCGGGGTTCCTTATTCTCTGAGAGCTCTGCCCAGTCTCCAGGTGTGGGTGATAAGGAGCACACTTCGGGAGAGGTCTTTTATCCCCTCAACACCATGGCTCTTCCAGCTCAGGGAGGCTCTGCTTCCGGGAAGCCCAGCGGTGAGCCCTCTGCTTCCCAGATGGAGCAAATTCTTCCTTATAATGACTGTAGACTGGATCCCTTCTGAAGCTTCTGGAATCTCCTCAACCCGCTCTGAAGGCATGTCCAGAAGGAGCGTTTCTAAAATATTCTAAGTAACTAGAAGGATTTTTAGAATAAGCAAATTGACTCCTAAGATGACGGCACTCGTTTGCATGTAAATTTTTTGGTCTATTTTTATTTTAAAGTCTCCTTACATCATACTCATCCTGCATATGGCTCAGAGCGGCCTGACATGCTTTTATTTTAGTCAGCTTAAGGAGGCTAATTGTCTCAGTGTCTCGTACAACCTGTTATTTATTCGAAAGTGCATTTGCAATAATGCATTAAATGGTAGCCTGGTGACCTGAAAGGGTTAACGCACCTCCCCCTTTGCTGAACTTCTTTACCTTAGAATCACTTAGGCACGTAGGGCATTCGACTCAGTGGATGTGAAATAATCATGTCTGACCCAGGTGCAGCGAGTATCAGCTTTTAAAACATGTTAAGACAGGGTCGTCTGCTGACCTGTGACAAATATCAGAGAGTTAAAGAATAACTGTGTGTTTTCTCACAGCAGTGCTTGCCATCATGGAATAAAGTCAAATCGAACCGAGGCTGGTGATGAGCAAGCCAAATATAAACAAGTAACAAGGGTCAAGGCAGTTTGAAACCTAACACACAAAATAAACTTTAAAAATGCAAACCGGTCATGCAACTTCCCTGCTTAAAACCCTTCAGTGGTTTCAGGATAAATAGGTCCTCAGCATGACATCAAGAGCCTCACGAACTGGTTCTAGCTGGATTCTCTAGGCTCACTTCTTGGGCGTACACCTGTGTGACTTTGCTAGGGCTGCCGTGACAGAACACCCTAGGCTGGGGGGCTAAAATAAGACAAGTTTATTTTCTCACAACTCCGGAGGCCAGAAGTTTAAGAACGAAGCAGCAGCAAGGTTGGTTTCTTCTGAGGCCTTGCTCCTTGGCTTGTAGTTGGCTGTGTCTTCGCATGGTCTTCTCTCTCTGTATCCAGATTTCCTCTTCTTATGAGGAAAGTTGTATTGGATGAAGGCCCACCTCAATGACCTTGTTTTGACTTAACCATCTCTTTAAAGGCCTTATCCCTAAATACAGTCACATTCTGAGGTACTGGGTGTTAGAACTTCAACTTAATGAAGTTTGGGGGGACACATTCAGCCCATGACAACACCTATGCTCCAGTCATACTAAACTCCTCTAGGCCTTGCTTGCTCTCACTTCTTGACTGTACGCATGCGGGTCCTTTCCATACTTACTTGTCTGGCCAGTGCCTCCCTGGCTTGAGCGATCCCCTCTGTCACTGCTGGGCTTCATCTAGAGGGCTGCTTAAAATCAACAAACATCAATCTGAATTGGCAATTTTAGGGGCTCAAAAAAGGAAATGAAGTGGAAATGTTATTGATACTTTCCCTGTCTCTCCCCCCATTTCCACATCTCTCCTTTTTAATGATACTTGCCAATCCTGGTCCAATGCAGGCCCCCCATCTGGGTCAACAGGTTAAAAAGGATGCCATGGGAAGGTGAGGGTCCATGTAGTCGTAAGAGCTAACCTGCTCAATATGGTAGCTGCTAGCTATGTAATGTTACATATGTTTAAATAATTTAAAATTAAAATAAAAAATTCAGTTCCTCAGTTGTACTAATTACATTTCAAGTGCTCAGTAGCCAAATATGGCAAGTGGCTACTGTACTGAACAGCACAGATATAGTCCATTTCCATTATCGCAGAAAGGTCTATCGGACAGCTCTGTGAGACCCCACAAGACCAACTTGGTCTGCGTTTGCTTCTTCTGCCTCTACCCTGACCCTTTTATTTATTCTGAGAGCAATCTCAGGTGTACTGAAGTAATAGTTTTTGGCTTTCCTGAAGCAAATAAAACCTTGACCTCAGAATTCACCTGTTTACTATGGTCCTTGGGTATGACTCACTCTTCACACCCTAGTGCTACTTGGCAATGGAATAAACTCCCCCCCCCTTTTTTTTTTTTTAAGATTTTATTTATTTATTTGACATAGAGAGAGAGACAGCGAGAGAGGGAACACAAGCAGGGGGAGTGGAAGAGGGAGAAGCAGGCTCCTTGCTGAGCAGGGAGCCCGATGCGGGGCTCGATCCCAGGACCCCAGGACCATGACCTAAGCTGAAGGCAGACGCTTTAATGACCGTGCACCCAGCTGCCCCCAGAAAAAACTCTTTAAACACAATTCTATTTATATTTATATCCAAAACTGTAGATCGGTTCAGGGCAAACATGGGATACAAGTGAAGGCTTTTATAGGTCCTCCAAGTTTCTTTTATATCCTAAGGCTAAGCTATAGTCTAACTTTATAGTCACCAAATATTATTTCCTCTTTCTTTTCCAATTAAGACCCAATCTTAGGGAAAAATGATATATAGTACTATTAGTCATTTCTTCCTTAGCATAGATTTATCATCGTACCTTGCCCTACAGTGTAGGATGAAATAGCACAATAAATATGGGATTAAGAAATTTGATTCTATCCTGACCAGTTATGTGAGCCTGGGAAAGTATTTTGTCCCTTTGGAATTTCTGTTTCCTGTGTTGTACATTGAGGACAATATGTCTACTTCATAGTGTTGTAAGAATTGACATAGGGTGTATAACACCTAACCACAGTATACACATACTACGTGTTAGCTTTTTTCATACTTTTTTCTCTCAAAAATGTTTGATTATTGGCAGGAAGAAGCTTTTTTGGTGTGTGGCGGTACCTTGCAGGAGAGGTAGAGTGCTTTCACAGAGCTCCTGACAAATATTCCCATGACCAACCCTGTATTTTGCCTAAAAATTCATTTGAGCCTGGGAGGAGGCACAAAAGGTGAAGCATTGTTTGGCCTTCTGGATTTCTTTTTCTGCAAGTGGTATTTTTTTTTAATTTAATTTATTTATTTGACAGAGAGATAGCCAGTGAGAGAGGGAACACAGCGGGGGAGTGGGAGAGGAAGAAGCAGGCTCCCAGCGGAGGAGCCTGATGTGGGGCTCGATCCCAGAACGCTGGGATCACGACTGAGCCACCCAGGCGCCCTGCGGGTGGAATGGTTTTTTATCTAATTTCCCTGACAGTATTCTAAGTCTCTTCATCATAGACAGAAGCCTCACATTTTTTTACAAGTGACTTCTGGAAGTTCTGGGAAAAGTTTCAGGGTGGCAGTTCATTATTTCTAGTGAGAACAAGCAGTGGATTTGACCCACCAGCAGACTGCATTCGCTGGGATTAGCTATGCACCTTTGCCTCTGGGAGAAATCCATACTAGGTTGGCCCAGTGACCTCAGTGTCAGCAGACTGACGACACTCTAGGGACGTGGAATAACAGGACAAGGTGACGATTGACTACCAGTGTTTAGTGAAGAGCTTGGTACTGGAGAGACAAGTTTATTTTTAAAATTATGCTTTTAATGGATTTTTATAATTCTCAATTACTAGAAGGCAACTCCAGAGGGAGAATAGTTGGAATGTGGACTTCTGATTCCATCATGAAGAAGCTGATTCAGGATTTTAGCATTTAAAGGAATGCCTTACTTTTGAGGAGAATATTCCTCTTGTATAGGAACAAAATTTGTTTTTCAAGAGGGTCACCTGTTGTTGAAGGTCATCACTGACAAAAAGGATGTGGTTCTTAGGAGTTGTAGAAGTAAGACTAATAGTGCTGAAAACAGTTCTTCATTTAATGACACAAAAACCTTCTCCAACTTTCTCCCCAAACTGAACTAAATGTATGTGGTTCTACCAAATAAATTACTTTAACCTTGTTTTTCCATGATATATTTTAAGTTTGAAAAACGTATGTGAGAGTGTTGCTATTGAAAGAGATTTATATGCCGCCATCTTATTTGTTTTTTCTGTGTCGTGACTTACTCAATAATTCAAGACATTTTAGATCTGAGCTTTCCGACCTTGTGAGTAGCCATGATGTCTGGGGTAGAATTAGTTCTTGAAGATTGACTGAGTTGATGGGGTAATGTGACAGTATTTTGATGGACTTCAAAGTATTCAAATTGTTATTTCTTTTATTCGCTAAGAGAAATGAAACTTCATTCTACTGATCTTTCTTTCCTTTCTTTTCCTCCCTCTTTCCTTTCTTCCATCTCTTTCTCCCTTAGTTCATTTCTTCCTTTTTCCTGATGGGCACAAGGAGTCTTAGTTTTACTACTTCTATGTAACATTAAATCTATGGAATCACTTAAACAGTATCTACCTAATACTCCTTTATTACAGGCATAGTCCTAGGCACTAGGGATACAATGGATGAAAGAAGTATATAAATTTCTGTCTTTGTGGAGCTTACGTTCTTGAAATAATTTCCAGATCTGTTAGGGGTCCTCTGGAAGAATTTTGGAGGATTTGTCATAAAGTGTAAAGGAGAATTCAGTTTCTCTGGTTTTCAGCACACATTAAAAAGCCATTTCCACCTATTTAATGAATTCCAGATGGCTCATTACCTAAAGTTTGGGATACTTGACCTTAACTTTGTTGTTATGGTCAAATGCCTTCAATATCTCTATCCTTAAATCTCCCATTTAAGTGAAACCCATCTAGAATCTTCCGTGGTTATAAGTCATTTATTAAAAATGAAAATTGTCATTTTTACTTTTTTTCTTTTTTTTAAAAATTAACCTTGATGTGTTGTCCTGTTTCCCCATTTCCACTGGAAGGCTTCTGAGACAAATGCCACCCAGATACGAATTCATCTTATTCATTTAGATTCTGAAATTTGCATCCCTTTTACTCTGACAAACAATAGATGGCAACATGTTCTGCATCAAGATCACAACCATTCTGTTTTTCTTATGCTTAACATATATTTGAATTCCTAAGCACGAACTGTCCAACTCTCAGACCATATGTTAACAAATTAGGTAGCAGGATTCAAAATACAAGCAGAAGAGAAAGCCCTCAGTAAGATCCATTTTACATAAATCTAGCATTTATGAATGGGAAAAGCCCAGCAAGTTTATAACAATTCAGCGGAAGTGAATAGTTCTTTTTGAACATTCTCCACTATATCACTTTCTATCATAGTCTGAACTATACCTAGCAATGCAAACTGAATACACTTAGCTAAGAATACACTCAAATGCTATCAGAAGAGAGGCTACTTGGAAAACCGTTTTCATTTTTCATATTTAATTTTCTCTTTCCCTAAAAAAGTGAGACAAATTATCCTTTAAATTACATAAACTTGATTTCTGATCCTCTATTTAAAATGATTTTTCCCGAGTACAACCATCTTAAAGTTTGACTTCTCCTTCAATGAGACTTATGTTTTTGGACATAGTATAGGGACTCTGGATTTGAGGGTCACATTCCCTTTCTTTTAAAGACTGAGGTCTCAAAATGGTGTTTGGTAGTACTTCTTTCCTTGGAAGCTTATATGTAAGACAAGAAAAAAACCCTTGTTCCTTTTTCCATTATTTCTTTCCTTTTCCAAACTTTTATCTCCAAATATTTAATGAAATCTTAGTTCGTATAAAGCCAGGTCTTCAGGATGATATTCTTGGGAATGAGAATTAATAAAAGTAATATCGTGATGTTAATAATAATCAGTAAATGCCATTTAGTGCCTATTCTTGCTGTGTACTTCACATAGTTTATTCATGAACATTATTTCATAAACTCTGGCTTAGAACTCTAAAGTTAGGAGCATAGGGTCCTGCTCATGTACGGCGAGTACATTGTAAATGTTAAATAGACTTGGTCTCTACATATTGTTAATGAAGAACTCCTTTCATTGTTACCCTTTAATTTGACCTCAGAGCTTTATTTTTGAAAGGGATATCAAGTGGGCCCAAGGAGGTGATTTGGTCCCTGGCTTCAATAGGGGTATTTATGAAGAGGCTGATCAGTTGAATTTCATGTCACTAGAAGACAGAAGCGGCGAGAAGGGCTTAAATTAAAAGAAGAGACACATGAGTTAAGGTGACTGAATTGACTGTTGGTGTGATGAAAGATGGAGTGAGCTCTCAGAGGGGCTTGTTGTGTATTCTTTCCTGAAAAAGTTTAAGCAAGTAATTAATAATTGTACATTTTTGTCACCAGAAAAAATATAATGATGAAAGGGTCAGTCTACCAGGAAGTTATAATAATTATAAACATATATTGCACCCAATATCAGAACACCTAAATATATGAAGTAAATATTGACAGAAACAAAGGGAGAAATAACAATACAAAAATAGTAGAAGAATTCAATACCTCACTTTCAATAAAGGATAAAGCATCCAGACAGAATATCAATAATGAAAGAGATGATTTGAACAACACTGTAAACTAAATGGCCCTAACAACATATACAGAGCATTCCACCCAACAGCATCATAGTACACATCCTGTTTAAATGTACATGAATCTTTCTCTAGGAAAGATCACATGCGAGGTCAAAAAACAAGTCTTCTTAAAAAATTTTTAATTCGAGTATAGTCAATATACAGTGTTACATTAGGTTCAGTTGTATAATATAGTGATTCAGCAATTCTATACATTACTCAGTGCTCATCCTGGTAAGTACACTCTTAATTCCCTTGAACTCTTTCACCCATCCCCCCACCTGCCTCTCCTCTGGTAACAATCACTTTGCTCTCTAGAGTTAAGAATCTGTTTTTTGGATTTTCTCTTTTTTCTTTCTTTGTTTTGCTCCTTAGGTTCCACATATGAGTGAAATTATTTGGTATATGTCTTTCTCTGATTGACTTACTTCCTTAGCATTATACTCTCTAGATCCATCCATGTTGTTACAGATGGCAAGATTTCATTCATTCTCTCTAGATCCATCCATGTTGTTACAAATGGCTGAGTAACATTCCATTGTACATATATATATATATATATACTTCTTCATTATCCATTCATCTATTGATGAACACTTGGGCTGGTTCCATAATTTGGCCATTGAAAATAATGCTGCAATAAACATAGGATGCATATATCCCTTTCAATTAGTGTTTTCATATTCTTTGGGTAAATACCCATTAGAATTAATGGATCATATGGTAGTTCTCTTTTAAATTTTTTGAGCAAACTCCTTACTGTTTTCCACAGTGGCTGCACCAGTTTGCATTCCCACCAACAGGGCACAGGGTTCCTTTTTCTCCACATCCTTGCCAACACTTGTTTTTTTGTGTGTTTTTGATTTTAGCCACTCTGACAAATGTGAGGTGATATCTCATTGTAGTTTTGATTTGCATTTCCCTGATAATGAGTGACGTTGAGCATTTTTTCAGGTGTCTGTTGATTATCTCTATGTCTTTGGAGAAATGTCTGTTCAAGTCTCCTGCCCGTTTTAAATAGGATTATTTGGTTTTTGGTATTGAGTTACATAAGTTCTTTATATATTGGATACTAGCCCTTTGTTGGATATGTCATTGGCAAATATCTTCTCTCATTCAGTAGGTTGTCTTTTAGTTTTGTTAATTGTTTCCTCTCCTGTGCAAAGTTTTTATTTTGATGTAGTCCCAATTGTTTATTTTTGCTTTTATTTCCCTTGCCTCAGGAGACATATCTAGAAAAATATTTCTATGGTTGATGTCAGTGAAATTACTGCCTGTGCTCTCTTCTGGAATTTTCATGATTTCAGACCTCTTATGTAGGTCCTTAATCCATTTTGAGTTTATTTTTGTGTATGGTGGAAGAAAGTGTTCCAGTTTCATTCTTTTGTGTGTAGCTATCTAGTTTCCTAACACCATTTTTTGAAGAGACTGTCTTTTTCTCCATTGTATATTCTTTTTTTTATAGTAATATTTTTTATTATATTATGTTAGTCACCATACAGTACATCCCTAGTTTTTGATGTAAAGTTCCATGATTCATTACTTGCGTATAACATTCAGTGCACCATGCGATACGTGCCCTCTTTAATACCCATCACCAGCGTATCCCTTTCTCCCACCCCCCTCTCCAATGTATATTCTTACCTCCTTTGTTCTGGATTAATTGATTATATAAGCATGGGTTTATTTCTGAGCTCTCTATTCTGTTTCATTGATCTATGTATCTATTTTTGTACCAGTACCACACTGTTTTGATGACTACAGCTTTGTAGTAAATCTTGAAATCTGAGATTGTGATACCTCCAGTTTTGTTCTTTTTCAAGATTGTTTTGGCTATTCAGGGTCTTTTGTGACTCCATACAAATTTTAGCGTTGTTTGTTCTAGTTCTGTGAAAAATGCTGTTGGTATTTTGATAAGGATTGCATCAAATCTTTAGATTGCTTTGGGTAGTATAGATATTTTAACAATATTTGTTTTTCCATTCTATGAGCATGACATATCTTCCCATTTGTTTGTGTCATCTTCAATTTCTTTCATCATTGTTTTATGGTGTTCAGAGTACAGATTTTTCACCTCCTTGGTTAAGTTTATTCTTAGTTATTTTATTATTTTTGGTGCAATTGTAAATGGGATTGTTTTCTTAATTTCTCTTTTTGCTACTTCATTATTAGTGTATAGAAATGCAACAGATTTCTCTATATTGATTTTGTATCCTGTGACCTTACTGAATTCATTTATCAGTTCTAATAGTTTTTTGGTGAAGTCGTTAGGGTTTTCAGTATATAGTATGATGTCATCTACAAATAGTGGAAGTTTTACTTCTTCCTTACCAATTTGGATGCCTTTTATTATTTTTTTCTTGTTTGATTGCTAGTGGCTAGGACTTCCATTACCTTGTTGAATAAAAGTGGCAAGAGTGAACATCCTTGTCTTTTTCCTGATTAATGGAAAATCTCTCACTTTTTCCCCATTGAGGATGATGTTAGCTGTGAGTTTTTCATATATGGCCTTTATTATGTTGAGGTATGTTCCCTCTAACCCTACTTTGTTGAGGGCAACATCATGAATGGATGTTGTACTTTGTCAAATGGTTTTTTCTGCATCTATTGAAACGATCATATGGTTTTAATCCTTCCTCTTGTTGATGTGGTGTATCACATTGATTGGTTTGTGAAAGTTGAACCACTCTGGTATCCCAGGAATAAATCCCACTTGATCATGGTGAATGATTCTTTTAATGTATTGTTGGATTTCGTTTGTTAATATTTTGTTGAGGATTTTTGCGTCCATGTTCTTCAGAGATATTGGACCTAATTCTCTCTCTCTCTCTCTCTTTTTTTTTTTGCAGTATCTTTATCTGGTTTTGGTATCAGTGTAATACTGGCCCCATAAAGTAAATCTGGAAGCTTTCCTTCCTCTTCTATTTTTTTGGAATAGTTTGAGAAGAATAGATATTAACTCTTCTTTAAATATTTGATAGATTCATCTGTGAAGCCATCTAATCCTAGACTTTTGTTTCTTGAGTTTTTTGTTTACCAATTCAATTTCATTGCTGGTAATCATCAGTCTCTTCAAATTTTGTTTCTTCCTGATTCAGTTTAGGGAAGTTGTATGTTTCTAAGAATTTATCCATTTCTTTTAGGTTGTCCAATTTGTTAGCATATAATTTTTCATAATATTCTCTTATAATCCTATGTATTTCTGTGGTGTTAGTTGTTATTTCCCCTCTTTCACCTCTGATTTTGTTTATTTGAGTCCTCTCTTTTTCTTGATGAATCTGGCTAGAGGTTTATCAATTCTGTTGATCTTTTCAAAGAACCAACTCCTGGTTCATTGATTTGTTCTATTGATTTTTTTTTTTTTTTAGTTTGTATTTCATTTATTTCTGTTCTAATCTTTATCATTTCCTTCCTTCTGCTGGTTTTGGGTTTTGTTTGTTCTTCTTTTACTAGCTCCTATAGGTGTAAAAGTAGGTTGTTTATTTGAGATTTTTCTTGCCTTTTGAAGTAGGCCTCTATTGCTCTAAACTTCCCTCTTACAACAGCTTTTGCTGCATCCCAAAGATTTTGGACCATAGTGTTCATTTTCATTTGTCTTCATGTATTTTTTTTAATTTCCTCTTTGGTGTCTTGGTTGACCCATTCCTTGTTTAGTAGCATGTGATTTAACCTCCACGTATTTGTCTTCTTTCCAGATTTTTCTTGTGGTTGACTTCTAGTTTCATAGCATTGTGGTCAGAAAAGATGCATGGTATGACTTCAGTCTTTTTAAGTGTGTTGAGTCTTGTTTTGTGGCCTGACATGTTATCTATTTTGGAGAATGTTCCATGTGCACTTGAAAAGAATGTATATTCTGCTGTTTTAGGATGGAATGTTCTGAATTTATCTGTTAGATCCATCTGGTCCAATGTGTCATTCAAAGTCACTGTTTCCTTGTTGATTTTCTGTTTAGATGATCTATCCATTAATGTAAGTGGGGTATTAAAGTCCCCTTTAATTATTGTATTGCTACCGATTACTTTCTTTATGTTTTGATTAGCTGCTTTATGTATTTGGGTGCTCCCATTTTGGGTATATAAATATTTATGATTGTTGTGTTTTCTTGTTGGGTTGCTCTTTTTATGATTATATAGTGTCTTTCTTTGTCTCTTGTTAAAGTCTTTTTTTTTTTTTAAGTCTATTTGGTCTGAGTGCTACAGGGTAACAATACTTCTATCTTTTCACTTCCACTTGCATGATAAATGCTTTTCCATCCCTTCGTTTTCAATCTACATGTGTCTTTAGGTCTGAAATGAGTCTCTTGTAGGCAGCATATAGATGGGTCCTGTTTTTTATTCATTCCATCGCCCTGTGTCTTGACTGTAGTATGTAGTACATTTACATTGAAAGTAATTACTGATAAGTATGTACTTACTGCCATTTTGTTACTTGTTTTGTGGTAGTTTTTGTAGTTCTTTTCTGTTCCTTTCTTCTCTTGCTCTCTTTTCTCACAGTGTGCTGGCTTTCTTTGGTGATATACTTGGATTCCTTTCTCTTTGTTTTTTTGCATATCAATGACTAGTTTTTGATTTGTGGTTACTATTGGGTTTACATATAGTATCTTATGTATATAGTAGTCTATTTTAAGTTGATGGTTGCTTAAGTTTGAACACATTCTTTACTTCTCTCCCTCCCATGTTTTAGGTATATGGTATCATACTTTACATCCTTTTATTTTGTTTATCCTTTGACTGATTTTTATAGATATACTTAATTTTACTACTTTTATACTTTTCTTACTCCTATTTATGGTCTTTCTTTCCCTCTCAAAGACCCCCCTTTAACATTTCTTGTAGGGCTGGTTTAGTGGTCATGAATTCCCTTAACTTTTGTTTGTCTGGGGTACTCTTTATCTCTCATTCTATTCTGAATGATAGCCTTGCTGGATGGAGTATTCTTGGCTTCTGGTTTTCCCCTCCCCCCCAGCATTTTGTATCTATCATGGGACTCTCTTCTGGCCTGCAAAGTTTCTGCTGAAAATTCAGGGGATAGCCTTATGGGGTTTCCCTTATGTAACTGTTTTCTTGGCTCTTGCTGCTTTTAAAATTCTCTCTTGATCACTACTTTTTGCCATTTTAATTACTATATGTCTTGGTGTAGACCTTCTTGTGTTGATTGTGTTGGGGGTTCCCTGCGTCTTCTGGATCTGGATTTCTGATTTCGTCCTCAGATTTGGGAAGGTGTTAGCTATTATTTTTTCAAATAAATTTTTCTGTCCCCTTTTTTCTCTTCTGCTTTAGGATCCCTATAATGCAAATGTTGTTATGCTTGATGATATTGCTGATTTCCCTAAATCTATTTTCATTTTTAAATGTTTTTTTCTTTCTCATGTTCAGCTTGGTTGCTTTCCATTACTCTGTTCTCCAGATCACTGACCCATTCTTTTGCTTCCTGTAGTCTACTATTTATTCATCTAGTATATTTTTAATTTTAATTATTGAACTCTTGGTTCAGAAAAGAACTATTGGGGGCGCCTGGGTGGCACAGCGGTTAAGCGTCTGCCTTCGGCTCAGGGCGTGATCCCGGCGTTATGGGATCGAGCCCCACATCAGGCTCCTCCGCTATGAGCCTGCTTCTTCCTCTCCCCTCCCCCTGCTTGTGTTCCCTCTCTCGCTGGCTGTCTCTATCTCTGTCAAATAAATAAATAAAATCTTTAAAAAAAAATAAAATAAAAAAAAAAGAAAAGAACTATTGGTTCTTTTTTTATGTTTCCTATCTTTTTGTTAAGGGTCTCATTGAGGTCTTCCACTCTTTTCTCAAGTCTAGGGAGTATCTTTATGACCATTACTTTATTTTTTTTTTTTATTTATTTTTATTTATTTATTTATTTATTTTTTTTATTAATAATGATTTTTTATTATATTATGTTAGTCACCATACAGTACATCCCCGGTTTTCGATGTAAGGCTCGATGATTCATTAGTTGTGTATAACACCCAGTGCACCATGCAATATGTGCCCTCCTTACTACCCATCACCGATGACCATTACTTTAAATTATCAGGCATACTGTTTATCTCCATTTCCTTTATCTCTCTTGTGATCAGTCCTATTCTTTCATTTGGGACATATTCCTCTATTTCCTCATTTTGTCTACCCCTCTGTGTCTGTTTCTGTGTGCTTGGGAAGTTAACTAAGTCTTCTACTCTTGAAAGTAGTGGTGTTATGAAGAAGAGCTCCTGTGATGCCCTACAATGCAATGTTCCCTGCTCACCAGAGCCTGGTGCTTCAAGTGTGTCTCCTGTGTGTGTTGCATGCACCCTACTGTTGTGGCTGAGGTATGTTTGCCTTGTCAGTCCAGTCATCTACAATAGTTCTCTTTGCCTGTTGTGGGCAGGGCTTGGTTCCTTTGTTGTTAGTGTGCTAGTCTGGGGCTGCTTCGGGATTGAGTTGAGTCAGAGGAGGAATTTGCCAGAGATGCAGTAATGCTGAACTGCAGGGTGCTTTCCCAGTGTTTCCCCCTGAGAGGCTTTCATTGGTGGCCAGGGCCTGCAGTCAGACCAGATGTTAGTCCCCAACCCATTGCTCGGACTGTAGTTGGACTGGTGTGTGTCATTATCTTTCTATATTGCTGGGGCATGAGTTGTTTTCCAGTGGTGCTGGTCCCTCTTGGCGCTGCTTGCACATTTCCCAGCTTATGCACCACTTTGGATGGGCTCTGGCCAAGAGTATATTGGAGGGGCAGATTCAGGTGTGGGGTGCCCAGTGCCAGCAAGGTCCATGCCAGTATGCTGTGGGAGGGGACTTGCGGCTACCCAGAATTCCTGCTGAGGCTGGCCAGTTTGGAGGGAACAGATCTGCAGAAATGTCCAGGGGCAGGGTGTGCTGTTATCAAACTAGATGCAGAGTTTTGGTACTGCACTGGTCCCCACAGGTGACTGTATATCTAGGCTGGGGGATCAGAGACGAAAATAGTGCCTGACAGTTCTTTTGTTCTTGGAGAAGTCTCCCAGTGATCCCTTCCCCTCTAGCACGTGCTCTCAGATTAGTAAAGAAATCTTCCCTGTACCCTAGGCATTTTTCAAAATGCTACTTCTATGCTATATCTCAGTGGGGCTGTTTGTTGTGCTATCTCTAAGAGTGAGGACTCAGTTTCCTATTGTCCTCCTGACTCTGAGCCAAGCCTGCTGACTTTTAAAATTTCAGGGGTTAAGCTCCACGGATTGTAAGACTTTGCAAAATTAGGCCCTTCTGATTTACAAAGCCAAATGTTATACGGATTTGTCCTCACTGTATGGGTTCCCCTGTGCCCAGGGTGCCTAGTGTGTCTGTTTCTTTCCTCTCTCCACATCCACAGTGTCCCTCCCTCATGGACAGTCTCAGAAGTCTGTTTAGCTTTGAATGCATCTCTGCCCTTCCTACCCTCTTCGATGTGGCTTCTTCTCTTTTAGCTGTGGAGTCTGTTCTGCCAGTCTTTGGATCATTGTTTAGGTTATTTACAGTGATGTGGGTGTTTTCTAGTGGTATCTGTGAAAGGAGGCGAGCTTAGGATCCACCTACCACTCTGCCGTCTTCCCCAGAAGTCCAAAAAGAAGCCTTAACAAGTTTAAGAAGACTGAATTTTACCAAGTATCCTTTCCGACCAAAATGGAACTAGAAATCAGTAGCAGAAAGAAAACTGGAAAATTCACAAATATGTAGAAATTAAAAACATACTCTTGAGTAATTATTGGATCAAAGAAGAAATAAATAATGAAATTAGAAAATACCTTGAGACAAATGAAAATGAAAACACGACATACCAAAAGTTACGGGCAAAAAAGAAAAAAAAAAAAGCAGTACCAAGAGTACAGTTCATAGCAATAAACAACTACAAAAAAAGGGAGAAAGATCTCAGATAAACAACCCAACTTTACACTTCAAAGAGCTAGAAATAGAAGAATAAACTGAGACCAAAGTTAGTACAAGGAAGGGAATAACAAAGATTAGAGCAGAAATAAATAGAAAATGAAGAAACAATCAAGACAAATCAATGAAACTTAAAAGTTGGTATAGTAAAAAGATTTTTTTAAAAAAGACACAGAATTGACAAAACTTAGACTAAGAAAAAAAAGACTCAAATAAATAAAATCAGAAATAAAAGAAAACCTGTTAAAAATGTTGCCACAGAAATAAAAAAACAACAACAAAAAAAGAAGAGATGTTATAAATTTTGCCACAGAAATCATGAGACTAAATGAACAATTATATGCCACAAAATGGACAATCTAGGAGAAATGGATAAATTCCTAGAAATACACAAACTACCAATATTAAATCATGAAAACAGAGAAAGTCTAGCAGCCCCATAACTAATATGGAGATTAAATCAGTAACCAAAAATCTCTCAACATAGAAAAACCCAGACCCGATGATTTCTTCCAAAGATTTAAGGAAGAATTAACAACAATCCTTCTGAAATTTTCCAAAAAATTGAAGAGGAGGGAACAGCCCTAAACTCATTTTATAAGGCTAACATTACTTCTGATACTCAGCCAGACAAGGACACCACAAAAATAACACAGGTCAGTATTCTTGAATATAGATGCAAAATCCTCAATAAAATGCTAGAGAACGGAATCCAGTGGCACATTAAAAAGAAAATACACCATGACCAAGTGGGATTTTATCTCTGGGATGCAAGCATGTTTCAACTTATGAAAATCAATCAATGTGATATACCACATTAATACACTAAGGGATAAAATCACATGACCATCTCGGGGCACCTGGATGGCTCAGTAGGTTAAGCATCTGCCTTTGGCTCAGGTCAAGATCCCAGGGTCCTGGGTTTGAACCTGAATTGGGCTCCCTGCTCAGTGGGAGTCTCTTTCTCCTCCCCCTCCTGTCCCTTCCCCTGCTCCTGCTCTCTCTTTCGTTCACTTTCTCTCTCTCAAATAAATAAAATCTTTTAAAGAAAGATACAGAAAAAGCATTTGTCAAAATTCAACACTTTTCATTATATCAACTTTCAACAAACTAGAAATAGAAGGAAATGCCTTAACAAAAATAAGGGCATGTATGAAAAACTTAACAGTTGAGATCATACTCAATGGTGAATACTGAAAGTTTTTCTTCTAGGATTAGGAACAAGGCAAAGTTGTCCATTCTCATCACTTCTATTCAATTTAATACCAATCATAGTCCTCGCCAGGACAATTAGACAAGAAAAAGAAAAGTTACCTAAATCAGAAGGGAAGAAATAAAATTGTCTGTTTGCAGAGAACATGGTCTTATATGTAGAGAGCCCCAAAGATTCTACCAAAAAACTGTTAGAACTAATAAACAAACTCAGTAAATTTGCAGATACAAAATCAACATGTGAAAATCAGTTGCATTTCTGTATACTAACAATGAACTATCTGAAAAAAAAATTAGAAAATACTTTCATTTATAATAATACCCCCAAAATCTAGTAATAAATTCCTTAAACTACTTAGGAATAAACTAGGATGATAGATGTGTATACTGAAAACTGCACAACATTGATTAAAGAAATTAAAGAAGGCACAAACAAATGGAAAGAAATCCTGTATTTAGGGATTGGAAAACTTATTATTGCCCAAATGTCCAAGCTACCTAAAGTGATCTATAGACTCAGTGCAATCCTTATCAGAGTCCTAATGACATTCTTTACAGAAATGGAAAAAAGAATTTTATAATTCATATGGAATCACAAAAGATCATGGATAGTCAAGTCCTGAAAGAAGAATAAAGCTGGAGGCATCACACCTGATTTCAAAATACATTGCAAAATACCTTGTAATATATATTACAACGTAGTTCACTAGCCAAAACAGTGTAGTACTGGTAGAAAGAGAGACAGACAGACCAGTGGAACAGAACTGAGAGCCCAGAAATAAATCCACATGTATGTGGTCAGCGTAACTTTGACAAGGGTGCCAAGAATACACAGTAGGGAAAGGACGGTCTATTCAACAAATGGTGCTGGAAAAACTGGGTATCCACATGAAAGGAATGAGATTGGGTCCTTATCTTACACCATGCACCAAATCAACTCAAACTGGCTAAAAGACTTGAGACCTGAAGTTGTAAAACTCCCAGAAGAAAACAGGAGAAACAGGTCATGATGTTGGTTGTGGCAATGATTTAATGGACACGACGCTGACAGCACAGGCAACAATAACAAAGATAAGCAAGTGGGACTAAATCAAACCAAACTGTTTTGTACAGCAAAGGAAGGAACCAACAGAGGGGAAAGACAACCTATGGAATGGGTGAAAATATTTCAAACCGTATATCTGATAAGGGTTTAATATCCAAAATATGCAAGGAACTCCTACAATTCAATAGCAGAAAAACCTAAAAACCCAATTGAAGAAATAGGGTAAAGACTTTACTAGACACATTTCTCCAAAGAAGACATAAAAAAGACTAATGGCTGTATGAAAAAATGCTCAGTGTCACTAACCATTTCAGGGAAATGCAAATTGAAAGCACAATGAGATATCACTTCACATCTGTCAAGACAGCTATTTTCAAGCAAACAAAAGACAGCAAATGTTGGAGATGATATGCAAAAGTTGAAACCTTGCACACTGTTGGTGGAAATGCAAAATGGTGCAGTACCATGGGAAACAACGTGGAGGTTCATGAAGAAATCAGAAATGCCACAACCATGTGGTCCAGCAACCTCATTTCTGGGTATTTATCCAAAAGAATTGCAATCAGGATCTTGAAGAGATAGCATAGAATGTTCACCGTAGTGTTACTCCCAATAGCCAAGATGTGGAAACAACCTATACGTGCACTGACAGAGGAGTGGATAAACGAAGTGTGGTACATACACACAATAGAATACTGTTCAACCTTAAAGGACATTCTGTAATATGCAGCAACATGGATGAACCTTGAGGACATTACGCTAAAGGAAATGAGCCCCTCACAGAAAGACAAACACTGCATGATTCTACTTATATGAGGTACCTAAAATAGCCACATTCATAGAATTGAAGTGTAAAATGGTGGTTGCAAGGGGCTAGAGGTAAAGGAAAAAAAGAGTTACTAATCAATGGGCATAAAGTTTCTGTTAAGCAAGATGAATAAATCTAGAGGTCTATCGTACCTATAGTCTGCAATAATGAATTATACCCTT
The DNA here is from genome assembly GCF_024610735.1 of Ursus americanus. NCBI lineage: Eukaryota > Metazoa > Chordata > Mammalia > Carnivora > Ursidae > Ursus > Ursus americanus. The sequence goes on along the minus strand of NC_142130.1, from coordinate 16,641,215 downwards.
AAAATTTTGTTAAAAGTGTAACATGTTAAGTGTTTTTACATCAATAAAATCAAAAAGAAACCAATTTTCTTCAGATACTTTTATGGTTCCATTTAAACCATTGATTCATTTAAAATTTATTTAGGTTTAAGTTTTGAAACAGTGACTTAACTGTATTACCTTTCCAAAAATTGATAGCTAGTTATCCCAGTGCTGTTTGTTATAGCTCTTATTTTTCCATTAATTTGAAATCCCATCTTTGTCAAAGATTTGATGTGTCTCGACTTTGTCTTATTTCAGTTATTATTTTTTCCTATTTCTGTACTGGTGCTATGCTGGTTAATTGCTTTATCTTTAGTATCTGGGAGGGCCAGCCATCTCTATTATTTCTTTTCAAATTTCTCTTGAATAGATTTTTAGTTTATTCTTTCAGAGGAAGCTCAGAATTATATTGTCAGGTTCTCCAAAAGATTTTTTAAAAGTTTGATGGGAATTATATTAAATACATAGATTGTTTTACTGAGACTCCTTTACAATATTAAATCTTTTCATTCAGGGATGTGGTCTCTCTCTAATAAAATCTTTTATGTCCTTTGGTTAAATTTTGTTATTTTCTTCATAGAAATGGTATGCTTTTCTTTTTTTGCCACCGAGAAAGGTATTTTTTTTCCATTTTATTTTATAACTAGATATTGCTCGTATAAAAAAAGCCATAGCTTTTTTTAATAATAATTTTTATTATGTTATGTTAGTCACCATACAGTATATCCTTAGTTTTCGATGTAATGGTCCATGATTCATTATTTGTGTATAACACCCAGTGCACCATGCAATATGTGCCCTCCTTAATACCCATCACCTACCTCAATACCCCACCCCCTCCCCTCTGAAGCCCTCAGTTTGTTTCCAGCGTCCACAGTCTCTCATGGTTCATTTCCCCTTCTGTTTACCCCCCCTTCATTCTTTCCTTCCTTCTTCTACCTATCTTCCTATTTCTTATGTTCCATAAATGAGTGAAACCATATGATAATTGTCTTTCTCCTCTTGACTTATTTCACTTAGCATTATCATCTCCAGTCCCATCCATGCTGCTTCAAATGTTGGATAGTCATTCTTTCTGATAGCTGAGTAATATTTCATTGTATATATGGACCACATCTTCTTTATCCATTCATCTGTTGAAGGGTATCTCGGCTCCTTCCACAATTTAGCAATTGTGGACAATGCTGCTATGAACATTGGGGTGCATATGGCCCTTCTTTTCGCTACATCTGTATCTTTGGGGTAAATGCCCAGTAGTGCAATTGCTGGATCATAGGGTAGCTCTATTTTTAACTTTTTAAGGGACCTCCACACTGTTTTCCAAAGTGGCTAAACCAACTTGCACTCCCACCAACAGTGTAAGAGGGATCCCCTTTCTCCACATCCTCTCCAACATTTGTTTCCTGCCTTGTCAATTTTTGCCATTCTAACTGAAAAAAAGCCATAGCTTTTTGTTACATTTATTAGGTAATGGCCACCTACTAAACTTGCTTATTGTTTCTTATAGGTGAGACCATTGCTGGTGTTTTTAAGAGGAAAATAGGTGGCCTGGGATCTGGGGAGGGACAGCTAACTGGTCACCTTAGAGGCCTCACAGATTGTGAACCTCAGTCTTGAAGTTACAGAAACTGGACTTTTACCAATTCTTCTCTCCCTGCCCCAGAAAGATAAAAACCACATTAGTAGGGGACTAAGTGGAAAAATGGATAAACCAGAATGGTAACTTATTTGTATACCATGGAGTGGTATACTTCGTAGGAATGGGATGCTCTTATGCTTCAATGCAAGGCACACTCATTCTTTATTACAAGGTAGCTGGGAAAGAAACTGAATGAAAAGTTTGCTTGGGGAGCAGGCAGATCAACGGTCTTGGAGTTCATCTCAGTTGGGTCATGCTGGAATTGAATTTCCTCGAATCCTAAGCAGATAGTAAATGTCTCTTCAAGGTCTAGAATATTAGAATTCTGCCTGAGCCATATTTATTCTCCTGGCTAGTCCTGGGCACATGCTCCTAGGTTTGCCTTCTGGACCCTGCATTTTTCTTTTGGCCACTGACTTCTATTAGTACATTCTTTGTTTAGATGTGTTCTTACTATGAAGAAAGTTGCTGTTTTTATTTTTATTTTTAAGTTTTTATTTATTTATTTGAGAGAGAGAGAGAGAAAGCACATACACGGAGAGAGGGCTTTCATGCGTGGGGGAAGGAGCAGAGGGAGAGGGAGAGAATCTCAAGCAGACTCCAGTTGAGTGAAGAGCCCAATGTAGGACTTGATCTCCTGACCCTGAGATCATGACCTGAGCCTAAACCAAAAGTCCGATGCTTAACTGACTGAGTCACCCAGGCGCCCCAGAAAGTTGCTATTTTTAGAAGAGTGAGTCTTTCTATAGGATCAAAGAGACTTTCTGTATCTCACCATTATGTCAATTTAATTAGATTAACTTTCAGAAGGTGTCCTTAATTTGCTGATTTCCAATTTAGAGAATATGTGGGAAAATTACCTAACTATGAATTCTTCCACCCCATGATTCCCATAGCCATAGTGAAAAAAGAGAAGGTTTGGTGGCCATGTTGGTTTCTGCAAGTCTTTTTGTGCAAATTAAGGTTACTAATACACACAGGTAAAAAAGTACATTTTGATGACAAAGGGGGCATCACCAAAGATGGGGAAGGATGGGATGGATAAAGTTTGAATGTGCATACCTGTGACCTTCGCCTGGTTCCCTTTCCAAGGCCAACACCAGCACTACAGCTGTGGCCATCGCACTGACAGTTGACGTATGCACCAGGGAAAAAAAAGCCTGGATGCTTTTGAGAACATTGTTAAGATAATGCACAGAGGGTTCCTTTCCTGTCTGTATCTCAGAAGAGTATGTTCTGTGTTCTCTTGAACCAGAAGAGGAAGATTAAGCCCCTTAGTAAAAAATGAGCAGATAAAACCACTCACCAACTTAATAAATAAATGTCACCTCATTATAGTTTGGCTTAATACAATTTATTGGAGTCAGTTCATTGGGTGTGATCTGAAACATTTGCCAGAAAAGGTTTCAGCTAGGTCTGCTTCAGCTGGGAAAGCATGCGGAATGTCTACCACATTCAGCAGAATACAAACAGAAAGAGGAGCCAGACAGGAAATAACATAGACTGTACAAGTAACCTTATGATTAACAAAGACTAATTAGCTTGAAAAGGAGCCCTTTATTTGCTGTTTGAACATTAGTGGTCCTTTGTTTGTTACCTTTATGATTTACGTGGTTGCTGTTTATAAATCACGCTCTAGTCTTCCCACATGCTGCTGAAAAGCGCTGATGATCTTCCTTCCACTTTGCAAATAGAGAGGTTTTAGAGTGTGTCTTCCTCAATGGGAAGTGTGAAAGTGAGTAGCCTTCCCAGAGCCTGTGTTTCATAAATCTTCTTTTCAGGACCATCAAGCCTGTCACAGTGCATTTAGCTAGCGGGCCTTCAGCAGGTGGGGGTTGGCACACGGTAGCCGTGTTCTGGAAGAGCTTCCGCGTCTCTCAGAATAAAAATTTGAGGACTAGAAGGGGAAGGCCTCAAAAAGTTGTTGTCGAATGACTAAAAGGAGTCCTACAAATAGGGCTGATTTGTTAATCTTTGGAACTGGCTGCCCGCCAAAGGTTAAGAGTATAAAGACTCAAGAAGATGGGTGCCTGGGTGGCTCATTTGGTTGAGTGTCTGCCTTTGGCTCAGGTCATGATCTCAGGGTCCTGGGATTGAGTCCCGCCTCAGGCTCCCTGCTCAGCGGGGAGCCTTGCTTCTCCCTCTCTCTTTGTCCCTCTCCCCTGCTCGTGCTCTTTCTCTCTCTCAAAAATAAATAAAATCTTAAGGAAAAAAAAGATTCATGAAGAGAATCAGGAGCAGACCTGAGCAGCCCAGGATCCAGCAGAGGCAGAGTAAGTGAGATCAGAGAAGGAAAGCGCAGAGCGTGGTGTCCCTGAAGGCAGGAGAGAGTAAGATGGCCACTTTGAGGGGAACCAGGAAAAAACCACTGATCTTTGGAATCGAGAATTAATGGCCCTCAGGGAGCGGTTTGAGCAGAGTGGGCAGAGCAGGGTCAGACCACAAGAGGTGGAAAAGGGAAAGGACAATCAGGGGAGGAGGCAATACAGCTGCGTGGTTAAGCACAGACATTTGCAGGTAGCTAGTCCAAGTCCAAATCTGCATTCTCTTTCGACCAGCGCCGTGTTTCCGAGGAGTTACTTCAACTTTCCAAGGCAGTTTTCTTGTTGGTTCAGATGAGCTAATGGCAGTACCTGCCTCAGGATGAATAAATGGGGTAATGCACATAATCACTTAGCCTGGGCCCGCAAGAAGCATTCAATAAATTTGAGTTGTTAGAAAGAAAGAGAGGCCATACATTTTAATATTTTTGAGGAAGCTGGAGAAAAAGTGATCGAAGAACAAGAAAACTTGAGAATATTTATTGGCCAGGTGAAGCAGCGAGTGTAAAGGAAAATATTGGTGCTGGAATAAAGGATGGTTAGTGCAGGTGTGGGGGGGGACTGAAGACAACGTGATGAAGGCAGAGGGCATTGGCCAAGCAGGCCTTTTCAGGCAGAGTAAAAGGATGCTAAAGAGCTTGCTAGATTACCCTAGAGGGAAGCTCACAGGTAAATTTATTTGCTGAGAGAATGGAGATGTAGTGAATGTTGAACGGCTTAGTAGAGGGACAAAGGTTGGAACAGAGCCGCGGTGCGTGCTACGGCAAGCTGGTCAAGAATGAGCACAAGATAAACGGCTGAGCCCTTCAGGCCTGGCTGATGACAGGATGATTTTGTGGTGGACCACGCGTCCAAAAGGCTGGTGAGGAGACTCTAATATTGGCAAAGCTCCCTGTGCAGAAAGAAGGTGCAGGGAGGGTGGGAGGGAGAGCTAAGCTAGAGTTGGGACTGGCAATAAGGTACAGCAGAGGGTCTAGAGAAGAGGGGTTCTGGAAGGTGGGTGAGGGCATAGTTGATGACTGACTGTGAGGTCCAGGTGGGAAACAAGCCAAGTGATGCCTGAAATGAGCTGTTGGCCAAGGAGACTGGGGAATGGAAGCAGAGGTATAGGCAGAGGTCAGATGGATATTTTACTGCGTCTGTTTAGAGTTCACATGAACTTGCATGGGGTTTGAGACATTGACTTCTGGAACAAAACTAAGGTAATTTTTACAATCAGAGAAAACCTGGCAAACCTTCACTAGAAAAAGAAACAAGCTTTGGGTCTGTCCCCTTTTGATAAAAACTAAAAAAAAATGCATTGAGGTCATTCAGTTTTCTTGGCTTAGGGCCCTCCCTGAAAAAGGACTTCAAGGTCAGGATGCCAGGAAATTGAAGAAGCTTTCTCTTAAACGTATTTAATCCTATGGGGACATATGGGGTGCGTTCTACTCCACACGTGGAGAACTGAACGCACAAAAATGAACTCTGTACTTAAGACTTTTTTGAAAATCTGAACGGTTGAATAGAAGTATTTTTGGCTTCCAGAGACAGTTTATGTATAGATGAGTCACTTCTCAGAATATTGAAAAAAATAGCCTCTTCTAATAATAAATATTACCTTAGTTAAAAGAATGCTTTTAACTCTCACAACAACTCTGATAGGTTGGTATATTAAGTTTCCTACCGCTGCTGTGACAAATTACTACGTCCACCGGCCTGAAACAACATGAATATCTTACAACTTTGGAGGTCAGAAGTCTGAAATGGGTTTCACTGGGCTAAATCAAGGTTTTGGTGGGGGCTCCCCTCCTTCGGGACACTCTACGGGAGAATCCACTTCCTTGCTTTTTCCCACTCCTAGACAGAGGCTGCCTGACTTCCTCGGCTGGGGCCCATTCTTCCATTTTTAAAGCTGGTAACACAGCATCTTCAAAGCTCAATCTTTCTCTCCCTGATCTCTGTTTCCATTGCCACATATTTCTCACCCTGACTCTTCTGCCTTCCTCTTCTAAGAGACCTTGTGATTATACTGGGCCAACCAGGAAAATCTGGAGAAATCATCCCATTTCAAGACCCTCAATTTACTCCCCTCTGCAAAGTCCCCTTTACCACGTATGGTAGCATGTGCATAGGTTCCAGGAGTTAGGACATGGACATCTCTGGGGCCATTGCTTCGCTTACCACAGTAGGTATTGTGACCCTGTTTCATGGATAAGGGAACAGACTCAGCATTTATGAGGTTTTCCTGAAGCCATGTAGCTAGTGACCAGCTCAAGTCTCTGAACTTTAAGACCCCATTCTTTCCATGACACCATGGCTACCTCTCTAGTCCTAAAAGAAGCCTTTGAGTTTTACAATTTTTTATACAAGTGCTCCATGAATATGTGCATGATTATTAGTTTCCCATGGCCAAAAACTTGATGGCTTAAAACAACAGAAATACATTCTCTCACAGTTCTGGAGGCCAAAAGTTCAAATTCAGTGTCACTGGGACAAAATAAAAGTGTCAGCAGGGCAATACTCCCACTGGAGATTTCAGGGCTTAACCTGTTTCTTGCCTCTTCCGGCTCCTGGCGGCTGCTGGCAGTCTTGGACTTGTGGCCACGCAACTCCAACCTCTGCCTGTCTCACGTGGCCTTCTCCAGGTACAGTGTCAAGATTCCCTCCACCTCTCTTATAAGGACGCTTGTGATGGCATTTTATTTTAACTAATTTTATTTTCTGGAAGCACCAGAAGCTAGTTTATTCAGTTCCTTATTTCACACCCTTTAATTCACAGATATAGCATTTTTCTTACAATAAAATCAATGACAAAGAAAGCATGAAGTCAGTGGAGAAACTCACAGTCTGATACCCCAGTGTCATGCCAGTGATGGGGCTGTTTCTTAGTTTCCCTCTGTATTATTTGTATGTTAGCTTTTTTTCCCCCTGCTGTTGTATTGATGGAGAGTTAGTTCCCTATAGTTTCATCTATTATAGTAAGGATCTGAGCTGGAAATGGTGTCTGATATGAATATTGTGTTTGTTTTTTTTTATAACAACATCTGCCATTTCACACTGCAGTAATTGGTCCTGGTCAATGCATCACCATCACATTACACGGCTTCAAATGACATTCCCAAATCCCAGGAAACACTAGATATGAATGATTACCCTGTAACGTAGTGTAATGGGACTCCCTGTTGGGCTGCAATTCAGTACTCACTTGTTTCTTTGATGTTTTGCCCATTTCAAAGTGAATCTCCACAATATTTTTATGTACAACACTGAGTTAACTAAAAATTCTCTCTGTAGGTGTTTATTTTCATGAATTCCTTCATCCTGATCATGGCCCCAAAGTTTGGCAAATACAGAGACTCTCCTGAACAATTTCAAAGTCTTAAAATTGTGTTGTCCATTGCACCTTTCAAGGTGTAGACAGTTTTTGAGTCACACTTCAAAGTTGTGTGTTAAGAAGTGACTGTGTTCCAGGTCAATCTACCTGGGTGGACACAGATAAGACCTGAATAGGGAGAGAAAGTCAGCGAGAATTAGAATTATACTCTTTTAAGGAATTATATCTCTTTAAAGTAAAAAAAAGGTTTTGAACAGGTAATGACTTCAAATGGTTCAAAACTCAGTTACTAAATGGTACCTGCTTAAAAATGTCTTTCCCTTCCCTATCTTCCAGCTACCGAATTTCTTCCCAGAAGGCATGTAACAATACCAATTTCCTGGGCATTTTGCAGAGATAGTCACGTAAACAAGGTAAATATACGTAGGGCAGACTGTCAGGAGGGTCCAGCCGGAGCTCTCAGCCATGAGCTGACGGTGCCGGCCATGACAGCATTTTGTCTTCTTCAGGAAAACCTTGGTTCTGCTCTGAAGGCCATTCAACTGCAGGATCAGGCCCACTCGGATTATCTAGGACAGTCTCTCTGACTTGGAGTCAATTGACTGTAGACACTAAGCACACCTGCAAATAATTGAACTAGAACACCTAGATTTGTTTGGATAACTGAGCCTGTGTCCTAGCCAAGTCAGCACATAAAACTGAAACACTCAATCCACATTTTGTCATCTCAACACTTATACACATCTCCCTAAACCATACTTACCTCAAATGAAGGCGATAGTCAAGTCATACTTTCACCTAACGTGACATAACTACCCTGCATACTGTGAAAACACGCTAACCCTTTCCCAGAAGAGGACACAAAGTCCTTGGCTGATGTTCACCCTTATTCTTGATATTCTGTAACTTAACTATTGTGATGTCAGCTTACCTATAATTAGTATTTCTTAGGTTAGATGATAAGGGGATAAGAAAGGGGTGAAAACAAATATATTTGTTTAAAATATATACAAACATTCATAACAAAATAAGGAGGAAGTACCCATAATTACTATAGTCCTCATTTTTGCAACTGGTCAAGCAGTTGTAGCTGGTATTTATAGCTACCTTCTTCCGCTACCCATTCTCTTTGCCCTCAACAAGAACCTCAGCTTATTTGATCTCTTTGGTAACCCAAATTTCATTGCTGAAGTGTCTGGGCCATTAGCATTCCTGCCTGAATTGGGTTATTGTATCTTTCCGTTGATTCTAGTCAGAGGGCATGATAGTACTAAGAGACACCCCAAGAGAGCTCCTATATTCCAGACATACTGTTCTTTTCCCTCATTGTGTAGTAGCAAGTCAGTTTCCCCTTGGTAATTAGGATCAGTCTCCCCAGCCAGTACAGCAACGCTCTCTTTGCCTATTGATTCAGAGCCATAAGGAGCAAGTAGCGGAGTGTCAGTCTTAACTTCCATTTCAAATAAATCATTGTTGTGTTTACTGGTGAGAGCATTGCTCCTTGTGAAACTTGGACCTCATGACTAACAGAGCAGAGGTTTACTGGGGATGGGAGGTAATGGGAATAAGAAGCAAACATTTTGGTAGTTGATGATTAGGGCTAATAGTGAGCGATGCCACTCCCACTCCCAATTCTCAATTCCTGGACCCATGAATCCTGGCTCTGGGAGAAATAGAACCATATTCTGGATGCTAAATTAGAGCATATATAGCCTCCTGGTGAATCTTGCCCAGCCCTGCAAGGTATTGCATCATTGTAACTGAGTCTTCAAAAGGCAATTCCACTGGTCTATCAAACCCGATTCCCTAGGATGGTGGCAACATGGTAAGACCAGTGAACTCCATGATCCTGGGCCCATTGCTCAACTTCTTTTGCTGTGAAGCGAGTTCCTTCATGAGAAGCAATACTGTGTGGAATAACATGATAGTGGATAAGGCATTCTATACGTCCAAGGATGGTAGTTTTGGCAGAAGCATTGCATGCAGGGATGGCAAATCCTTATCTAGAATAAGTCCGTTTCAGTAAGAACAAGGTGCTGCCCCTTCCGTTAAGGAAGTGGTTCAATGCAATCAACCAGCCGCTAGACGGTTGATCATTCTGGGGAATGGTGCCTTTTCAGGGCTTCATTGTTGGTCTCTGCTGCTGGCGGACTGGGTACTCAAGCAGCGGCTATAACCAGATCAGCCTCAGTGAATGCGTGTCCATGTTGCTGAGCCCACGTGTAACTTCCATCCTTGCCATCATGGCCACTGTGTCTGTAGCCCAGTGGATGATGACAGGGGTGGCTGGGAAACATGTTGATGGTATCCACAGAACAGGTCATCTTGTCCGCTTGAAGCGCGCCCTACATACTGACCTCTCCCTTAGTTCGTTTCACTAAATAAGTCCTTAACAGATACTCCATATCAGTACGTGAGGAGTTTTAAGAACACGCACATTTCTAAGAGTTCATTTTTTTCTTTCGTTTTGTGCCCAGACCGGATGTATAGCAACGTGATTCAGTGGAAGGCAACAACGAGGAGCAAGCTCCTTTCTAGACCCACATTGTGTAGTATATCGGATGTGTTGAGCTGACCTCGCAGAACTAGAATTACTCAGTCCTCAGCAGGAAGCTGTGCCAGCAAGACGCCAGAGACGTTCGCAGAGCTTCAGTGTCTAGGCCAGTTTTGGTCATGACTGTTGAGCCCTTGCATATGGTTAAAGGGCAGTAACCTAGACGAATGACGATTTGTTGGCTAGCCTTTTCTCTTCCCAAAGTTCTTTAACTCAATAGTGTCTATTCCTTTTATTCATTAGTTTGCGTATTCCCTCTGCAATCTTTTTGTGAGCAGGGACCTTGTTTTATCATGGTTGTACTTCAAGTGCTTTGCATAATACCCAATACATAGCAGGTACTCATTTCATAGTCACTGACCACTTTATTCAGCAAATATTAACTGAGTCCCTATTATTAATGCATCTTGAATGGGCACCCCCTCCTCTTTTCCTTATTTTTTCTGGCTATCACTTTTTCCCCACTTTCTTTTCTTTTTTTGACATAAAAGGAAAACAAGTCTTATTGAAAGGTAACTTAGTTCAGTTCAATTCTACAAATATTTACTGAGTGCTTACTTGGTGCTGGGCGCAAAATTGCAGAAGACTTTCCCTTGAGGCACTGCTTAGTAAAACAACAAAAACAACATAAAAATATAATTAAATATAATCAAAAGTAAATTCCATGGTAGAAATGAACTTTTGGAGCCAGGAGAGTGTCTTATAGCCACTATGGAAAACGTTATGGAGGTTCCTAAAAAAATTAAAAAATAGAACTACCGTATCATCCACCAATCCCACTTCTGGGTATATATACAAAGGAAGTGAAATGAGGCTCTCTGAGAGATATCTGCAGTCCCATGTTCATTGCAGCATTATTCACAATGACCATGATATTGACACAACCTGAGTATCTGTCTATTGATGAGTGGATAAAGATATATGTATGCCTGTGTATATACATACACATAGATGTGTATATATGTAGATATATATACACACACACATATATAATGTAATAAATAAATAAAATTTAGCCATGAGAAAAGAGGAAATCCTGCCATTTGTGACAACATGGATGGGCCTTGAGGGCATCATGCTAAGTGACATAAATCAGACAAAGAAAGACAAATAGTGTATGACATCACTTCTATGTGGACTCTAAACAAGCCAAACTTATAGAAAGAGAGAGCAGAAGGGTGGTTTTCAGGAGATGGGGGAATAGAGAGATACTGGTCAAAGGGTATAAACTTCTAGTTATAAGATAAACAAGTTCTAGATCTCGTGCAGCGCGGTGACTATAGTTAACAATATTGTATTGTATTGTTGACAGTTACTAAGAGAGTAGATCTTAAATATTCTCACCACATACACAAAAAAAGGTAGTTATGTGAGGTGATGAAGATGTTAACTAACCCTGTTGTGATAATCATTTCTCATTATATTAGGTTGAACACCTTAAACTTATACAATGTTATATGCCAGTTTCCCTGTGGGATGACGTGTCCGCCACCCACAGATGTAGCTGGCTTGATCATGTTCTCTTTATTGGGGAGATCTCTCTTCCTTTTCTCACTTCCTACTCCCCTCCTGGCATTTTCTGAACCTCCAGATAAACCGCTCGCACTTGAATCCCTGTCTCGGGGTCTGCTTCTCGGCGAACCCGAACCAAGACAGATAACACACCCAAAGTAGAGACAGAATCTGAATGCAGGCATTTAAACCCTGAGCCCATGCTCCTACCAGTTCCTCCACTGACACTAGGTGTCAGGTTGGGCAGAGAGCAGGGTAAAGACACAGAGGCTTAAGAAAGTCTCGTGGATTTAAAGAAATAGTTTAGTATGGTTAGAACAGAACATCTAGGGGCCAGGATGTGGGTGGGGGAGATGAGGTTGGAAATGCTACCTGGGGTGAATTCATGGTCGAGTTAAGGCATTTGAGCTCTTTTACGAAGACGATGGGAAGTCATTGCACAGTTCTGTTCAGGGTGTGATATGATCAGATATCCTTTGCAAAAGTTCCTTTTGGCGTTAAGAAGGAACTGGGGGTGAGAGGCCGTAGAGAGACCGGAGAGAAGACTGGTTCTGAGCTGTAGCCACTAGGCGAGTGACAGTGTGGTTAGAAAAGAAGGAGCTGATGTGACAGATGCTTAGGTCATAGGGTCAGTGCCACATGGTGATGGGTGTGGTTGTGGGCATGTGCGGAGAGTGAGAGGTGTTGGGTAGGTGGCAGGGAGAACTGGGGTGTGTATGAGTACGTGTGTTTCTGCGGGGTTAGAAAGGGAACATTTCCACCAGACATATTGAGCCATAGGTGGCTGGAGGCACCCCAGGTGAAGATATCCAGAAGCAGATAAAGATAGAGCTCTGAGATTTTGGAAAAAGCTCACAATTAGATAAACAAATTTTGGAATATCAGTTGATATTTGAAGATCTTAGAGCCTTAGGCATGGATGGAGTTCCTCGGGAAAAGGGGGATAAAGGCTGTGCACATGATCTCGTTTGCTCGCCACAATAACCATCTGAGGCAGGGAGGAAAGATTATTTCTACCATCATCTTGTAAGGGAGAAAATCAGGCTAGAGAGAGGTTAGGTGGCTTTTCCCTTAGCTGGAAAGGGGAAGAGCTGAGGCAAGGAAGAGATCCATTGGCTCCATGTCCAGTGCTCCTCTCATCATACTACACTGTCCCTCCCCAAATATGTTTGATGCCTATATTGAGTGAGACAGCCTCTCTCCAGAAAAGCTTTTTAAAAAAGAAAGTATCGTATCTTTCCTCATGTTATACATGTCTCTATTATATTGTAGAAATCTAGTGTATGTCTAAGCATGGTCTATAATGTTCTTTTCTACATTTTTACTTGTTTGCTGATAATTGGACAGACGCTTAACATAATGGTCGGATACATGCATAGATGACACCAAATCCCATTTCTCAAGGCAGTGCTTGCTTTGCTGGGGCCTTGGTGGAGGCTCAGCTTATGCTTGGTCGTTTTTCTCGGTCCATTCATTCCTGCATCACCTGTCACCGTGGTTGTCTTCCCTTTTCATTATTTTTGGCCGTGTGCTTAACATCCAACCAACTCTATAGAATTAAGTTTTAGGCTGTAACAACTCACCTTTATTCAGTGGACATCCTAAATGCCTCCAGCAAATCTTCCGGAGGTTTTTCTCTTCCTCCTTTTATGCTCCAAACAGTATCGTAAGTCATGTCAGCAAAAGACCCTGACATAGAGCCGCCTCTGAATACAGAGAACACAACCAGCCATTTTTTTGCCAAGATTTTTAAAAAATCTATTTCCTTCTCTTATTTGCCAGGGAAATGATACTGAGCTTTGGAAAACATTGCAGGAGCGGTTTTATATGTAACCCATTGTGACATGTGTTATTGCCGTATTTGTGTCATATTTTATCTATTTGGGAAAAAACCTGACAATGTCACATACACATAAGTGAGTTGGGCCCTTGCAACGTTCCTGGGGCAGCCGCACTACGAACTCAGTGGAACAGACTGAAGGAGCAGTTTGCAGATGCAGAGAGCAGAAGGGGGCTTGTCATGTTCTTGCTGTGGTTGACAATTTGCTTTGCCACCCTCTTTGAGCATATGGTAAGTGACAGTGAGAAAAAATGATCCCAGATTATGGCAGGACACCCTCCGTTGTGTTTTTTTCAGCTTTCTGCTGTTTTAACTAATTTCCAGTCAATTTTACTGATTTTGTTTTTGGCAGAAAAACATCACCATCCTGATCTTTTTCTTTGACCACCAGAATTTGCTTCTTTTGTTTTAATTGTGATAGAAATCAAGTTATAACTTACTTATAACTTATAAGGGACAGTTTCTAGAACTTCTGTCCCTTACCTTCTCCTCTCCATCCCCCTTTAAAATGTCCAGAACAGAGCCACTATATGCTAATGACTTACTCAGGAAGCAGATGTCAGAAGCCCTGACTGATAAAAAAAAAAAAAAAAAAACTTGAATAAGTTACTTTTTCCCCCAGAAGCATGTGTGTCTGCGTGCATGTGTGTAAGATTTCTTAAGCACTGCCACCCTTTTCCTAACACCAGACCTCCTGATTATCCAAAGTATTTTTGTGAGGGCAGAAAGTATTCTGCCTCTCGCTGTCTTTTCCTTTTTGGGAGAATAAAGCTATTTCCAGTGTGAGGCTATTTCGCTATAGATTGGGTCATTTTCTTCTTACTCTTTTCACTTTGCTGGAAATTGGAGACAGAAAGTAGGGGATGAACAACATTTCCATTCCGGCGTTAATAGCTTATGTTTATGTTCTCACGCTCAAGTGAAAGTAAGTGCCCTGTAACGCTGTGCATGAAAATGTCCACGTACTTGGATAAGGTGTGCCAGTTTCTTGACGTCTCAGAAGAAACAAGAAGTTGGATCCAGTGTCTGGCACTCTTGAATGGAGCCTTGGTGTTAACGACTCCGGTTCAAGTGTATACATTCATTTTCTACTCCTTTGCTGCATTTCCCCGTGCACCCTTGTTTCATTTATGGGTGGTTCTCTGGAACCCCTCAACTCAGATGCTTCTTTCCTCGGCCTCTTGTGCTTCTATTTTTTAATTTTTATTTATTTATTTGACAGAGAGAGAAAGACAGCCAGCGAGAGAGGGAACACAGGCAGGGGGAGTGGGAGAGGAAGAAGCAGGCTCACAGCAGAGGAGCCCGATGTGGGGCTCGATCCCAGAACACCGGGATCACGCCCTGAGCCGAAGGCAGACGCTTAATGACTGAGCCACTCAGGCACCCTTGTGCTTCTATTTTTAAAAATATTTCTAGGATTTCATGCACTGGCTAAATGAGGTTTGATACAGGGACCGAGTCCCTTCTCTTACTGCTTGGTGGGGAGCTGTGGACAGAAATTGCTTTCAGGGGTTTCTTCTCCAAAGAAACTGGGGAGCCTGTGATAGCCTGTGATGGAATACTTCGAATCAATCTCTTGACTCCCCATCCACTTTCCTGTGTTGATAAGGATGCTTTCAAATCTCCTCAGATCTGGCCTTAGGTATGAGACTTTGTCTGGCAGCGCGAAGGCTGGGGCCAGTCCCAGAAACAATTGTAGAATCAGTGAAGCTCATCTCACTCATCTCTGATTGACTGTGTGGCATCCGTCTTTGTACTTTTGCCTTCAAACTCTTAGTGCTTAGTACTAAAAATAATAATAGCCTTTGTCTTTTATTATTAATTGCCGTAAAGTGATTGTTATCATTTTATATTTATTATGGGCTAGATATTTTGCTAAGCATTTTAATATGTTATCTCGTATATCTCATATCTCATTTGGCTTTATGATTTGAATATTGTTATTCCCGTTTTCCAGATGAAGGAACTGATGCATGAGTGAGGTAAGTCTATTTCCCCAAGTCTCACAGCTAGTGAGTGGCAGAACCAAGATTCAAACTCAGGTCTGAATGATGCCAAGTCCTGTGTGCTAATCACTTGTTTACAGTACCTTCCCCTTCTTGGGCATTATTTCAGTCTCTAGCTGTCTGGAGTCTTCAGACTCTAGCTGTCTCCCATCAGAATTTACCTTCTGTTTCCCTATAGGTCTACTCTTAGGTTTCTGGTGGCGTGCATGGTTCTAGGGTGCGGAGGACTTATTGGCAGAGAAAGACAGCATTGCCTGGGGTCATCTGCAATTTTCCTGTTAGACCACCAGAATCTACAGTAAAAGGAACAGATCTCTAACTGTTGCTTTTCAAGTATTTTGTCATTTGGGAACATCTTCCTAGACAGATAAATCAACTTAATTTGCCTACTTTTTATTAATATATTCTATTATTCATTTATTGATGTAAGTAACATTTATTGAGCCCCTTCTATGGGCCAGGAATTGTATTGGACCAGATGATAAAAATATAACAACAAAATAAAACAGAGATGAATAAAATAAATCCATGCCTTCTAGAATCTTATAGGAGCACCAGAGAAATAAACCAAGATAATAATGTGGGTGATAAGTGTTTTTATAGAGGGGTGCAGTGGGGTGTTATGGAAGCAGAGACGGCAGGCACCTGGCCTGGGCCTGGGGAGCTCAGGAACAGCCAACTGGTGCAGACGAAGTTTGAGGGAAATCTTAGAGAATGAGTATAAGTTAGCCAGGTGGATAGAAGGGAGATTAGGGAAGGGAGTCTCAGGCAGAGGAAACTGTAAACACCAAGGCCCAGAGGTGAGAAAGAATTTGGAAGACTGGGGATGGCCACTGATTAGATGGCTAAAGGGTAGGGGTGTGTGGGGGGTGACAATGGGAGGGAGACTAGGAGGGCCAGTTCACTCCGTGATCCAAGTCATTGGCAGCTGCCCTTCTTGGGGTGTATGTCTTCCTAAGTAAAGGCAGAACGTCAGACTGGTCTATTGTCAGTTGAATGAAGACTTCCTCCTTCTAGAAGGCCTAAGATGCCCGCAGATGCCAGCATTGGGCTGGGCTCAACTTACTGCTTTACATACATAGAGTTGAATAAGAGTGGAAATGGGGGGAATGACCACAGGAAGGTGGTGTGTAGTTTTCCCAATGGGTGCTGTTCAGGGATCATAGGCTACACTGATACCTGAGGTAAAGTAAACTGCTGGCTTTAACTGGTCTTCTGAAGGGCCCCTTTGTTCCAGTTCTGCTTGGTTTTTGTTTTGTTTTGTTTTGTTTTTAATTCTGTTTCATGGTAAATGCTTGTAGTTTCTGAGGCTACTCAACTATTAAAATGCCTCATTCTTTAAAGCAGAGACAGTTGCTGATTTCCACTATTGGATAATTTGGACATGTGGCTTTTCAAACATACCAAGTAACATCTCCTAAACAGTCTTGGGTGTTTGCCAGGCTAACGTGAAGGTTGTTAGTACTTAAGGAGCTGTTTACTTAGCCAGACAGTGCGGCATTTTTAAAGAAACTGAGAATTGAAAAGCCTCTTTGATGGTGTTCGCACAAAACCAGTTTGTGGCAAGTGGCCTCCACTGGCTGGGCTCGACCTGGCTCCCGAGATTTTTGTTGCCAGATTCCTGAGCTGTGTTTAGAGCACTCTCTTTATCTAGGAAAGCTGAAATTTCTCAGCTGATTATGACTTTCTAGAGATGGACCTAAGTGGCATTGGCGTCGAATTCTGTATTTGCCACAACTGTTGAAAAGAAGGGATATATTTTATATGCAGTATGAGTCCTCCAGTCTGAACTCTGTACCTTCTTCCCAGTGTTGCTAGATGTTAACTACTGCAGCTGAATACTTTCAGTTAGATACAAACCCTGTTAATTGTTCCAAAATGATACTGCGGTCCTGTCATGGATGAGGCGCGGATGGCTGTTGTGTTTGCTTACCACCGGAAGGAGCTAAGTGTCGGGGTTTGCAGCTGCTTCACAAACTGCTGGATTTTTAATGCAGCAAATAAAAGGGTTGAGCTTTGGTGACTGTCCAGCTGGAGGAAGCTGATGAGTTTGGACAGACCTAAGTTGAGGGTATTATATCGATGTCTTGATGTTGAAGTCACCACGGCTTTGCAGATGGTAGGTCAGGTTGCGGGTGGTGAGTAATGCTTCCTGTGGATGTCTCGGTGACAAGATCTCTCATTGCATGCTCCAAGAAGGAATAATTTCCTTCTTCTCCTCCTGCTCTTTCTTTTTCTTCTTCCTCTTCTTCTCCTCCTCCTCCTCTTTCTTCTTCCTCTTCTTCTTCTTCTTCTTCTTCTTCTTCTTCTTCTTCTTCTTCTTCTTCTTCTTCTTCTTCTTCTTCTTCTTCTTCTTCTTCTTCTTCCTTCTCCTCCTCCTCTTCTTTTTCTTTTCTTTTTTCTCTTCTTCTTCTTCTTCTGTTAGGAATCATTTTCTTAAATGTTATGATGTGTGGAAATGTTAGTGGGTAGAAAGAATCCAGGCCTTCATCTCTTCATGTGCTCCTTAAATGAATTTACTTCCCAAACAACAGACAATGGGGCAACTGAATCTGTGCTAGTCCAGATAGGTATTTATCAGCCCAAAGAACAAGGCCTTTAAGAAAAGCCTGGAGAAATTCTAGTATCTGATGGAGTAGCGATAGTTTCTTTAATTAGATTTTCTAATTCCCACTCTCCTTTTCCCATGGTTTATGATCCCCTCCCTTCTTTTAATTTAGGTTGTTTCCTATCAACTCTTTCCTCTTCTTGCAATATCATTTGTTTCTAAGGGAACCTCTTGTCCTTTGCTGAAACCAAAATATCCCCAAATCTCTCATTGAATGAAAATCAGAAATTTCTTTGTCTTTTAAATTTTATTAATAACTGATAGAAAAATTGCAAGGTAAATTTTGCACACTAATTCTTTCTCTCCTTTACCCTCTTAGTCCCATGAGTTTTTTCTCCTTATATCAGGAGTATTTTTCTCCTTCAGCCAAAATCTCTTTTGGTAGAAACACTTGGTAAGAGTCTATCCAAGTTGCAGGTAGTGGACATCTGTTGTTTTTGCTTGCCCAGCACCTCTTCTTCTCTTCTTTAACATACACCCATTTTCCTTTGGAGAATTACTTGGGCCGCACTCAGTGGGGCTGCAAATTACGTGCCCTGCCTCTGTCATGACAGCTGATACAGAGAGAGTTGGCATTTTGGAGGACTGTGAGAAATGCTGGGTTATTGTCCTTCTGCAATTATAGACACAGGGGATTTTTGTGAACATGGGGCCATCTTTGCTGGTGTGTGAAGATTAAGAATACAACCAACAGAAGAAAACAGCTGAGAGAGAGTGACAGAGACAGAGAGAGAGACAGAGAGAGAGAGAGGAGATTTTTATGAAGAGAAGTTGCAATTTCTACCCAAAGCAATTTCTGGTACTGCTAATAGTGCGAATAGGGGTGAGATTGTGTAGAGGACCTTGAGCCTTCTCCATGTCCTGATTTCACACTATGTTGGTAACAGGTCATATTACAGCTTGCAAAGCCTTGGGGATTACATTTGTTTTGGAAGAACCAGACTAAAGAACAGTTCTGGAAGCTTTAGTTAAGTGAGTATATTGAGAAAACAACTTCTCTTCCTACCTAAATGAAGCACTTAATTCAGAAAGTCACTCCCAGAGTTCACAGATTGACATTTCCTTCCAGTTCCTTGGCCTTGCTCTGGGGAACAGTACCTTAGCCAAGACGAACTCATGGCATAATTGTTGCAACGTTTTGTCAGGAACATACTATGCTCCTAAGTAATCTGGTTACTTAGACAACTTAGTCTGGCATCATAGAGTTGGATGAGAACCTAACGTAGAACTTCGGATGTGTTACCATTCCTACTTGAGAGGGGGTACGGATTAAAATCCACACGGGCATCAGTGGGTTAAGCTAGCACATCAATTTAATTCATTCATGAATGTTTAGGTTCTAATAGGTTATTATTAATCTTTAAAAGTTGGTGTCATTTATAATTTTTTATTTATGTCATAATCCTGGTTGAATGTGTGATTTTCCATGGTTTTATATTCTAAACAAATGAAAGTTGCTCTTTTTCCATTCCCTCCTCTATTTTTTAATAAAATAATAGAATAAGTTAGTGACACAGAAGTACTGATCTGATTTTGTGTGAATTTAGTGGGTAGATATTATAGGGAGGCAGATTTCAAACTGTTATCAGGAAAACGTTCCAGCACTCTCTTATTAACTGGTAACCTATCCCACTGCTGGCAGGATTCAAGCAGTAAGTGTCCCTGTCACTAGATGATTCCTCCTAAAAGTGTTGTAGAAAGGAATTATGCATTGGTGTGGATTCCGGGCACGATGACATTTTAGAGCTAGTCTAGCTCTAAGAGACTATAAACTACTGGTGGTTATACTAATACTATTAATACTACTACATTTTGCTATTAATAGTAATAATTACCACTTGTAAGCATCTATTATATGCTATATACAGTACTAGGCATTTTGCGTATACATCCCAGGTAAGCCTCGTATTGAGCCCCTGTAGATATTATGCTCACTGGGGTGGATTAGAGACCTAACTGTTCTCTATTTTTTTCTTCATGTGTGTTGTCTTGACCTGTCTAGTGGATTACAAACTCATTCTTAGGAGAGAAGGCAGTGTCGTATACTTTGTATTATTCCTTACAGTTGCTGCAAACATGCAAGGGTGGAACAGATGTACCTTAAAAGTTGTCTGCTCGGTTCTGTTGTGCACATCACCCTAACGGGGTTTCAGAAGGGTCCTGAAACTTTGTTCTTTGACTCAAACTTCCCGTGTGGTACATACATTGGAATGGTTACGGCAGAACTGTGAGATCATTCTTACCGAATGTTTTACAAAGGGAGAGGGAAAAAGTAGTAGTTGGGAAGAGAAGGAACAACGTCCAACCTTTAATCACCTCCTCTTCCCCACCAGGACAAAAATCCCCTTACTTGCTTGAGCATTGTTCACTTCAGTATTTTGACAGGGGAGGGGAGGAAATTTAATTAGGCCTGTGAATGAGAAATCATTGCATTAAAATTATTGTTTTAACTCACCAGAATCAATTGATCATATTATTTTGCTCTCCTACAGATCTCCCTGTTAATATCAATGGAGTCATTACAGTGTCGAGATTTCACCCACTGAAATGTGATAAGATGTTCATGCTTTGACATATTGAAAATAATATTTGTTATATAAATGCTATGCATAATCACTCTTTTGGTCATTTACAGCAATGAGAGAAGAGTGACATGCTGGAACCCTAAATGTCACGTGGCCTACATAAGAGGTATTTTATACCATCATTACGATCAGTCATCTTTCTATAGAATCATATTTTTTATTATGGCTATTTGCAAGCAATCATTGGTGTATTTACCATTTTCTGGGTTTTAATATAATTGTAACTCAGGGAATTTGAAATCAATAGTTTTAGATGGGATATGCCAATTGGATAATGAAAGTGATTTGGAAGCACAGATACTCTGCAAGGGATATCGTCTTTGTTGAGTAATGTGAAGGCTCAGAGCTCTGCTTCTGGCAGGTGTAAATAAAGCTTTGGGCCCTAGCAAAGGGGCATGTGGCTTATGGGGAATATTAGCAGGGAGGCTGCTTTTAATCCAGGGACTGACACTAGTACGTTCTATCTGAGGATCAGATCTGTGCTATGCAGGTTGGGGAATGGTATTCAGTCTTCTTCCACACTCCTAGGATGAAATGCTAATGTTAAAAGGGAACTCAGTGGTCAACTGGCCTCACATTCTAATCTTATAATCAAAGAAGTCAAGAGACTAATTGAGAAGGCTGAAGTCATCGCCTAGTCACCATGTCTTGAATGACATCTTTGACTTCTAGTTCAGTGGTCTTTCTTCTTTACCCTTCACCCCTATAATCCTTTCTAAACCTTAGCATTCCTTGGTCTTATCTAAAACACCCCAAATCCACAAACATGGTTACTATAATGGAGCAGCTACAAGCTGGATATTGTCTCAGCTCTCTGCTGAATCTCAGTTTCTGTGTAACCTTGGTGAAGTTACTAAACATCTCTAGGCTTCAACATTCGTTTCTATAGAATGGGAAAATAATAGTGCTCCCTCCAATAGGGTTACAATAAAGATTAAGTTAGTTAACGTGCAATGTATTTAAAACATTATTATTAATCCCAGTTTATTCTCCTTTAATAATGAGCATTTTAATTGTGTGTACATTTAAATTACTTAAAGGGGCTGTTGCTTTTATGGAATTCAGAAAGGCAATAGTTAACGTTTTTTTCATGTCATTATTTTGAGATTTCTTAAATCTTATCTGAAACATCAGTTGGGAATTTTTAATTACAAGTACGAATAAAAAATAACTCATCTTCAGGTTACTTGAAGGGAAGCTCAAGGAACATTAGAGATTACAAATTTTCAGCTCTGTAGTCACAAAGATTTTTCTATCATCTTCAGAATTATGTTTTTCAATTAGGATAGGAATCGACTTTTCCATCATATTTTCAAGCAATATTCCTAATATTGTTTGAAAGTTGTGTGTGTTTGGGTGTTAAGGGAACTTTCTTTATAATCTCTTTAAATACGTTTATATATAGTGAATCATAGATTTTGGGACTACCACGGGCTTGTCAGCTTAGAATGCAAGAGGTATTCAAATCTTGCTGATGTAATGGATTTTGTTTTTAAAAATTTTAATTACACATCTGAAGCCCCAATTGCACCCTAAGGATTTATGTGCTTATGGAAAGTCAAACTATGAATTACAGTATTGCAGGAAACTTTCCACTGCATCAGATGGGTTTCACCATGCATTCCACAAACATGTTTTGTAAAATTTCCCAGTGTTTACAAAACTTTGATACTATGTTATAAAAGTGTACTTAAATATAGATGAGAAAGATAGATGTTTTTCTTCTTTTGATATTGATGTTAAATAAAAGATGGAATGTTTTTATTTAAAACCAATCCCTCATTCTACATCCATCCCCCCTGCATAATAAGTAAAGGGCAATGTGAACAAAGTCTTCCTTTAGATCTGTTATTCATTTTAAGTGCATGTTAGGAAAGGTCTACTCTGTGTATAAAATCTAGCAACAAAAAAGAGAATCGTAAATAGAAAAATAAAACATGTAGAAGAGACAAATATTCTGTGCACACAGTTTTAAAATCCCAACGGGGCACACTTGTCAGAAAGAGAGACTACACACTCATTAGTTT
The DNA here is from genome assembly GCF_024610735.1 of Ursus americanus. Lineage (NCBI taxonomy): Eukaryota > Metazoa > Chordata > Mammalia > Carnivora > Ursidae > Ursus > Ursus americanus. The sequence goes on along the minus strand of NC_142130.1, from coordinate 16,618,786 downwards.
AAACATAAATTCCCAAAGAGTAACATTCCAGGAGGGAGTTAAGATGGCGGAGGAGTAGGGGACCCCTTTTTCAGCCGGTCCCCTGAGTCGAGCTGGATAGGTACCAGACCAGCCTAAATAACCACGGAATCAGCCTGAGACGCAGGATGATGCATCTGGATCTCTACAAATGAACATCTCCAGCGCTGAGTATTGAGGTACTAAGAGGGGAGCTGTAAACCGTGCACGGATATCGGAAGATAAACGGAAGGGGGAGGGAGCCGCCGCGTTTGGGCGCCGGGAAGCGGCAGCCACCTGCACGGGGGAGCGGGGGACACACAGAGGGCACCCGCGAGAGAGCGGACTGAGACCGGTGAGCCGTGAACGCGCGCGCGCCACCAGGCATCTCCCGGAACACCGGAATCCCGGTGCGCTCACGGGATCCAGACTGAGACCGGGAACTCCCGGAGCGCGCGCGGGGCGGCTGGCGGCTGGCGGGCCACCTGCACGGGGGAGCGGGCGGACTCGCGGTCGGCACCCGCGAAACAGCAGACTGAGACCCTGAACCGGGTGCGCGCGACACCAGGCTTCTCACGAAACTCCGGAATCGAGGTGTGCTCACCGGGCATAGACTGAGACCGGGAGACCCGGGAGCGCGCGGGGCGGCCGGTGGCTAGCGGCATTAGAAACACAAAGGACAGAGACGCGCGGGCCCGTGGCTGGCGGCATTAGAAACACAAAGGACAGAGACTGGGCGGCCGGTGGCTGGCGGCATTAGAAACACAAAGGACAGAGACGCGCCGGCCCTGGAAGTGAGGGCAGGGTCGCCGAGTTGGTGCGCACATCCCGGGACGCTGCAGGGTTGAGCAGCACCAACAGTAACAGAGTTAAAGTGGCCGGAACATCAGTGGAGAACGGGCCGCAATCCCTCTGTTCTGCGACAATGCAGCCTCTGCTGCTCTGACCCTCAGAAGAGGCATAGCCGGCCGCCAGGGAAAGCCGCCAGAGAACAAAAGCCTGGAAATACCAGCTCAGAGAGTGCCCATCCCCATCCTCCCTCGCAGGGGACACGGAGACTCTAACCAAACAGGGTTGCCTGAGTATCGGCGCGGCAGGCCCCTCCCCCAGAACACAGAAGGCAGGCTGAAAAATCAAGAAGCCCACAACCCGAGGCGCCTGGGTGGCGCAGTCATTGAGCTCCTGTCTCCGGCTTAGGGCGTGATCCCGGCGTTCCGGAAAGGAGTCCCTCATCGGGCTCCTCCGCTGGGAGCCTGCTTCTTCCTCTCTCACTCCCCTGCTTCTGTTTCGTTCTTGCTGACTGTCTGTCTCCCTCTCTCAGATAAGTAAATAAATAAAATCTTTAAAGAAGAAGCCCACATCTCTAAGATCCCTATAAAACAAGAGGCACGGCCTGGGACCCAGTCAATAATTTTGGGCTCTGGAAACCCCGCAACCTCTCTTCATCAGAATGACAAGAAGGAGAAGCCCCCCCCAGCAAAGAAAAGACAGTGAGTCAGGGGCCTCTGCCACAGAAGTAACGGATATGGATGTAACCAAATTATCAGAAATGGAATTCAGAGTAACAATGGTCAAGATAATGAGTAGACTTGAAAAAAGTATTCAGGAAAATATTACTGAGAATATACAATCCCTAAGGGCGGAAATGAGAGCGAATTTGACAGAAATTAAAAATTCTATGAGCCAAATGCAGGCAAAACTAGAGGCTCTGACGGCCAGGGTCACGGAAGCGGAGGAAAGGGTTAGTGAATTGGAGGATGGGTTAATAGAGGAAAAAATAAAATTAGAAGATGGTCTTAAAAAAATCCACGCCCACGAATGTTGGCTACGGGAGATTACTGACTCAACGAAACGATCCAATGTTAGAATCATCGGCATCCCCGAGGGGGTGGAGAAAAACAGAGGTCTAGAAGAGATATTTGAACAAATTGTAGCTGAAAACTTCCCTAATCTAGCAAGGGAAACAAAAATTCGTGTCCAAGAGGCAGAGAGGACCCCTCCCAAGCTCAACCATGACAGACCTACACCACGTCACGTCATAGTGCAATTCGCAAATATGAGATCCAAAGAAACAGTATTGAAAGCGGCCAGGGCAAAGAAATTTCTCACGTACCAAGGCAAAGGCATCAGAATTACATCAGACCTGTCTACACAGACCTGGAATGAGAGAAAGGGTTGGGGGAGCATTTTTAAAGCTCTTTCAGAGAAAAACATGCAGCCAAGGATCCTTTATCCAGCAAGGCTGTCATTCAGAATTGATGGAGAAATAAAGACATTTCAGAATCGACAGTCACTAGCCAATTTCGTAACCACGAAACCAGCCCTACAGGAGGTATTACGGGGGGTTCTATAAAAGTAAAAAGGCCCCAAGAGTGATACAAAACAGAAAGTCACAGCCAATACAAACAAAGACTTTACTGACAACATGGCAGAATTAAAAGCATATCTCTCAGTACTCAGCCTGAACATTAATGGTTTGAATTCTGGTTTCAAACGCCACAGGGTTGCAGATTGGATAAAAAGAAATGACCCATCCATTTGCTGTCTTCAAGAGACTCATTTCGAACCCAAAGATGCATTCAGACTGAGAGTAAGGGGATGGAGTACCATCTTTCACGCAAATGGACCTCAAAAGAAAGCTGGGGTAGCAATTCTCATATCAGATAAATTGGATTTTAAACTACAGACTATAGTTAGAGATGCAGAAGGGCACTATATTATTCTTAAAGGAAGTATTCAACAAGTGGATATGACAATTATAAATATATATGCCCCCAACAGGGGAGCAGCAAGATACACAAGCCAACTCTTAACCAGAATAAAGAGACATATAGATAAAAATACATTAATAGTAGGGGACCTCAACACTCCACTCTCAGAAATAGACAGAACACCCTGGCAAAAACTAAGCAAAGAATCAAAGGCTTTGAATGCCACACTCGACGAGTTGGACCTCTTAGATATATATAGAACACTACACCCCAGAACCAAAGAATACTCATTCTATTCTAATGCCCATGGAACATTTTCAAGAATAGACCATGTTCTGGGACACAAAACAGGTCTCAGCCGATACCAAAAGATTGAAATTATCCCCTGCATATTCTCAGACCACAACGCTCTGAAATTGGAACTCAACCACAAGGAAAAATTTGGAAGAAACTCAAACACTTGGAGACTAAGAACCATCCTGCTCAGGAATGACTCGATAAACCAGGAAATCAAAAATCAAATTAAACAATTTATGGAGACCAATGAGAATGAAAATACAACAGTCCAAAACCTATGGGATACTGCAAAGGCAGTCCTAAGGGGGAAATACATAGCCATCCAAGCCTCACTCAAAAGAATAGAAAAATCTAAAATGCAGTTTTTATATTCTCACCTCAAGAAGCTGGAACAGCAACAGAGGGACAGGCCTAATCCACGCACGAGGAAGCAGTTGACCAAAATTAGAGCTGAAATCAATCAAGCAGAAACCAGAAGTACAGTAGAGCAGATCAACAGGACTAGAAGCTGGTTCTTGGAGAGAATCAATAAAATTGACAGACCACTGGCAAGACTTATCCAAAAGAAAAGAGAAAGGACCCAGATTATTAAAATTATGAATGAAAAAGGAGAGGTCACGACGAACACCACTGAAATTGGAAGGATTATTAGAAATTTTTATCAACAGCTATATGCCAATAAACTAAGCAATCTGGAAGAGATGGAATCCTTCCTGGAAACCTATAAACTACCAAGATTGAAAAAGGAAGAAATTGATTTCTTAAACAGGCCAATTAATTATGAAGAAATTGAGTCAGTGATAAACAACCTTCCAAATAACAAAACTCCAGGCCCGGATGGTTTTCCTGGGGAATTCTACCAAACATTCAAAGAGGAAATAATACCTATTCTCCTAAAGCTATTTCAAAAAATAGAAACAGAAGGAAAGCTACCAAACTCATTCTATGAGGCCAATATTACCTTGATCCCCAAACCAGGCAAAGACCCCCTCAAAAAGGAGAATTACAGACCGATTTCCCTAATGAATATGGACGCCAAAATCCTCAACAAGATACTTGCTAATAGAATCCAACAGTTCATTAAAAGGATTATCCACCACGATCAAGTGGGATTCATACCTGGGATGCAAGCGTGGTTCAATATTCGCAAATCAATCAGCGTGATACATCATATCAACAAGAAAAGACTCAAGAACCATATGATCCTCTCAATTGATGCCGAAAAAGCATTTGACAAAATACAGCATCCTTTCCTGATTAAAACCCTTCAGAGTGTAGGAATAGAAGGTACATTTCTCAATCTCATAAAAGCCATCTATGAAAAGCCTACTGCAAATATTATTCTCAATGGGGAAAAGCTGGAAGCCTTTCCCTTAAGATCAGGAACACGACAAGGATGCCCACTCTCGCCACTATTATTCAACATAGTACTAGAAGTCCTTGCAACAGCAATCAGACAACAAAAAGGGATCAAAGGTATTCAAATCGGCAAAGAAGAAGTCAAAATGTCTCTCTTCGCAGACGACATGATACTCTATATGGAAAACCCAAAAGAAGCCACTCCCAAACTATTAGAAGTTATAGAGCAATTCAGTAACGTGGCGGGATACAAAATCAATGCTCAGAAATCAGTTGCATTTCTGTACACGAATAACGAGAACGAAGAAAGAGAAATCAGGGAATCCATCCCATTTACAATAGCACCAAAAACCATACGTTACCTTGGAATTAACTTAACCAGAGACGTAAAGGACCTTTATTCTAGAAACTATAAATCACTCTTAAAAGACATTGAGGAAGACATAAAAAGATGGAAAGATATTCCATGCTCATGGATCGGAAGAATTAACATAGTTAAAATGTCCATGCTACCCAGAGCAATCTACACTTTCAATGCTATCCCGATCAAAATACCGAGAACGTTTTTCAAAGAACTGGAACAAATAGTCCTTAAATTTGTATGGAACCAGAAAAGACCCCGAATCTCCAAGGAACTGTTGAAAAGGAAAAACAAAGCTGGGGGTATCACAATGCCGGACTTCGAGCTGTACTACAAAGCTGTGATCACAAAGACAGCATGGTACTGGCACAAAAACAGACACATAGACCAATGGAACAGAATAGAGAGCCCAGAAATGGACCCTCAGCTCTTTGGGCAACTAATATTTGATAAAGCAGGAAAAAACATCTGGTGGGGAAAAGACAGTCTCTTCAATAAATGGTGCTGGGAAAATTGGACAGCTACATGCAAAAGAATGAAACTTGACCACTATCTCACACCATACACAAAAATAAACTCCAAATGGATGAAAGACCTCGATGTGAGACAGGAATCCATCAAAATTCTAGAGGAGAACATAGGCAGCAACCTCTACGACATCAGCCAAAGCAACCTTTTTCATGACACATCCCCAAAGGCAAGAGAAACAAAAGATAAAATGAATTTATGGGACTTCATCAAGATTAAAAGTTTCTGCACATCCAAGGAAACAGTCAGAAAAACTAAGAGGCAGCCCACGGAATGGGAGAATATATTTGCAAATGACACTACAGATAAAGGACTGGTATCCAAGATCTACAAAGAACTTCTCAAACTCAATACACGAGAAACAAATAAACAAATCAAAAAATGGGCAGAAGATATGAACAGACACTTTTCCAATGAAGACATACAAATGGCTAACAGACACATGAAAAAATGTTCAAAATCATTAGCCATCAAGGAAATTCAAATCAAAACCACACTGAGATACCACCTTACGCCAGTTAGAATGGCAAAAATAGACAAGGCAAGAAACAACAATTGTTGGAGAGGATGTGGAGAAAGGGGATCCCTCCTACATTGTTGGTGGGAATGCAAGTTGGTACAGCCACTCTGGAAAACCGTGTGGAGGTCCCTTAAAAAGTTAAAAATTGAGCTACCCTATGATCCAGCCATTGCGCTACTGGGTGTTTACCCCAAAGATACAGACGTAGTGAAGAGAAGGGCCATATGCACCCCAATGTTCATAGCAGCAATGTCCACAATAGCTAAATCGTGGAAGGAGCCGAGATGCCCTGCAACAGATGACTGGATTAAGAAGTTGTGGTCCATATATACAATGGAATATTACTCAGCAATCAGAAAGAATGAGTTCTCAACATTTGCTACAACATGGACGGCACTGGAGGAGATAATGCTTAGTGAAATAAGTCAAGCAGAGAAAGACAACTATCATATGATTTCTCTCATCTATGGAACATAAGAACTAGAATGATCAGTAGGGGAAGAAAGGGATAAAGGAAGGGGGGGTAATCAGAAGGGGGAATGAAACATGAAAGACTATGGACTATGAGAAACAAACTGAGGGCTACAGAGGGGAGGGGGGTGGGGGAATGGGATAGACCGGTGATGGGTAGTAAGGAGGGCACATATTGCATGGTGCACTGGGTGTTATACACAACTAATGAATCATCGAGCCTTACATCGAAAACCGGGGATGTACTGTATGGTGACTAACATAATATAATAAAAAATCATTATTAATTAAAAAAAAAAAAAAAAAAAAAAAAAAAAAAAAGAGTAACATTCCAATATGTTAATTTGCCACAATAGATTTACCCATTGAAATCAGTCCACCAGTCTTGACCAGCAAATAGGATCTTAATTTTACCATCTAACAGTTCAATTGAAATAGAATAAAGATTTTCACATAAATATCTTAGTGACATAGACTTTCCTGGGTGGCAATAGTACATTTACTCAATGTTCAGTCCATTCACAGGTAATGAAACTCTTTGTTAAGTGTTATCTCCTCACACAGTAGCAGGGTCTTAAATGGAAAAGAGCTCTGTTCATTTTCTATTTAAACCACAGGAAGTGATTATAGAATTGCTTAATGAAAACAGCTTATTTTTGGAAATCAGTTAAAAAATCTAAAGTTATGAATAGAAAATAATAAAAGAGAAATAACTGTCTGGATTTCCCCCCTTCTTTACAGTGATATGGTAGAAATGTAAGGAAAATGCTTAACATCCTTTATTTAGGAAATCTGGTCCCTTCACCTGCTACCGGGCTCAGTTTTGAGTAAGAAAAGAAAGAATATTTTTGGCTGCAGCTTTAGTAAACAATGAATGATGAAAAATATTGCAGAAATGTCTTCAAGAGATCTGACAATTGAGAACACAGACTTTATCACGTTGATATCGTCTACATTCCTCCACAAAGCTTGGCAAATGAATAACTGAGCCCTATTTTGGCGGAACGAGAGAAGGATGTACTAGTTCCAGCATCAAAACAAGATTATGAAAACAACCAATCAACACAAAACAGTTTTCTTCTTCTGAATAATAAAGACATCATGTTTGCATATAGAACAGCTTTTGCATTATTGCTCTACGTATAAGAATATATTAAGGAACTCATAACAGACTGCACGTTACAAACTTAAGGTTCTTTGGTGAAGAATGAAAGAAAACAGTATTTGAGCTTTAAAGAAAATGATCTCATCCATATTGCTTTTATCTATTGATCCGCTGGATCCTCTCACAGAGCAAGGAGAGGTACTGTGTGAGTTTCACCATGGCAACGATTACCACGCCCCCAGCCATCATACATGTTGGCCAGAACAGTGAATGGAACAGCACGTTGGAACTGTAGAGTTTGGTTAGGATGACACTCTTCTGGTTTCCTTCGGGGTCAGAATAGCAGGAGAAGTGTTGATACTTCCTGAAGTTTTCCATGACAACACTCACCAGGGACATGGATTCTTCAAAATTTTTTCCACACTTAGGTATATAGGAGCACTGTGGAAAATGAGATAAACTGTCAGCAGAAGATACTTTCTCTGTGTGTATCTGATACTAGGAGGAGATGGGATATTGAGGTCAACTTAATGACCTGTGAAATAACCATGACGGTTATTCCTCTCATATTCAAACCAGTGTCTCCAGAAATCCCAAGACCTCACATGGTAATAAAAACAATGTTCGTAGGCGTCTGACCCAGATGTACCTAAATAGTTCATCCATGTATAGTTTAATTGTTGATTAGAATTGGATGACTCCAGTGGATTCTTTTTACCATAGCTAAGCATGGTGAGTTTTAATTATTCCCTATTGAACACACTTTAACATGAAATCAGAGTGTCAATCTTTCTGTCTTTTGTCTAGTCTCAGCAGTCCATGTAATATCAGAAGCTACCAGGTCTCTCAGGGAAAGTAGTTTATTCTTCTCTTTTAGGCTTGGGGTAATTTATTCAGCCAAGTCAACTTGGTCACTTTACTACTGTAGTCAAGGAAACACCTATACCTCTGGTGAGTTGCTGAAAAAGAATCCTGGAAAGTGTACAGATATCGAATAGTTAAAGAGCTGCGATGAATTGTTCGTGCCCAGTTAGTGTGGCAAAGTAACTTTTTCCATAAAAATAAATAAAAAATAAAACAGAACCAAATGAGTTTACTCTTCAACCATCACTCATCTGAAAATTTACACTGTCTTTCCTTTGATCTTTTCCCCTCTCTTATCTTTCTTATTGTATCTCTTCTACATGTCTCTCTTTTCTTCCCACATACTTATGTCCTTGGATTTCTTTCTTTTTATTTCTTTTCCTTCCCTGCCCTGCCCCGACTCCTCACCCCACTTTATATTTTCCCCCCTGTTCCCTCTTCCTGTCCTTTCTCCCTCCCCTGCCCTCTCTTTTCAAGATATAGATGGAATTAAGGAACTTTGAGTTTTTATTATTTATTGCATATACTTTTGAGCACATTTTTTCCTAATTTAAAAAGCAGTCTTTAAGAAGATGAAGTCTCTGTGACCCTTTTTCCTTGGTCTGTAAATGGGCAGTGACAAAACTGATTTTTTAAAAAGTTAGGAAGAATGTAATTTAAGTCACTTTCCAGGGAGATGTGTGGGTCCTTAGCTAACTCTTTCCCCTCTTTACAATAATTGCTTCCCAACAGGGAAAAAAAAAAATCCCTGCCCGTTATTATACACATTATCAAATGGTTAATTTAACTGATTTATCTGAGTTGGTTTGTGACAAGATCGCTGCCAATCCATATAATATTTTGGTGTCAATTAGAAAATTATGCCCCCTCTTTAGAACATATTATTTTCTGTCGAAAAATTGTCATAATACATTGATTTTATGAAAAAAACCCCACATTTTTCACTGCTGTTACCAATTTTTAAGTTTAAATATGCACATCTATGACTTTTACCATGTGACTGGTACCCCAAAGGTTGTGCAGTGCACAATTCCCACAACTGTATGTGGAGACACAAATGAGGTGGGCTATTGTTGAACTTTGAGGTACATTGATGGAAGCTTTGGCGGTAGGATCCTGGAAGACCTGTAGATTTCACGGGTAGAAAATGTAAAAGAGGTGGAATGAGTTTTGCTGATGGAGTATGTTTGGATTACTCTTTTCTCTGGCTTTATTAGTGGGCACACAGGCACCTAGCTTTGTTTACAGTGCTGCAATCGTTGGATTCTTTGGCTCTGCACAGCAGGAAGGTTCTTACTTCGCTAAGAATGGAGATTGAGCATGCTGGTATTTATCGTAACCCAGGCTGAAAGTAATGTTCTCATAGCAGGGCTGGTTGATACCTTCAAGTTTCATCAGCTAAGAATAAATGTGAGCCCACTCATGAACTTGAGTGCAGCGGCGAGCGGCACTGGCACAGCATTCAGGGTCTGAAAGTATCTCCAAAAACGCAGAATTTCTCAGTGAGTTACAACCTAGTATAAAATTAGCCTATGACTCCATGAAACAAATTTCCTACCAGTTCGATGTCTTTTGGATTAAAAGGGTTTAAGGCAGGATGGACATACCTACCTTGATCATTTTTTTCCTTCTTCAGAGCTGCCTCATGTCTTCACAGTTTTTAAAAATGTTTTCTGAAGCAAAGCGTTACAAAATCACAGACAAGCCATTTGTGGTTGAATTCGAACAGAACCCATTTAGATTACAAATGCATCAGGCTTCTGTACATTTTTGTGCCATAGTAGTAGTTTCCGTAGCTAACAGTACTGAGTTATTGAAATGATCTCAATAAAAATAGCATTCCATTAAAAACGGAGTTTTTTCTTTTCTAATACTCTTGTGACTTGATCTAGCTTTAAGATTTTTTTTAAAGAAATGTTTGTTAGTCAAATGACAATAATTCTGTCACTACGTAAGATTCTACCAAGTAAAATGAGATATAAAGTAGTTTTGAGACTGTCTAGCATGGTTGCGTACTGGTTTAATACTGCTTATTAAAGTTTCATGCCTTCAGGGTCTCAAATGTGTGTATTTGGAATGGCCAGATAAAGCACGTTCCATACGTGATCGGGACTGACTCTACCTTATGTCAATCATGCATTTACTTTTATTATTGATGGGTCCTTCCTTTGTCATTACGAATGCATGAGGTAGTATAATGAGCCCAAGTTGTGTTCTGTGGATCTGGTTCCTATGTTTCTATAGGCAATTCACTTGGCTTCTCAGAATCCACTTCTTGATCCACATAAAGGGGTTAACAGGGCCTTCCTGGCAGGGTTTGTGTGAAGATTCAATGATGAATATGCATAAAGCCTCAATGAATTTTCATTGACACATTTTCTTCTTGGAGTATCACATTGTCCATATGATCTTCTAAAGCCTTTAACCAAGTGCCACTACTAAACTCTGAAACTTCTAAGGAGGGCAAAATTATTAGTTATGTGATGTTCACAGGGGCAGTCCCGTTCGATGGCTCTTATGTTCCTAGCTTTTGTGTCCCAGGACATTTGACATTTTGCTGAATCCTACACTAAGATTCTCAGTTTCTTTTTCTATGGCTCAAAGTATAGCCATGTGTATGTTCTTGAGGCTGGTATGAATTTGGGGTAGAAGATTTAATGATCTCATGATTTTATCACATGCTTGGCAGATAATTTTATGTGATTGGTTTAGACTACACAGAATGCATTTCAACAAATGGAAACTTTACTATCCATGATTACTTGGAAAATGTAAGTTAGCCTAAAAAGATAAAATCCCAGCATTTTATTTTATTTTATTTTATTTTATTTTTTATTTTATTTTTTTTAATGATTTTATTTATTTATTTGACAGAGAGAGAGACAGCCAGCGAGAGAGGGAACACAGCAGGGAGAGTGGGAGAGGAAGAAGCAGGCTCCCAGCAGAGGAGCCTGATGTGGGACTCGATCCCAGAACGCCGGTTTCACGCCCTGAGCCGAAGGCAGACGCTTAATGACTGCGCCACCCAGGCGCCCCCCAAAAATCCCAGCATTTTATATCATACTTTTTCTAGCAGGAGGTGTGTGATAGGAAAGATTTAACTTTTAGAATCTGCATGATATATAACATAAAGGAACATATGAGTAATAATTTTATATACACAAGACACTTAAGTACTAATCAAACTGTGTTAATATATATTTACATATATTTTTACCATGGCCTTGGGTCATTCTTTCTTTTGTGCTTTAATATATGAAAATAGAAACCTTGTGAACCTCTGAGGCAGCCATTCAATGGAAGATTTAGTTTCACATCTCTCTTCTTAATCCGGAGTTTTGTTAATAAACCTTATTGCTTTCCCAAATCCCGTGAATTCTCCTTAGTATTGAAAACCGTAGAGCTGGCCCACAGGTATGACCTTTCCTCTCCCAGCTGAAGAAACCTGGCTCGTGACAACTTCTGTTCCCCTTCCACGGCAATGAAGGTACAGCAATTGCATCTTTTCTACAGTTCTTTGAAAAAGTGACTGAAAGTTTTCTTTTCTCAGCCTGAATTCCAGAATCTTACACATCAATAGAGTTATTTTTATTCTGGTGATGGAGAGAAGTTTTGAGAAACTACCTGTTGGGCTTTGCTTAGACGTACTTTGCGAGGCATATGTGAAGCAAATAGTGACAGGCCTTCACCCTAAAAATAAAAGCTGTGGGGAGAAGTGGGGGTAGGGGAACGGGGATGGTTTGGCTGAATAACCTCATGGGTCAGCCTCTTTTTTTTTTTTTTTTTTTTTGATGGTAGAAAAGGAGCTATCAATTCTCAGCATCATCCCAAGGGAAGGATTTGTTCTTCATTCGTACTTTTGTAAAAACAGAAGGGTTTTATTTTCAGAGAGGGGTTAGAACTTTAATGAAATCCAGTCAATGTTGAGTGTCTCTAATGTGCCAGCTAGTGTTCTAGACACAGCCATCAAAAACAGAAACAACACAAGACAGAGCATGAGAAAGAAACAGCAAGATGTTACAAAACAAGGGTGGGGGGTACAATGGGACCAGGAGTGAAGATAAAAAACTTGGAGTAAAGATCTGCCCTTCGCAGAGGTGGGCCACAAATTTGCTCTGAGAACTTGTTAGTAGCCTGGGCACCCTAAGCCCACCATGACCACGAGATAAAAACGAAAATATTCTCATGTGAAACAGAGGTATTCTTGGTTCTAAAGTCAGATGGATCTCTTTCTAGTGTCCTCAAAGAATGAATGTTGTGCACCTGTTTAGTAAGCCTGTCTGGTGTGTGATGTGCCAGGGTTTGTGCTCTGTGCTGGAGAAGAAGATGGGGTCACCATGTTCAGCGAGTGTAGAGATCAGCAACTGGAAGCCTTGGGTTACTCTGGTCCACATGTGTACTTTGAACTCTCGAGTTTTTTGGGTATCAGTAACGGACAGAAGAGGTGAGAGAGTAAATTCAGATGTTTCTTTCGCTTTTGAGACTTCTTGTTCCTTATCATCACTTCTAAAAAAGCAAATCCCACTAAATTTGGTTTAGATTGTTTAGTTTGCACTTTTAGTGTCTGCTTGACTTTGGCAAATGGGAGCGTTTGAGATGTTTGGGAGAGGAAAGGAAAACAGAATTCACACTCTGCTATGCACTAACATTTCTGTCAGTATTGTGACACAGGTCCCTCCCAAGAGATGTGTTCCTTTTCTGTGTGTCCCAGAGCTTTCACCTCTGTTGCAACATTTCTGCTTGATTTGGAGTAGAGAAGTGAAAAGGACCTAGGAAATCTACTAACTAAATGCAAACCATCTGGAGCCTTGAGATTAGTCAATATCCAGATGGCTAAGCCTTGGAGGCCAGCCCCTCCTGGTTTACAATGTATCCAATTAGGCCTAGAGTAAGTCACATACCTCCTCTGACCTTGCCCTTTGCCATGGTCCTCCTTCACAGCAATTGGAAAGCAGCAGATTCCTTCTCCATGCTTTTTTTCTTGATGCTTAGTGCAGGCTTCTTTGGGGGCACACTCTTCCTTTCATTTTTGCACAAAGGTGCGCTGGGCTGTCCCAGAATTTAGTGTTGGTGAGCAATGACTAAACTTTGTCAGTCATAAAAGTATTTCTGAATCTCTGGTCCATAGGTAGTTTCAACAAATGTCTAATAGGTATCCTTCAATTTAAAGTGCTAATTATGGGGATTTCATATGTCAATTTCCGGGCACTTTTCCTCCCTCCCCCCCGCCCTCCCCCACTTTGAGGGTGCACTTCTATCTGTTTAATATCTATTCTGTGTAAACTCATGCTGAATACACAGCCCTGGCCTTCCCTATGGATCACAGATAATTCTATTCTGTGTGCAACGGCCTTTTGGTCTTAAGCAGCTCTTGGTATGTGACGGAATGGCATGGATTCTCACCTCTTCACTAAAACGTGCCATCCGAGGATAAATATTTCATAGAATTGGATTTTTCATCCTCTCAAGAGGACACTCTAATGTTTTTCTCTTTAAGAGATAGCAGGATGAGATGAAGAGACTTAGATTTTTATTCAGAACTAATTAGTTAGTGAATGTGTGACTTTGGGAAAATTATTTCATTTTCTGAGCTTGGCTACATTATTGCAAAAAGCGGAGATAATAGTGGTACCTAATATGTGGGGTTGCTGCTCTAATTAAGTGAGTTCATGTGAAATATTTAATATGATACAGTGCCTGGCATGTTGTAAACTCTTGTTAAAATTTGACTATTATTTGAAGAGTGTGGTTTTAGTCAGGATTAAATGAGATGATTTTTATAAAGTTCTTAGCAGAGTGCTGGGGACACAGTATATAGCAGACACTTGATAAATGTTTGATCCTGTTATTTCTTATCTAGATTTTCAACTTCTATTTCATGTCTTCCCTCTTACCCTTACCCTACCAAATGCAATGCAAAGGAATTAAGTGCTTCCAAGCTTTGCTTAGCATTTTGGGATCTCTCAGCATCCAAACTCAGTTATACAAAATCTAGAGCAGTGGTCCGGCCACTGTCTGGAGATGGTTTTAGTTGTCACAGTTGGAGGAAGGAGGATGCTAGACATCTAGTGGGTAGAGGCCAGGGATGCTGCTGGATATCCTACGTTGTACAGGGCAGGACCCACCTCATAGAACAACGAATTATCCCACCCAAAATAACAGTGGTGCCAAGGTTGAGAAACCCCGGGCTAGATATGTATATATTCTCTGGATTTAGGAAACCCAGAAGGCTTCAGAATGGGTGGTGAAGAGAGGGACGGTGGTGAGTTTGGAGTTGCAAATAATTGGGTAATTTATAGAACTTATTCTCCACCAAAAATAGCTATCTTCCCCATGACAATTATCTAAAAAATATAATATAATATAATATAATATAATATAATATAATATAATATATATATATAATATATTACTATCCCACATACCAAAGAATGGATGTGATACTTGTTCTTTGTCCCTGTTTCTGGAACAGAGGTCCTAAAACCCTTGAAACTTCCTAAGTGATAAAATCTAGAAAGGTGTCTTTTGTGAGGTTAATAAGGTTAATTGGGGACCACACTTAAGGGTGGGGCTGGCTGCCAGGAGAACCACCCTTGTGATTAGAGGGTTAGAACTCTCCATCTTAATCCCCTGACCTCCGGGAGAAGGGATAGAGATTGAATCAATTGCCAATGGCTAATGGTCTAATCAATCATGCCTATATAATGTAGCCTCCATAAAACCCCAAACGACAGGGTTAGGAGAGCTTCCAGGTTGGCGAGCGCAGGGAGATCTGGGGAGAGTGGCATGCTTGGAGAGGGCTCTGTGCTCTTCCCCTACTTAGCCCTATATGGCTCTTCCACCGGGCTGTTTCTGAGTATCATTTTAAAATAAGCTGGGACTCTAATAAGCACAATGTATGTCTGAGTCTGTGAGCTACTCTAGCAAATTAATAGAGCTTAAAGAGGGGGTTGTTGGAAGCTCTGATAAGCAGGGCTTGTGACTGGCGCCTGAACTCTTGTGGGACGGAGCTTTTAACATACACAATCTACTGCTATCTCCGGGGAGAGAGTAGCAGATTTGAGCTGAACTGTAGGGCACCCAGCTGGTTTCGGAGAATTGCTTGATGGTGTGAGAAACACCCCCTCTTCCTGCCCCCCACACATTGGAATTGGGTTCAGAACCCCTTTAATGGACCTATTTCCTTGTTTTATACCAAACTTCATTTTAAATCCACTGTCAGACCAGATAGTCCTGCTTTGAGAATCCCTGGTAGGCAGAATAGGTTTTAAACTCTCAAAGGAGATCGCGTTGAAGAATGTAACAACCATAGTGAATTAATACTCAGGCACTGTTTATGCTGCCTCTGATGGCCTTGCGGCCCTGAGAGGCAGGGGCCCTTGAGCCCACTTGCAGCTCCCTGGACCAGTGGGCCAGTTGCTCTAAGGGAGCACGGGAGCTTATCAGCTTAAGTAGCTCCAATTGTAATGTTGAGGAGAGGCTGGGCACTGGGTTTAAAAGCTAAAAAGAAAGACTCTAGGAGAGAGTGTGAAAATTTAAAAATAAAATTCTTTCGGATATTTTCTACAAAGATACAGACAGCTTGACTGATACTCTTTTGCCTCCTGTTTGCTCAGTTCAAACATGGTCAGTAATGCCTTCTGTAGCTCAATAAAATTCTGCCCATTTCTTGGTAACTCTGGGGAAGACCATTCTTTCTAGTGAGCTGGGGGGGAGGGTAACAGGAAGGAGAGATCCACATACAGATTATTATTTTGTTTTCCCCAGGAATATCCTGAATATTCCTCATGTTGCATGAAGATTGTGGTTTAATGAGCTTCAAATGTGGAAGTAACTGTATTTTCAGTATATATGTTTCTTTTATTTTTAATTTTTTTAAAATTTAAATTCAATCAGCCAGCCTATAAGTACATCACTAATTTTAGATGTAGTGTTCAATAATCTGTCAGTTGTGTATAATACCCAGTGCTCATCACATCACATGCCCTCCTTAACACCCATCATCCAGTTACCCCATCCCCCCACCCACGTCCCCTCCAGCAACCCTCAGTTTGTTTCCTATAGTTAAGAGTCTCTCATGGTTTTACTCCCTCTCTGATGATTTCCCATGCAGTTTTCCCTCCCTTCTCCTACAGTCCTCTGCCTCTTATAATTCACGTATGAGTGAAACCATATGATAATTGTCTTTCTCTGATTGACTTACTACACATATTTCTGATTAAAGGCAAGAACATAGGTATCCAGGTGTGAAGAGCTGCGGGGCCAGGAAGGTGAGCCACGTTTGGTGCCAGCTTTTCTTGGAAGTATATGCTGATTGTAGAAGGGGACTGAGAGTCTAGAAAACTGAATGGCATTTTGGATAGCCTTGCAGAGCTGGGGGCAAGAACCATCACTGAGGGCCTATCAGGTAGGGGGCCTGATGACCTCCCATTCACTTTGTGTTGGGACCCTAAGGACTGCATCCTAGGAGTAATGGCAACAGACAAATCCTCACAGGGACTTGAGTTCAGGCTTGCATATCTCAAGTTTATGAAGTCAGAATGAGGTGATCACGTATGGCTCATACACTCAGGAACCTGGCAGAAGCAAATGGAAATACTTTTTGGAAAAGATTGACATGATGACATCATCCTAGGCTTAAAATTATTCTTATAAATGATTTTGCAAATATGATACCTAATAAAAAAACCCTAAATATTACAAGATAAACATGAAAACAAACAGGAGAAGAAAATTAAATAGCATAGGTCTGTAGTGGCTCTAGATATTGAAGTCCTCAAGACAAACTTTAAAATAACTATAAGTTTACTTTTTATGTTGAAGGACTTAGAAGACAAAAATGAGGATATTTCAGAAACCCGGAAATGGCAACACAGACTCCGATGGATTTTCTCAAAATGAACAATATAATATGAGAAATTAAGAATGCAGTGGGTGGGTTTAACAGTAGATTTGTCAGAGCTGAGGAATGAATTAGAAATTAGAAGGTAGGTCAGAATGTGGAATGAAGCACAGAGACATTAAAAAGAGAGAGAGTAAGTAAATAAGAGACGTAAAGAGAAAGCTTGGTATATGGACCAGCTGGAGTGCAAAAAGGAGAAACAGAAGTGAATCGGAGCAGAGATCATATTTGATGAAATACTGACCTAGAACTTTCCAAAATTGATGAAGAACATCAAGGAACAGCGAAGGAAGCCCTGGGAACACTAAGCAGGCAAATAAAAATAAATGCATACTCTGCCACATAACAGTTAAACTGTGGAAAACCGAATCAAATGGTCTTTAAACAGAAGCAGCGATTAGACTGAGAGCCGATTTCTGAATAGCAATAAAGCTCTCCAGAAGACAATGGAATGTTTCTGAGGTGCAGAAACGAAATACCAGCCAAGTTAGAATTTTATGTTCAGTGAATCTGTTCTTCAAGTAATAATGTCTGCATGAACTTCGAGTATCCATAGAATAAAACGGTAATAATATGTAAGTTGGAAAGATAATAAGTAGGAGTGAAGATGTTTTAATGTTCTTAAGTAGTCGAGATTGCAAGTTGTCATCTCTAGGCTAACCCCTAAAAGAATAGTAATACAACAGATAACGTCCAAGAAAAAAAAAGGGGGGGGGTAATGGGATTATTAAAATAATCCAGTGAGGAAAGGGTGGTCTTTTCATTAGCAAACTTGGGCAAATGGCTGTCCACATGAGAAAAAAAGAGAAACCCAGAAACCAGACCCCGGATAAAAATCAGTTCCACTCTAAACGTGTGAAAGGAGATCGTACTCTAAATGTGGAAGGAGAAATAATAACGTTTCTAGAAGATAATTGAGGAGAGTGACTTTGCGAACTCAGGACAGGTAAAGGCTTTTTAAACGGGACAATACAATACCAGAAAAACAAACCAAGCCAAAAACAAAGCAAAACAAAGCAAAACAGAAAAGCAAAAAGCAAAACCAAAAACAACAACCACCTCCCCAAGAAACCAACAATAACAAAAAACCCTCCCCAAAACCCAAACGTCAAAACCACCACCACCACCTTCACAACAGCAAAACCAGACTGACAAAGTTTGGCTATATTGAAATTAGAAAGTTCTTTCCTTCAAAGACATCACTAAGGGAGTGAAAAGACCACAGAATGAGAGAAGATATTTGCACACATATAACCAACAGAGGTTCATATCTAGATCTAGAAATTCCTACAATGAATATGAAGAAACAATCTGATAGAAAAATGGACAAGGGACTGGAACAGAGATTGTACAAACGAGGATATCCAAATGTCTCATAAATAAATGAAGAGGCAGCTGGCAATATTAGTCGTCAGAATCCCAAGGAAATATCACTACGTTAGCTAAAATCAAAATTACAGATGATACCACGTGTTGGTAAGGATTTGAAACAATAAAAACTCTCATATCTTCAGGGTTGGTGGGAGTTTGGAAAACCATTTGGTATTATCTACTAAACTTTCAGATAGGCGTACCCTGTGATCTCGATATTTCATTCCCAGGTTTATACCCAACAGAAATGTGCATGCTTGTGCACCAAGAAGACATATACGGGACTCTTCACAGCAGAAGTATTTGCAATCGCCCCAAACTGCACATGACTCAAAATGTCCATCAACAGTAGAATGAATAAACAAATTGGCACATCCATGCAATGGGATACGATACAAGAATGAAAAGGAATGTGCTACCACCAAGTGGCGTGGCTCTAACAAACGTGGTGTATGAAAGAAGCCAACACAAAGGGAAATATTCTGTATAATTCCATTTATATAATGTTGAAAACCAGACAAAACTGAAAGATAATGTATAAGGATATATGCTTAGATGACAACACTACAAAGAAAAATAAAAAAAGTAATGGCCATACTGTCAGGATAATTGTTATCTTTGGTGTGGGACAGAGCCTGTCGTTATTGGGAGGGGCAGGAGGGGTATTTTTGTGGTGCAGGAAGTGTTTTACTTCTTTACCCTCGTGGTGGTCTCTGTAATAAATCTTGAGCTGTGCACTCTTTCATTTCTTGCATGTTTCTGTATATGTGTTATAATTCACGGTTAAAAACAAGGTAATGGGGCAAATAAACCAAGCAGTGACCTAGTATCATGCTGACAGCAGACAGATACTGGTCCTAAATTTTTAACTGAGACTTTCTTTCTTTCTTTTTTTTTTTTTAAAGATTTTATTTATTTATGTGACAGAGAGACGGCCAGCGAGAGCAGGAACACAGCAGGGGAGTGTGAGAGGAAGAAGCAGGCTCCCAGCGGAGGAGCCTGATGTGGGGCTCGATCCCGGAACGCCGGGATCACGCCCTGAGCCGAAGGCAGACGCTTTAACGACTGCACTACCCAGGCGCCCCTAACTGAGACTTTCTATGGTAGGTTCACTCCCTGTTCGTAGCCTAACTAATGCATTCACAGGGCTGTGGTGATAAAATGTCAAAATGAGGAAATGGAAATTTGTCCTATTTTTGGATGCCTCTTCAACTTTGGCCAATTTCCAGTTCCACGGAGATCTGAGAGTTTTATGGGCATTCGCCATTGCAGGTCAGCTTCGATTTAAAGATCTGACTTGAGGGAAGATCTTGAAAAACAAACACTTGTGGGAGAGCTAAGCTTTCTATATTTGCAGAACAGGGTTAGGATTGGTATTATTTGTGGCTGCCACAAACGAGCGGAAGAGCAGACATTTTCAAATGACGGTCTCTGAAATATTCATTATGTCCAGTCCTCAGGGGTACCTGCAAGGATTCTTTTAAGTTATTGTGACCAAAAGGCAAGGTGGATTTCCTTACTTTGTGTCAATATATCACAAAGCAAATCCTATGTTCTAGCATCTAATTTCCAAACCACTGCATTTTTTCAATACATATAATATGTATCATCTAGGTGCTGATAATTATGATGAAAATAAGTTTTTACAAGAAAGAGTGGGGTTCACGAGAGTTGTACCCTAGTAATGAGGGCCAATTGTCCTACTGGAGAGTAGCATCAGGTTCTCTTGGCATATCTAAATTGCCACCATAAATCCCAAACTCAATATATTTAACTTAAAATTGGTAACGGCAGGTTAGTTCTGTTGACACTTTACTGGAGATCCCAGGCCTTATAAATACAAATGTTATGTACAGCTTTCATACAATACACATTTGTTAAGCATCCACCCCGTGGGTTTGAATATATCAGTGCTGGAAAATTCAGCCTCTCTGAACATAACATATATAAAGAAAGAAACACAGACACACGCACTATGACCATGGATGGAAGGGCTCCCCTGTGCCAGGCACTAGGGTCTGCTCTGCACCTTACAAACACAGCTCTGATCCTCAAAATGACCTCGCAAAGATGTTAGAGAAAAGGAAGCCGAAGCTCAGAGAGTGAGTTACAGCCCCATGGCCACAGAACTAAGTGACAATGACTGTGGGAAAGGAAAATACAGTTTCACCCCAGGGCTCTCAGGTATATGATGAATACCTGTTTTTTTGTTTGTTTGTTTGTTTGCTTTTCGGCTTGTATGACTTGGACTAAGCTGCACATTTGCTTTGAAAGACTCGGTCTATTTGTGTATAAATGATAGGATGTTTACTCTTCTAGATGAAAGTAAAGGGTAAATCTGTACTACCACAAAATGGGGGAATGATTTGTCTGCAACATGCACAGAAAATAAATGTCTCCTAGGCAAGAGTCAAATAGTTCTGTGAATGGATGAGGCAGGGCCTGCTGCCTAGCGGTAAATACCTTTGAAATGCTGGCACAGGGGAACTTCAGAGGGAGACGGGCTGAGCGTGGGAGCTCGGTGAGGGGGTGGCCGAAATGCAGTGTGCGTGTGCCACGCTCCTACCTTCTGATTGATTTTCATGGTCTCCTCGGTGTGGTAGAGAAGGAGCTTTTCCCCGGAAGAAGTCAGGTTCACGTACACCTGGAGGCAGGGGTACTGAGAGAGTTTCCAGCAGTCCGGACCACAGCTGAAGGAGCAGTTAAAGGTTTCTGTGATGGACGCATTCACCAAGGTGCACTGAGACTCCTCGGTCCACACGCTACAAGACAGGGGAGAGGAAACACAGGCCCAGATGCTAAGGACGAGGAAGGCGTCATCAGAGGGGATCATCTGAGGCTCCTTGAGCTGGAGAACCTTCCCCAAATCGACCTTACAATCTGTCTGTTAGAGTGAATGCCTTTGAATAGAGAAGCTTTAGACAAACTGCAACAGACACATGGATAAGCTTTGACTGGCACCTGAAAACTTTCCAGTGACTTCTGTCAGACATACTATAAGATCCAATGCTTGATTTAAGTTCGGTTGTTACTTCCTTCTCAAATTCGCTGGTAAGCACAAGGCATCTTTTACGTCACAACCTGTATCCCCCTTGGCGTCTTACGTTGTAAGCAGATCCCTGCCACACTCCAGGCCTCGTGTGCAATGTTTGGCCAGTTTGCAGGCAGCGAAGGTGTAAGGGAGAAGGGGAGGGAAGACGGCAAAGGGGCGGAGGGGCTTGACGTCTAACTCGATAGACAGAAGGACTGATATATTTCTTTATGGTCTTTCTAATAAGGGGGAAAAGATAATTCCACCCTTTTGTTGTACCAAAAGCAATCACTTGTGGCGTCTATCTTCACCCTAACTGCTGCTTTATATACATTTCTAAAACTTTGTAAGTTGGGTATATATATATTTTTTAAAAGGTGAGGGTCAGAGAAATCAGGAAACTTGCAAGGGCACGCAGCTAGTCAGTGATGGAAACAGCGATTCTACCCACTCCTGTATTTCTCTAAGGCCCAGGCTCATTCCATGGTTCTCTGTTGCCTCCCTTTGAACACAGTGGCAAAGAGGCCCTTCTATGGAGATAATGGGTTCATGTCAGTGCCCTGGGAACTGCTATTAGAAGGATTAGAGAAGAAAAAAAGCAAACTTCCAGCTGCCCATTGGTTAGTTTTTCATTCCAAAATACTTATAATTTTATGATCAAGGATAATATTTGTGATTAAGAAGTGACACACTAGCAATCAAAGTGTTACTTCTGGGTCTAAGCTGATTACCATAATGATCAGGAAACAGCACATTTTCTTTGCAGATTAATACCTCCTCCTTTTGCTGGACATGTGTTGACTTCCATTTTCATGTCCAGCTTCATTCCAGAGGCAGAATACCAGCCCTTACCCCCTCTGGTGTGGCAAATTGCATTTTCCTAGGGCATGGGTGGTCAGATTTTGCTTATACAGAGGGGAAAAGAGTCTTAGATGGTTCTAAGCAGATGTGACGATCTGAAAGCGGTTCTGGAATCAGTGAACACTCAGGCCTGAGGCATCAGCGCTTTCATTGAGAAGGAGCACAGCTGAAGGCATTGGAGACACAGAGTGGAGCAGCCACAAATGGGAAAGATGATGCCTTAATTTTAGCAAATTACTGTATTTCTGCTCGATTTTGCTTCTAAAATGAAAGTATTAATTTAGGTGGGGAAATGAATGCCACAAAATGGTTTGATTCTCTTTCAGATCGAAATCTCAAATTTTCATGTGAAAGGGCCTCGTTTCTTTAAGCTGAAGTACTGTGAGACTTTCCCCATTAGTTACAGCAATGCCAGGCTCCCCTGTGCTCAAAGCGTCCAATTTATGGACAACAGTTAGCTGGAGAGGCTGTGGGGATTTATCATGCGGCTTACTCAGTGGGAAATACACTTGCTGTTTCAGTATTTAATTGCCTCCCTATCTATTCAGTAAACCCAGGGCAAATTTTAAAACGAAAAGGGTCCAAACTCTGTTATTGTTAAAAGTTGATTCTTAGCAGTGTTTCTCAGCCTTGATAGCACATTAGGATCACTGCGGGGAACTTTGAAAGATGCTGGTCACTGGGTCCCACTACAGACCATTCAATCTGACCTTCTGGGGGTGATGGTGGGGGTGGGGCTGGGCATCAGTATTTTTTTAAGTTTCTCAGGAAGTACAAATGTGCAGCTGAGAACCACTGATGTGTGGGGTGACGAAGAGGGGCATGGGCTAGAAAAGGAACGATGGTGGAGAACAAAGGTGTGGAGAGGCAAGAATAGGGACTCTGGAAGGAGTGGGGTGTGGGTTTGAATCTTACCTCTGCCTATGCTACCGTTGTGTGGCATCAGACAAATTGTAACCATCTTGAGGCTCAGTTTGGCCGTTTTTATAGTGAGTATACTCATGTTGAACTTCTCTTATAAGGTATTTGTGAGCCTGAAGCAAGTCATGTCTGGGAAGGCCCTGCACGTAGTAGGCA
Organism: Ursus americanus; assembly: GCF_024610735.1. NCBI lineage: Eukaryota > Metazoa > Chordata > Mammalia > Carnivora > Ursidae > Ursus > Ursus americanus. Next base: position 16,595,331 of record NC_142130.1, on the reverse strand, counting down.
GCCTATACACAGAACTATTTTTATCCTTGTTATTTGATAAGATTATTAAAAATAATATGCGCCAGGCATTGCTCAAAGTTCTTATTGGGAAAGAAGGAGAAAGAGAAGACCAATGACCGTGTCCCAACCACCCAATAGCATTACCTCTGCATGTACGAGCGCAGGAGCGTGATTCCCAGCAGAAAGTACATCATGATGGAGCAGACCATCATGGCCAGTCCCAGGAGAATGGCCCGGTCCTCTCCTGCTTTCAGTGCTGTGACAGTTTTCCTTTTGTCCAGGAGGTCGTGGTCCCTGATTTTTTGGTAAATATTTCTGAGGTTGAAAATAATACAGTCTTACATGAAGTTCACAGGTAATCAGCACACCCCTGAAGAGCAGGTAAGCCTCTGCCCATCGCTTCCTAGGGTAGAAGGATCTAGAGGAGCCCCCCAACCCTACCTGAATGCAATCAGATCCGAGCATGTGACTGACGGTTGCCTCCCAACACACACGTGTACATACCAACCTTGAGCAGAAACAAGTCACCCTTCCTTACTTGGGGCCCATGTCTAATTGGAAATACTTTTTCCTTCTCTTAAATCTGAAGAAAGAAAGCACTCCCTTCAACTCTTAAAATACTGCTTTGGATTTGCCATTTAACCTGCAGCTGATTATCATTGATCTTTTTATACTCTCTGAATACCTAATGGAGCACTAATTCAAATAAATGGCAGTAGACATCAGAAATCTATCAACTTAATACCTTATTTCCCTTCAGTAGTAATAGACAGAAGTTATTTTGGTTAACATTTTTCTCATGCTTAGGGTTGCTTAGGGCTCTGTTGACTTGAGATTTGTAAGCAATGTGAAAATAAGAAGTGGTGACCCGGTCTTTTTTCTTATAGGTATAAACACTTGAGTGAGTTTCAAAAAATATCAGTCAGGACTAGGCTCTATAACCTTGAATAGTTTTATTAGTATTTTTGTTTTTTTTTTAATTTAGAGCAGAAACATAGGGTAAGAAAGAACATGAGATTGGACCAAAGTGACTCCTGAGTTCAAAACCTGATTTCCCCAATAGCATTACCTCTGCATGAACGAGCGCAGGAGCGTGATTCCCAGCAGAAAGTCCATCATGATGGAGCAGACCATTACTACCTATGTGATCAATGCAAATTCCTCAGTCTTTGCAAAGTGGGAATAATGTGTAACTGAATTGTAATAGTTAAATGAGATGACGTAGGAAAATTATCCAGGAAAATGATTGACATGAAGCATTTAACAAGTGTTTGCATTGGAAAATGGGGTAGGGAGCTACAGCTCCATGACAGGAATATCAAAATATCCTAATATTGCTACACTCTTCCAAAGAATTTCTAAAGGACAGAATGGCAGGGAAATAAATAATGTAGAAAGCTTATGAGTGGAAGGCTTGATCCGAAACAAGATCTAGAGGAGAAGACAGAAAAGAAGTTGCTGGGGAGCTGGATGCTTGGGGAGATAAATGAGAAGTGTGGGATTTGGTAAAACAGATGACCAGGGAAGGAGCAGCTCAGGCTCCTTTAGTTTCTATTTTGAGAAGGGAGCTTTGGATTGCAGGGGTCCAGGAGTAGGGGAGTTGCTGGCCTTATTTAGGGCCTGGGAACAGAGAGAAAGATAAATAGAAAGCTGAAATGGAGGAAGAAACTCTTATGCCCTTTTTTTAGCTTTAGGCAAGAAGCCAATATACACAAGAATAACTTCAGATTTTCCTTTAAATTTTCTATCACTAGTCATTCTTCTTGCTTGGAAAAGAAACCAGAGTAAAGTAAAGAACGGAACTTTGCAGGGGAGGGGAGAGATGCCTGTTATTTGTACAATTGTGGGTATATTCAGGGCTTCTCTTTAGCTTTGTGCTCCAGCATGGCCTTACTGATGTTTATGGTTTGCATGCCATCCTGGTCGGCTAGTTCCTTCTGGGCTGGTTGTTAGATATTTTGAAGTGTGAGAACATGTATGGACTTAATATATTTCCAGAAGTCTTTAGGGTATTTATTAATCCAGTTATTAGAGTGTAAAATTAACCAATTAGCTTATTATTATTTAAAGTTCTCTTCATGAGGTAGTTTATACAAACCTGTTTCCTTGAAGAGTGGGCCCATTGTAGTAGGAGAATCATAGCTAAATAGAAGCCATATTTCTGTGATCATGTTCTTCCTAGCTCCCCCCCTTCTCACTCCCTGCTCCTCATTATCCTCAATGCCAGAGGTCCTGAGAGTCCATATCTTCCATTATTCTCTAGCTCCCAAGCCCAATTCCTCCAGACCAGCTGCTCTGCTCTGCTTTTGACTTCCATAGACTGGCAGTCACCCGTCCCCTAAGTTTTTCTATTTGTTTCCCGACATTTCCTTTGGAAAACATAAGATTCATATCAAAGTTCTTTAAACTTGACTCCTTATTAACTTGAATTTAAAAAATCTGTGCCCATTAGCTGCTAAAGCCAGCAGTAGGCAGGGAGAGATGGGCTCAGTTTCTGAGTGACTTCAAAGAGCTGTTGTAATGTGATGCTACTAAGCTATTATTTATCAAAATGTATTTAATTCTGATGGCTGCCTCGAGATTCGCATTTCCTGCAGATGGAAGCCAGCAAAGGAAAGCAGCAGTCTCACAGTTCCAGGGGATTAGGCTGTCACTCCACATCACTCATGTCAGACCATACCCATGAAAGATGCAGTGTAATCAGTCAGTTATGTCACCAGGACAAGAAGCATATAAAAATGATTCAAATGAGCAATTTAAAAGCAAATCACAATTTAGAAATGTTTAACAAATGTTGTTCATATGCTCTGAAATTTGTAGTGAAGAAGGAAAATGATTGGTTTCCGCACAGGCCAAAAGGTATGTAGGAAATCGGGATATTACTCAGCAAAAAGAAAGTGGATGAGTGGGGCCGTATCCACCAAAATCATCAATAAATTATTGTTGAATTCATGGATAAATTAAGGAATGAATGATTTGGGAGAACAAAGAGCTCAGTTTAAGTCCACAAACTTATCTTGAGTGCTGATAGCCTCTAGTTACTGGGGATATGGCCCCTGCCCAAGACAGGCATGAAAATAAATATCAACATAGGGTAGTGAATTCAATGATGGAGCGATTCACAGAGTGAGTACAAAAGAGGAGTAATTTTCCTTTAGCCTGAGAGAGCAGGAGAGGAAGCAATGAGGCATTAAGGTTAGGGAAGGCTTCCTGGAGGTAATACCTTAAGCAGAATCTTCAAGATTGAATCAGAGTTATCCAAATGAGACGGGACTCACGGGTATTTCAGACAGAAGGAATCACATGAACAAAGGGATGAAGATTTACAACTGTATGGTGACTGCCAGCAACTACAAACATTTTCATATTACTGGGATGAGTGTGGGGCCGGGGAAATGAGGTAGACGACTTTGGAAAGGTGGTAGGTCATGAAGGGTTTCGTAAGTCATTCTAGAGCTTGGCCTTTATCCTGTAGTTAACGGGAAGCTGTCAGAGAGTGACATAATCAGAACTGAGTTTCAGAATGATCACTCTGGCTGCAGTGTGGAGATTAGATTAGAAATGGAGCAAGACCAGGGGGCGCCTGGGTGGCACAGCGGCTAAGCGTCTGCCTTCGGCTCAGGGCGTGATCCCGGCGTTACGGGATCGAGCCCCACATCAGGCTCCTCCGCTATGAGCCTGCTTCTTCCTCTCCCACTCCCCCTGCTTGTGTTCCCTCTCTCGCTGACTGTCCTATCTCTGTCGAATAAATAAATAAAATCTTTAAAAAAAAAAAAAGAAATGGAGCAAGACCAATCGGAAAGAATTAGGAAATTGTGACTGTAGTGTTGGCGGGGGATGATGAGGCCTGGATGTAGGATGGAGGTAGGATAGATGGAGAGAAAGGGATGTATGGAGAAACACATGGAGATAAAACTGCAGGGTTTGGTGATTAATAGAATGTAGAGGATGATGAGGAAGTCAGAAAGATGTAGTTTTGACTTATGCCCAAGTACTTGGTTTGCATCCCTGGGGAAATGGTAGAAAGTGTTAAAACCGGGATTCTTACATCCTTACGCTTCAGGGTTTCCATGAAGGGACTTTGCTGCTCTGGCCAAGAAGGGAGAGGCCAATGGTGCCTTTATAGATTCTCCCCTTCACAAGCATAGTGTCCTGAGCTCAGGTGGAGGAGTGACTAATTTGATTGGCCAGATGGGTCAGAGCCTGACAGTCAAGGGGCCAGGTCTATCTTCTGGGTGAGTTTGCGTGTCATCGTTCATGTATGGCACAATTAAAAAAAAATCCTTTTGGACTTGTCTTTGTTCAGGCCTGGTATGTCTTGGCCTTCCTTTCTCCAGGCAGTAAGCCCCAGTGGGGAAAGCATATTCACAGCCTGAGACTATGTGGTTCTTTAGGTGAGCCCTGCCACGCCAAGCCATCTTCCGTGCTGTGTTTCGGGCTTCATACTAGGAAAGCGTGTACTTTGGGAGTTACTGGGCCACTACTAACACAGGTGGTGTTTCATCTCCCTTTAGTCCTTTGCATTTATTCTCTATGAATCTACCTGAAAGGGGGCAGGGAGAGACATAAGGGAATGAAGGCCAGTACGGTTCAATGAAGTAGAGGTCTCAGGAGAAAAAGTATGGGGCATGGCTATAAATTCAGTTTTGAACATGAAGGAGGTCCAACAGTAGGTATAGAGCATGAATTTGGATTTATAAGCTTGATGCAGATCTAGCCTTGGTATGTTCCAGAAAAGCAGTAGGTTTAAGCTCTGTTGAGGCCGTCTTGGCTTCATGGTGAACTATGAATCGATATGATGACATAAGTCAACATTTATAGATGGTGACAGCAACAAATAGTAGATATGTACAGTCTTTATTACATAGACAGGGAGTATTCTGTCCAAATCCTTTTGGTGAATGGGAGTTATTAATGTACAAGCCAAATCCAAGTACAGCAAAAGTCTGATAATAGATCGACAAGGCAAATCCAAGTATAACAAAAGATCTTGCATAGAAAAGGATTTTCTATTGTCCAATAAAGCTTTTTTTCCCAAGCAATAGTCAGCACAATACAATTTTTTTTCGAACTCCGTATTTGGATAGCTTCTTAAAGTTTGATATTAGGACTCAGCCTGCAGTTCATAAACAAATTATTTATGAGATTATGTGATAACAAACACGGCTATAAAGAGTAAAGTGTGTAAGATTTTTCTCCTTTGTCTTCCCTATTTAAATTCAGATTCCCCTGGTAGTTAGCCTGCTGGGAAATAAACTACTCATGTTAAGGCAAGGTAAAGGTTATTTATTAATTCATTTGTTTATTTGTCAATATTTTAAAATCCTCATAAGATGAAACACATGGTGCTGAGTTCTGGGGATACAAAATGAGTAAGACTCATGAGGGGGCTGGGTGGGAGACCAATGAAACCGATCTCAGAGTAGAAAGGGAAGCAAGTCAATGTGGTGGGACCATTGGCCAAAGGATCAGTTACTGAATAGCTAATTCACCAAGAGCCAATTTGCTGAAGGATCAGTTTGCTAAATGAAGAGTTTGCCTACTTTATTACATTTACACGAACAAAGACTCATTTTAAGAACTATTGTCTTAAGTATAGTAAATGAATATGAATACCTTTTTGTTACGGATATTGTTAAGAACACATTCAATCAAAAAGTACATTTTTCTTATGAATATATTCTTTTTAGCAGCATTGTAAGATCTATTTGACTTTTTTTCAAAGCTAAGCTTCCTAGGGAGACTGAGTCTCTCTATAAATACATTCTTATGAATACATTCATAGATATCTTTCTTGACTATGTGAATATATTCTTCTAATAGATATAACAAAAATTTAGTGTTTCATTTGTGAGAATCTCAGTTTATACTGATTATTTTTCAAAACTTTTTTAGAGTCATTTGCTGTTTTCCTAACATTTTAGCATCACTGAGATTCTTACGGCAAATTTCATACTGACTACTTTGATAGATTTGTCAGCTTTACCAATTAACCAAAATTTGTTTCTTTTAACTATTCATAAGGTATGGTAATTAATCTGGGACAGGAATTTTAACAGCTATTGAAGATTCTGTAACGTTTCATTTGAAAAGTTGTTTTTTTTTTCTTCCTTATAACATCATCTTACAAAATGTTTAATTTGTTTCTGCTCTGGTTCCTGCTATTGCAACCGGAAGGATCTGGGTAAAAATGGTGGGACCCTTTGCTGGGGGAAGGTTGAAGAAGTTGAACTGTGCGTAATGTGCAGTTTGGCAACCTGCTAACCCATAGAACTCTGTGGGGTTGCAATAATCATATTGAGTTTCTGGCACATAGCTAAATTTGAGAAATTCATTGAAATAATTGACCTTCTTCTTCTCCTCCTCCACTCCTCCTCTCCTTCTCCTCCTCCACTCCTCCTCCTCCTCCTCCTTCTTCTTCCCCTTCTTCTCCTCCTCCTCCTCCTCTTCCTCCTCCTCCTCCTCCTCCTTCTTCTTCTTTATAATGTCTTCAGGCAAATTGGCTATCACTGTGTTGGGTATCCCCTGAACTGGGCATTCAGCAAATTGGTGGTAGTGAACTGTCCCAGGGCTATGCTTTACAAGCATGAAGGTGGCACAGAAGTGTGCCAGTGAAGGCCATAACCTGATTTCAGCTGCAAAGATTAAGGGTCCTGTAACAGACTGAAGTGAGTTTTTGATAAGCAAACAATTGAGAAAGAGAAGAGTATCCAGGCAGAATGTGAGAGATTAGGAGTAGTTGAGTATGGTTGAATTCTAGGATCCTGTGGGTGGGGATGGCAGGCAGCAAGCTGGTTAGATATGCGGGGGCCAGAGATAAAGAATCTTGTGAGTCTTCCGAAGTTAGAAGAACCATTGAAAGAATTTAAGGAACGAAATAATATAATTACATTTGTATTTTAGAAAGATCACTCATGTTAGTGTTGCTGGTTGTTTAAAAAATTTTAGAGGCTGATTCTGAACCTCTCCCTGTGTTTCAGGTGTTCGATAAAGAGGAGTGGAAAAAAAGCAGTGACAGAGGAGGTGACAATTTAGATCTAAGCATCATTTGTGTCCAGAATCAGTAACACTGTGGGGTTTTAATGAGACTTTCTCATCAGAGAAACAAAAGACAGCGAGTGCTAGAACACAGAGACGGCAGGAAGATAAGTCCAGAGCTATGAGAGAGGTGAGAGGAGACAGGTGGGAAGGAGAAGTAGGTATGATATGAATAAAAGTAAAGAATTCTGTGTATCTGAAGTTACTTGGAGGAGATCCTTCAGAAACTCACACGTAATACTTAGCATACTGAATATTTATATTTATGTCATTTTGGCCTAACGAATACTGAGCTGCTGAAGAGTTAGAGCCAGACCACATTCATCTCTGTGGGCTCGGTCTCTCGCATTTATTAGGGTCACAAAACATGTTCCTTTGATGTGGCCTGGAAATGGCTACGATATGCTTAGGTTGTGAGATACCAGCGTAAGGAGGCTAAATGGCCGACTGAAGCTGAAAAAATCAGAGACCATGGCTAGAATAGGCTCTTGGCTTTTTTTTCCTAACAGTGCCCATTGGACTCTACCACCAACAAATTTAGTATTCTTTCCAGAAAAACTTCAAGCTTTCCAGGGACTGTGAGCTCTGATTTCCAGACTTCAAGGAAAAGAGTCATTTGTTAGATCCTATGGGAGTGAATCTGGGGGACAATGGATTGCAGAGTGTCCGCTGAGCTGAGTTGCTCTATGTTTCTGCTCGAGGAACAATAACCCATTATCTCACATGGCAGAGCTGGGAGTGGCATCAATTAAAACAACCATTGTTCTGCCTTTTGTCCAACAAAGCCTTCCATGGTTTTGAGATATGCTTCTTCATATGTATATCCTTTTCTATGAGTTCCAGATTTCATGTTTTTTTGTACCTTGAGCTAGGAGGTGTATTTCTATGCAGTCCATTTTGATTAATCTAATTATTATTGTTTCCAATCTTTCAAACTACACATTCCATTGGGTGAAATGTGTTTTGAGTTTGGGAACGAATGGCAGTCACATTTAATATAGTTATTAATATGACAGGTTTTGTCCATAAACCTAATGTTATTGTGAACTTATTAATCCACAGGACTTCCCAGGAAGTCTTGTAAGATTATTTTATGAATAAAAGACAAAAGATGAGAGCAAAATTATGGAAACAAAAGTAGGAGTTATTTCTTTTTAGTCCTGCCTTTAACTTACCAGATGACACAATTTCCCAATGATATCTTAATTTTTAATTCTTATTCATTTTTTACCTGATCTACTAGCATATTGGAATGAATAAAATGTCTTTAGTGAAAAATATAGAAGGAAAGAGAAAATTGTGTGAATCCTTTAGATAAGTCAGGGTATCCTTATAACCTAAAGCACTTTTGAGAAGCATTACCTTTATACTGACCACATTATTTGGCTCTAGGGCAATAATGTTATAAAAATAAGTAACAAAAAAATAACTAGAATGGCTCTATATATGGAAATAAAAATCAAGTTCCAAAGAACTCATGGGTCATAGAATAAAACATGATAAATTAGGATCTATTTAGGACTAAATGATAATAAAAACACTGTAGAGTGACTAATGGGATGTGACTAAAGCGATACTTGGTTAGAAATGTATAATATTATATGCTTGTATTAGATAATAAAGGGGCCTGAAAATTAATATGCTAGGCATCTAACTTAGGGAGTTATGAAAAGATTAAGAGAATGTATTAAAAGAAAATGTAAGAGGGAAATAGTAAATAATAGAAGATAAATTATATTAAAGGATCAATGAATACAAAATTAATTTTTTGAAAAGACTAATGAAATAGACAAATCTCTGACAAGACTGATGAAGAATAAAATAGAGAAGGACCAAATAAATGTTAAGAATTAAAAAAACCGGGGCGCCTGGGTGGCACAGCGGTTAAGCGTCTGCCTTCGGCTCAGGGCGTGATCCCGGCGTTCTGGGATCGAGTCCCACATCAGGCTCCTCCGCTGGGAGCCTGCTTCTTCCTCTCCCACTCCCCCTGCTTGTGTTCCCTTTCTCGCTGGCTGTCTCTATCTCTGTCGAATAAATAAATAAAATCTTTAAAAAAAAAAAAAAGAATTAAAAAAAACCATAAATACATACAGCATGGATTAGAAAGATAATAGAGGATATTTAAAGCAACTTTATAGCAAGACATTTGAAAACCCTGATATACATAATTTATTGAAATATACAGCAAATTCTTACAAATATATAACTTACTGAAAAAGATTCAGAAATAAGTAGAAAATTTAAACAGTTCTAAATTACTAAAAAATAGAATCATAAATTTAAAAAATCCTCATAATGGAAATACCAGGCTCTGATATTTTATAGGTGAGTTCTACCTATATTATACAAATCATTCTGGAGTATAGAAAAAGATGGAATGTTATCCAACCTATTTATGAGATTAGCAAATTTTGATGCCAAAAGTAAATCAGATAACATAAAAAGGAGAATTATGGACCAATTTCATTCATAGACGTAAATGCAAAAATTTTAAAAACAAGTTGGCTTACTAAATCTAGCAATACATAAAAGTGAAAACACATCATGATCCATTTGGGGCTATCCCAGGAATATAATGTTGGTCATTATTTGAGTGTCTATTAATGTTACATAATATATAAACATATTAAAGTGTTACCATCATATGAAGAGAAACATTTCTGATAATACTTAACACCAATTTATGATGAAAGCTCTTACTGAATTAGAAATTGATAGGAACATCCTTAATGTGATGAATAGTATAGAGGAAATATCTATAGTAAACCTGATGCTTAATGGTGAAGTGTTTAAAGATTCTCTTTATAAGCAGGAACAAAGCAAAGATGTTCACTATTATCTGTTTTATTTAATATATGGCATAGTATAATATAGCAAGAAAAATAAATAAATGGTTTATTTACTGATAAAAAAGCAAAAATATGTTATTCACTCTTGATATGACTATGAAAAAAATACAAAAGAATCTATAGATAAATTGTTAAAATTAATTAGAAAATTAGCATAGTTGAAATAAAAGTTGATATACCATTTCCCTTTCCATCTGCCTGTAAAAGTAGAAAATACAATTTAAACATTAAAAAATCAGTACCTATGAGTACTTAGGAATAAATCTAATGAACTATGTGCAAGTTCTCTTTAGAGAAATTATAAAACTTTATTGGGAGACATTAGGGAAGACAAATCAATGTAGAGATTAATTATATTCAGAGAAAGACTTGATACATAAGGATGCAAATTTTCCATAAGCTGATTAATAGATTTCATAAAATTCCAGTAAAATTTCAAGAAATTCAGTAAAAATTTCGAGCAGGGTAGGTATGACTTGACAAGCTGGCTCTAAGATTTATATGGAAGTACAAACATCTAAGGATAGCGAACACACTCCTGAGTACAAAAGAACAGGTAGGTGACTTGTTCTGTCCGGTGTCAAGGTTATTACAATGTTAAAGTTTGTAAGCTCAAGTGTGGTGTCTGTCTGAGGTAGGCAAAGCTGACCAGTGACACGAAATAGAGATCCCAAAACGTATCCATGTGTATGTGGAAACCTAGTATATGACACATGTGTGCTTCTAGATCACGGGGGAAAGGATATCCTATTTAATAAAAGGTGCCGGGCCAATTGGTTACCTACAGAGAAAAAAAATTGGATGCCTACTTCACAAAACTCAAAAGCCAACTTCAGATGATTAAAGATCTACTTGTGAAAGGCAAACCTACAAAATGTTAAAGAGACTGTGAACTTGGAGTAGGAAGGGCTTTAAAAATGTTCAAAAAATTGCCAACTTAGAACACATTAAAATAAGAACATATGTTTATGAAAAGACATCACAAAAAAAGCGAAAGCAAGTATCAAACTGGGAGAAGCTATTTGTGCAGAATAAACAGACAAAGGGTTAATATAAATTTTTAGAAAGAATTCCTATAAATCAATAAGAAAAAGACAAAAAATCCAGTAGAAAAATTGACTACATATTTGAACAGGCACTTCACAGAAAAGAGCAAGGGAAATTGGCTAAGTCTTATTAGTAATCTGAGACATGGGAATTGAAAGCACAGTGCCTTCAGGATTAATGAAAATTAAAAATCTGAAAACCCTAGGCAAGGTTGAAGAGCGATGAGATCACATTAATGGCTGCTTTGGGAAACAATGGCATTACCTGGTAGAGTGGAAGCTGTGCGTACTTTTGAACCATATATTCCTAAATTAGGTACATGTCTTAAGAAATATTTGTGCAAAGTGTATGAGGAGATATGGACAAGAGGGATTCTAGCAGCACCGTTGGTACAAAAAGAACTAGAAATAATGCAAATGTCTATTAGCAACAGACTGGATGAATAAATGGTCATGGATTCATATAATAATGTACTACACAGCAGGGAAAAGGAGTTAGAGTTACATCAGCACTGATAGATCATAGAAACATAGAAACTTTTTTGGTGAAAAAAATCAGTTGCGGAATCTTCGTAAGCCATGATTCCATTTATATAAAGTCTCCAAACGTTCAGAAGTAAACAATATATTGCTTAAAGATTCAAATGTGATAAACTCATGAAGAAAAAGCAAAGGAATGATAAGCAGAAAATTCAGGAAGGTAGTTATCCCTGGATAGGGGCTGGGAAAGGGAGGAGGGTGCTATTAGGGAAGCATCCTCAAGGACTTAAAAAATTCTGATTGCTTTATTTTTTAACCTTAATGAAGGGTACTCAGATGCTTATTATATCATCATCCTTTGTGTGTTAACATGATAAGTATTCCTTTATATCAGTTCACTATTTAATAAAAACAATCCAAAGAATATTTGATAAAAGCTCAGCTGTAATGTCCTTAGCCGATAAACGCTCTCTTCTTTAAATTCTGAATTAGTTATTGTTGATGCTGTTTTATTTTGCCGCCTGCAATTCAGGGATTAAACTAAGCTCACCTAACAAAGAAGTTTGTTCAGAGATGAAAAAGTATTCCTTCTTGCTGCTTGTGTGTGGAATAGAGGATAAGGATAGAAATCGGTGTTTTGCATACAGCAGATGATCAGAACAAGAACTGCCTTTGAATTCAACGAATGAAAAAAATGCAAAATTGACTTCACCTTCCCTTGAGCCATAAGACATTTGGTTTCAGAATTTTTGGTGGACTTTTCCTTCCACTTGGTTGCTCTGCCTGTCTGTAAGCTATTTCCTGATGTTCCGTCTTTTGAGGAATCCCAGGGAAGCCAATATCCTGACAAGCTTGGCTGTGGTCTTGGGAAGCGGTGGTGTGGAGTGGAGCTGAGGCTTTTTGGCTGCCTGGCCCCTGGGACTGCTGTAGGAGCACAGCTGGAGAAGCCAGACACCCAGAGGCCAGGTTTGCAGCAAGAGAAACTGAAGGTGGAACAATCACCAGCAGTTCTGGGCAGTGCTGCCCGACCACCTAGTTAATTTATCTCCAAATAATTAACTTGAGGACCTTAATTATCTAGACTCATTATCAGCCATCATCACCTTCATTGTCACCATGATTACTGCCACTAAGAGCATCTTAAGCAGAGCAATAGACGCTATTCCAAATCACTTTTAAAATCTGAGTCCTATCCTACCAGAGTCTGTGAATCAGGCAGTGCAGATGAAGGTGTGGTCCAGGGCGAGGTACAGATGAATGAACCATCACAGTCTGTGAATCAGGCAGTGCAGATGAAGGTGTGGTCCAGGGCGAGGTACAGATGAATGAACCACCACGCTGAGGATACTGGCTCAGTAGCAGATTCTATTGCTCTATTCACTGGCTGTTTTTCCATTTGTCTTTGACTTTCAAGGCTAAAACCATGCAGATTGATTTCACGGGCCTCAGCATTTCTACCCCATAAAGCAAGCTTGCTGAAAATTACTTCTTATAGTCAATATTTTAATTCTTTTAAATCTCATAGTTATTGAAATCATAATTTGAAAATAAAAAAATGAAAGTAGTAATTTAAGAGTTTCATATAATTTTAATGGTGTAGAATATAAAGCTAATTATTGGCTCCCTTTAACTCCTCAAACATTGCCAATATATCATATCCCCATGTTTGCTATCTTCTTTGATATTCAATTTTCAGCTGTAATTTAACACAATCTCTCCCCTGCAGGCTTGTCCCTTGACTGCTGCTCCAAGTATCTCATGTTTGAAAGAGCCTATGTAAACTATGGGATGCAGGGAAGAGAATATGACCTTGAGTTCAAATTCTGATTCCATCACTGGCTAGTTGTTGGACCCTGGGAAGTTATTTAAAATCGCTGAGCCTCAGCTTCCCCATCTGTAAAATGGACACAATAATCTCTATCTTATAAATTAAGAGAGCAGTTTATGTAAAACATATAGTATCCAGTAATTGCTTCTTAGGTATTAATCTTTTTGTAAAAACATCTATATGTGTATATATATTGAATAAGTTAAGTATATATATATATACACACACATATATATATATTATGTATTAATTAACTTATTCAATAAGAATAAATATGGGTATTTATACCCATGGGTATTTATAATAAGTAATATTAATTAACTTATTCAATAAGAATAAATATGGGTGAAATAAATCACACTTCACCTGCTCTGATGAAGTCTTCAAAATCTCAGACAGGCTAGCCGTTGGAAGTCACAATATTGCTGTAGGGCAACAAAATCTCTGCCATTTTTTCGCCATCCCTGTCAGTGGACTTTTTTCTTTTATTTAGGAAATGAGATTACATGCAAAATATGGAATTTTCAAATGACACACCAAGTGTTAGTCTTATAGTAAAGATCTTGCTGAAAAAGGATTCACTTGGCTTGAAAGCAAATGAAAAATAACTTGATTAAGCATTGAGAAAAAGCATGTGGAAATCTTGAGATGAACAAAGATAGGGAATTTTCAGTTGATCTTGTGTTGTGATGAGCACTGGGACTTTGTTCAAATGCTAGTTGCCTTCTGGGCAGCAATTTTACTTAAACATCATATCATTATTTTCCCCATAATTAAGATAGTATGACACATTACAAAGGATTTGGAAAATGGAGAAGGGAAAAACATGTTTTTCCTTCCAGGCTTTTTCCTATGTATATATATATTTTTTGTGGCTGCAATCATAGTTTGTATATAATTTTTCAACTTGATTTTTCAGTTACTATTATGTCAAAGCATTTTTAAGTGCTAAGTGATATATTACATTCCATGATTTATTTAACAGATTTTCTGTTATGAATACTAAAGTTGCTTCCAAGTTTTTTGCTGTAATATATAGTTACTGTGAAGAACAATTTTGGTTTTAGAATTTTTCAACGGATTTTCTTTGTAGGATAATACAGACTTTCTCAATTCTGTAGGATAATACAGAATTCTCAATTTCTCAAAACTGCATTCGAGTAAACCTCCCTCAGCTCCTTCCTTGTGTCCAGCACCATTTACCAAGCCTGGTTTCTATCAGATGCTGCAGACAGGTGAGCCTTGCTTAAGTTGCAGTAGATAAGCTGGTATAGATCGTGGTGTTTTAAACTTCACCAAACCCAAGTAATAGTGTAAGGCCAATGAGAAAAGAGAGAAGCAAAGAAAACAAATGGAGAGGAAATGAATATTTAAAAATGGTCGGAGAATTTTATGAATGGATTTATTCTCTAAGCCCAGGTGGGGGGGGGAGGTGCTGGACTGAGCTGTGTAATTGTCATTTTGTCTTTTATTAACATTGCTTTTGCCTTTCAATCTTTCTTCTCATTCCCCCATTCCTCCCTTACACCAAGCTATTCTTCTAAGGCCTTTAGGGCTCCATGGACTTGTCTATCCTCTTTTCATCCTCCCATAGTTTCTGCTTTCCTTCCCTGCCATATGTCTTTGAAATGCAATTTTCATCGTTTTGATTTCAGATACTTACTGTGCCGGGTACAGTGGTGGGTGCTGGAAATTCAGTGGACAGTAAACCACAAAGTCTGTGCTGGTCAAGATGACTGAATGCATAACTGAAAGCAGAGCAGGAGCTAGCCAAGTGATGAGTGGGTGGGGATGTGCATGGGTGAAGGGCATTTCTGACAGGGAACAGCCTTTGCAAAACTGCATAGAGAGTGCAAGGGGGAGGGCCAAAGTGTCAGAAGGCCTACTCCCTCGGTATAGAGCCCACCACACATTAACACTCGTGAAACATAAAGCTCGGTTGCCTCATGCTTTCTACTGGCATGCTGCCTGGGTGGTCAGGTTAAATGATTCTGGAAAGCCCTCTGAGTCCCTGTGATGTACCTTTTCTCATCATGTCTGTAAGATGAAGAAGTCCGGCCACTGGTCCATATAAACATCTTAGAGGATGTTGGTCCAGGGTCTCCTTTCCTTACGGTGGAAGTCCTGAAGGAATGGCGGAAAGACCTAGAAGGGGAACACACTGAAGTTAACTCCATTACGTTAAGTTTGGGAGCTCTGTATCAACAGCAACCACTAACTTCAGTGACTGGCTCTCTTAAATAAGGCCAGATTTCTGTTGTTATAGAGCAGGGCTTCTCAACCCTGGCTACACTTTAAAATCAACTGGGAATCTTTTAAAAAGCATGGAAGCCCAGTCCCTTCCTCAGAAATGTGCATTCAATTTTTCAAAAGGTTCCTCGTTGTTTCTAACGCACTGCTAGGGTGGAAAGCCACCGCCGTAGGGAAACATGGCTTTCTGATTGATGTTACATTCTATTCCTCCCTCACAAGTCTAATTTTGGTACGGTTTCACACCCTGTAGTACACTGTATTTTTCCAAAATTTTGGTTCAGATTTAGATACTAAAATTCTATTTCTCCTTTCCTATTCAAACTGTTTTCCTTGATGCTGACAGATGTGACATATTGGTGACGAAACATCATCTTTTAAATATGCTCTGCTGTTGCCGAAACTGTGGGTTCATTCCGTGGCGGCTGAGTCTCTGAGGAAGTCACAGCAGCAGAAGCAGAAGCAGATACTCTCTGGCCCCCCGAAAGCTAGGTTTATAGGATCCAGAGTCAGGATGTTAGAGGAATGTTGTGTTCTCTTGGTTAGGATTTGGCTTCTGGGTTAAGTTTTTTCATCTCCAAGCATAGCACTAAAAGTAGTTAGCTATTATTACTTATTTTCTACATAGTAATCATTTTCTAGAGATTTAGAAACATGAAATATCATAGAAATCATAATCATATCTGAAAGTTAAAATAATATTGAGCCAATAGAACAAAGGAAAGAAGGAAAGTGATTTCTTCATGATGTACAATCACTTGTGGCTTTCCTTTTGGTTGAACACCATATTAATGGGAGGCATGAGACTGGGAATATTAGCTATTATATGATATATTAGCTACTACATGTCAGGTACTTTGCATATATTATTTATGCATGTATCATGAGATGTATATACATATATTTATGTTGTGCTTATATTATGAGAACTGCAAGGTGGATGGTGCTATTATTTCCAGATTACAAATGATGCTTCCAGGAGATTGAAATATTTGCTCAGATTTAGAAAAAGTGAAGCCACGCTCCAAAACCAATGTCGGCCTGCCTCCAAGTCTCATGTTCTCTGTAGAAAGACATGTTATGGTCTTAGCCCAGTGATTCAGGAACTGTAATGTGCATATGAATTACCCTGGGGATCTTATAGCAATGCGGATTCTGATTCAATGGGGTCTGGGGTGGGGCCTGAGTTTCCACACTTCTTTCTTTTTTTTTTTTTTAATAATAATTTTTTATTATGTTATGTTAGTCACCATACAGTACATCCTTAGTTTTTGATGTAGTGTTCCATGATTCATTATTTGCTTATAACACCCAGTGCACCATGCAATACCTGCCCTCCTTAATACCCATCACCGGCCTATCCCTGTCCCCACCCCCCCTTCCCTCTGAAGCCCTCAGTTTGTTTCCCAGAGTCCATAGTCTCTCACGGTTCATTCCCCCTTCTGTTTACCCTCCGTTCATTCTTCCCTTCCTTCTCATACTGATCTCCCTGCTATTTCTTATGTTCCATAAATGAGTGAAACCATATGATAATTGTTTTTCTCTGCTTGACTTATTTCACTTAGCTTAATCTCCTCCAGTCCTGTCCATGTTGCTGTAAATGTTGGGTAATCATTCTTTCTGATGGCTGAGTAATATTCCATTGTATATACGGACCACATCTTCTTTATCCAGTCATCTGTTGGAGGGCATCTTGGCTCCTTCCACAATTTAGCTATTGTAGACAATGCTATGAACATTGGGGTGCATATGGCCCTTCTCTTCACTACGTCTGAATCTTTGGGGTAAATACCCAATAGTGCAATTGTTGGATCATAGGGTAGCTCAATTTTTAACTTTTTAACTTTTTAACACTGTTTTCCAGGGTGGCTGGACCAACTTGCATTCCCACCAACAGTGTAAGAGGGATCCCCTTTCTCCACATCCTCTCCAACATTTGTTGTTTCTTGTCAATTTTTTGCCATTCTAACTGGCAGAAGGTGGTATCTCAATGTGGTTTTTGATTTGAATTTCCCTGATGGCTAATGATTTTGAACATTTTTTCATGTGTCTGTTAGCCATTTGTATGTCTTCATTGGAAAAGTGTCTGTTCATATCTTCTGCCCATTTTTTGATTTGATTATTTGTTTCTCGTGTATTGAGTTTGAGAAGTTCTTTGTAGATCTTGGATACCAGTCTTTTATCTGTAGTGTCATTTGCAAATATCTTCTCCCATTCCGTGGCCATACCACGCTGAACATACCCGATCTCGTCTGAGTTTCCACATTTCTAACAGCTCTCAGGCGATGCTGATGTTGGAAGTCTTTAGAAAACACTGAGTAGCAAGGGCTCAGAGCAATGGACTTAAAGTCAGTTGTTGATTAGAGGCCCAATTTTGTCACTACCTAGCTATGTGGCCTTAAGAAAGTCACTTAACTTTGCTAGGGCTTGGCTGTTTTTAATCTGTTACATAGAGTGTCTGAAACAGAGAACCTTTACAATTACTCTCACCTCCAACATTTTGTGATTCAGTAAGTGGTAGAATGAATCTAGGCATACTCAGGCATCGTGTACTGCATTTCTGGGACTAGGTCTAGGAATAGATCTCCTTCTGCAACCAGGGGGTTAGCATCACAGATAGAAAGAACAGAGGCCATGGGGGTAGCAGGGGCCTGGTAACCCGTGTAGATGCAAGAAGTCATCCTCCTGTCCCTGGTCTCCTAGGACAAACGGTGGGAACTAAAGGGTACACCTGAATGATGCCCTCACCAGTTTTAGAAGGGCTTAGAAGTTGAATTTGCTGGCTCTTTAAATGACTTGCATCTGAGATATTTAAAGTTAGTTATGTTTCTTTTTGAAGATCTTTAAAGCATATCAAATAAGAAGGAGATTAGATCCACTATTAAAGCCAGTTAATCTTCAGGGAATAAGAATGATTTGAATCTACATTGAATGATCTACTCCATAAAAATGAGGATTGGCTTAAACTTCCAGGAAGCTCTTTCAACATTGACTCTGGTGGAATCTTCTGCTCGCCTTAGTCACTCCTGAAGGGCTAGGGACGTGGAATGGACAGAAAAGTGACACACGCTTGAGTTAAAGCAAAGCAATAAACTACTGAGGTCCCGCCTTGTTACTGGTTCTTAACCAGCATTTCATAGACACACCGTATATATTATAAATGCTTTGAAATCATTCCAAGGGAAAGGAGCTGCTGTGATTTTAATATACTTCGGATACTTTCGACTATGTGTCATCATTCTAGCGTGGCACCCTTGCTCTGTTGTTTTAAGATGGAAAGGGGGAGACGAAAGATGTATTCATTCCAATTAAATGTCTAAAGCTTGTTGGAAAGGACTTAATGGCTCCTCGGGTTAGTCCAATAAGTGGATTTGGAGTTTCTCCAGCCCAGTTTTCTTCGTAAAGACAAACTGTTACTTAAACCCTGCTAGGTTTGCTGTTAATTAAAATGAAAGGGAGTAGCTGCTTTAAGGACAACAGTATAAAGGTTCTGCGGGAGTTGAAAAAAATTTCTAGGCTTCAAAGAAACGCCCAGGATATGTTAATGGAAGCTGGTTTGGAGGTTTTCTCGGCTCAAAGGCAGGCCTCCTGAACTCTTAAATAATTACCTCAGCTCCGCTCACTTTATGAGACAAGGAACATCT
This sequence comes from Ursus americanus, assembly GCF_024610735.1. Classification (NCBI taxonomy): domain Eukaryota; kingdom Metazoa; phylum Chordata; class Mammalia; order Carnivora; family Ursidae; genus Ursus; species Ursus americanus. The sequence goes on along the minus strand of NC_142130.1, from coordinate 16,576,196 downwards.
CATTTGAGTTGTGATTAGGAAAGTGATAAAGAGACCAACAAAAGCACTTTCTACAATTTGGTCATTTGGAACCCTAGCGTCAGCGGAGATCTGCGTTAGCAGGGGGCTGCGGGCCGCGGCGGGCAGCCTGGGCCCCGTTCCATCACGAAGTGACCTAGGGTTTGCAGTGAACCTGGCAGAGCCGTGACTGTATGACGGCAGACGAATGTGGTCGGAGAACCAGCAACCCTACAAGATGCCATCTCAGCCCGGAATGAAAGCAGGTTGTCCCTGAGAATGTAACAATTTCTTTGTGGCAGGAACGATTTCTCTGTGTCAAGCACACCCCTCGTGGGTTTCCACCTCCTTGACTCAGTTTGCGCTTTCTCTCTGCCTTCCTTCCCCGCCTGGAGAATGAGAGCCTTTGTTTCCAGGGCCGGCTCGGATGCCACTTCTGTGAAGCTTTCTTTCACCCAGGTTAGCAGCCTCCTGGGCTCTGCTCCCAGTTCTTGGTATTCGACCCGTGTTCCAGCAAGGCAGGCTCTACCCTGCTTCCACGCAGTCTCCTCTGCTAGGCCGCGGGCAATGCAGGCCAGGGCTGCACCTGACTCACTTTTGTGGCACAGTGCAGGTCACACGATGGCACCCCGGTTGTGTTTGCTCCCCCACCATCGAACTATCCATTTGAGAACATGGTTGTCCATCTGACTTTGGCCTCCTGCGCTGTGGCTCACGGCCGCTGGGTGCCACTGGGGCTCCTTCCTGACACTTCCCTGAGCTTGGGATGTCCTTCTCTCTTCTCTCTCCCACCTCCTCTTGCTCCTTCTCCTGACTGTCCTGCCCCCATGGTCTTTTTATATTGACTTCGGCAGAAAGTTTCTATTGCTCGCTGAACGGTCATCCAGTAAGGTTTCTTTAGGAAGGCAGCATGGTCCCAGGAGAGCCAGATGGGGCCTATGCCTCCTGGTATCACCACCTACCAACTGTGTGCCTTTGGACAAGTCAGTTTAACACTTCTGTGTCTTCGTTTCCTCAGCTGCAAAAATGGGAATGGTAACACTTGTTTTTCTGGGTTGCTTGGAAGATTGATGAAATATCAGATGCAAAATACCTAAAGTTGGATCAAGGTGCCTAGTAGGAACATATTAAACATTCGTTTCTTTCTTTTTCCCTCTGTTAGTAGCTTTTATAGCAAATGGACTGTATTTTATCTTTTCGTAAAAAAAAATCCAATTAAGTTGCTTTGTACTTGTACATCGAGACTATTGATTTTTTTTTCCTGTGGGTCAGTGGCACTCAATAGAGGAAAAACAGTCTTCTGAGATACTGAGAGAATAAAATCTGAAGTACTTCCTCATTCACGTTAAGTTCTGATACCTATCCTGAGCAAGGAGAGCAGAAAGAGAGTATCCCTGAGCCCTGGCCACACATTACAATCATCTGGGGGAAATGTCTAAAAAATTCGGGGTCTCCAGCCAGACCAGTGAGAACCTTTGGGGTGGGGCCCTGGAACTGGAATTTTGAAAAACGCTGCTCAGGGATTCTGCATCGGGGATGCAGCCAAGGGGAGAAACGTTGCTACCAACTCTCAGCTTCTGATTTTGTTTCAGTCGAATCCTTTATGGAGACTCCTTCTGTCTCTAGAAGCTTCAGTTGGAGAGTAACAGTTTTGAGTACTACTCTGTGCAATGGCTTCTCCACTGGTCCCCGTGCCGAGGCCTTGAGGTGACAGCCGCAAGGACGAGTGGCATATGAGGCGGGGAAGGAGCGTACGGATGCAGTTTTCTTGTGTCAGTGGCCTTGAGCTACGCATATGGGGCGTTCTTAATGCACTCCGCTTTATTAACCAGCGAGCACGAGCCAGCAGAACTATTTAACACATAATTACATGCCTAATCTTGCGTAAAATTGTAACACTAATGACATCACAGCAGCAACTTAAAAGGTCACTCCGAGCACAGAAATTTAGGAGTGCTTCTAATCTGTGAGACTTTATCTTTGCAGACGGCAAATTACATGTTCTCCATAGGAACTGAGTTGTTTTGGCTTCAGGGCCTTTGGAGGGAGAAGCCAAATGTATGGTGATAATTTTAGACCTAGTGATTGAATTTAGAAAACACTGGTCCATCTTAAGAGCAGTTTAAAATGTCTTGGAGATGTTTTTTTCCAAAATAAGCTACTACGTCTTGTTTTAATTCATTGGGGCGTCCATTTGATGGCACTTATTAAGTGTCTTGTAGGTGCCAGGCACTGTACTGGGTGCTGGGGGCTCCAAGCCGCCATATCTGCTTCTAAGGGTGCACAGTCTATGGAGAAGTCAGAATAATAAATCAACACTTGCACTCTCCTGGAACTGCTCTTTCTCAAGGGTTCTGTGATTTCCCAGTGGGCATATCTCATAGTTACTTGTCTCTTCACATCTTATTTAACCTGCTCAGCTTACTGAATTTGATCCTAATATCGTTGGCCATTTCCCACTTCTAAAAATGCTTTACAACCTTGACTCATAGGACAATGCTCTCTTGTTTCTCTTTCTCACTCTCTAGCTGCTCCTTCCATTTCTTTGTTGGGTTCCTGTTTCTCTCTCCACCCTCTAAATGTCAGTATCATTTGGGGGACTAGCAAGTACTCTTGAAAAGTCTCTTGACAATGCCTCCTAACAGGGATGTGAAAGACATTTCTTCCCCAGTTTGATGCCTGAAAGACTGAGTGAATGGCTCTGTTTGCGGCTCAGTGGTGGGGATAAAGAAGTGTATTGCTGAACACTAATGGCCTCTTTGTGAAGAACCAAATAACAGAAAAGAGGTTCTGCGAATTTTTTATTGCAGACTACTTTTCAACAGCTGGGTTGATAATGTACAGACTTCTCTGGCTGGAGATGGGTGCGGGAGTTACTTGCGACCTCTGTCCCCTGTGTGGGCCGACTGTTGTTCACGTAATCAGGATGTGTTTGACTTCTGCTTCCAGAAGGACATAGCCCCAGTTAAATAATGGACCTGTCCTTTAGCCTGCTGCTGACTCGGCTCATTGAGCTTAGCACTTCAGAGGCTCTGGGCTTCTAATCTTCCCTCGGTAGCTGAGTAACTCTATTCTCTTAGTTAATTCAGTATTCATTTCCTCATTAACAAAAACTTATTATTGAAGATGTAACATATGGCAGGCACGGAGCTGGGTGTTGGGGATGTGTTGGTGAGCACAGCGCGTATGGCTCTTCTTTTGTGCACCTTATGGCCTAGAGGACGGGACAGACTGGTCAGACGGGTGTGCATGGGGTCTTTAATATGAGATCGTTATGCATGTGTGTAACGAAGTAAGTTTTGCATCACATCTACATCAGAAATGACTATCTCAGGGCTTAGTTGAAAAAGCTTCGAAACTAGTTTCAGGTTGATTCCCAGTTCTACAACGTGGTAATTATGTAACCTAAGTACATTGTTAGACTTCCCTGAGCCTCATTTTCCTCATCAAGAAAATCAGAGTAATAACAGATATCATAAAGATTCACCATGCAGATAATTTGAAATAATGTATGGCATTGAGTAGGCGCTCGGTAAATGTTAGTGTTTTTCATTTGGAGGAAGTAGTAGAAATTTTTTTCCCAAATTGCCATACCAATACATCAAGCCCTTCTGCTTGAGTCACTTAAAAAAAGTCTTATGCAGAAATGGAATACACATTTCTACATGGGCTTAATTAGTCCACTATTCCATAATTCATTTCTTAATGAGCTTTTCAAGCGGATAATCACAACTGATGTTCAATTTGATTCCCTCAATGCTACATATTTAAAACCAGTGTAATTGTTAAACATTCACTCTGTTGGGCATCACACATACACAGCTGGTGTAGGAAAACCTGCTCGTAACTCACGTGCACCTCAGATTGGTACAAATGACAGATTTATGCTGAAACCAGCCATCTTTTCTTGGTGAATGTGGTTTAATTCTTCTATTTCAGTTGAAAATCAACGACGCCAAACTATAATAAGAGCTTTTTTACAGAGAAGAGCTAGAAATGCCAATAATAAACATGAAGGTATGAGGTTCTTCTCCAGACCTATATAAATAATGCGTTTATATGCGTTGTTTCATTTAATTCTGTAACCTGTATGAGAGCTCTCAATATTTACCAAGACAGCAAAGCGATATTCAGAAAAGTAAACAAAGAGGCTCAAGCCACAGAGTTATTAAATGATGATGTCCGATTTTCAGTTCAAGCCTCTCTGACCCCGAAACCCATGCTCTCTCAACCTCTTTGGAGGTTTTGAGAGCCCTTTTGCCTCCTGGCCTCTTATTCCTCATATATAACATGAGGGAGTTGAAAGAGATGAGTCTAAGGTTCCTTTCATCTGAAAAATTTTACTTTGTTCCACTTTGGAAAATTGCAGCCAAGGTCCGTTCCTACGACTTGACTTCTAATTTGTCTTTGGTGAGATATAATTTCTTTCTATTTTACATTCTGTTAATTTCTTAAATGAAGTCTTCAGTTATACTAATGGGAAATCTAGTAAAGTAGAGGGAGGAGAGATTAAGCGCCAAGTAAGGAGGCAAAATGAAAGCCTCCCAGTGATCCTTGAAAAGGTTTTCTGTAGACCCAGGCATTGCTGTAGAGCTGGATATCTTGGGCACAAACCTTGTTTTGATGTTAGGATTCCAACAGACTCTTCTGCCTAATTTCTCCCGTTCCCTAGGCTGCCTCCCCACACAGCCCATCTCTACCCAATTGTTAAACCACCACTCTATCCCAAGGGGGAGCTGTGATAGTTGAAATTTTAGATGCTGTAGCAGATTGGTGAGAAGGATATTTTGGGGGCAAAAACATGGTTCATAGGTCCAGCTGTGGTGGTCACTGAATGAACTCTATTTGTCCATGGCCTCTCCCAGTAGGCTTTCTGAACTGACTATTGATAAATCATGTAAAATTCTACTCCTAAAGGAAACCAGCTGAACTTACTGTTCTCAGCCCCAAATTGAGTACCCCAGCTCTTTCTTTTTGCCAGTGGGACCATTCCTTTGATTTATCCTTGTCTTTAATTGCTAAATGGAATAGAAACCACGAGCTCAGAAAGCAGAGAAAACTTGAGTTCAAGCTCCATTTCTGCCCTTTTGCTATCAATATTACATTGGATACAAGCTAATTAACTTCTCCGAGTCTCAATTTTCATATCTATGAAGTGGAAATATGATGCAACCCTCAAAGTTTGTTGTGAGGATTAATCAAAATAATGAACCTGACATTATTGGCAGCTATTTATTTATATGTAGCTATTTATGTGTACATAAATAAATGTTTATTTATATATCCTAATACACCTAATATGCCAAATTAAGACCATTATCCTAATGAAGGGTTTTGAAACAGAATTCCAAACAATCATTGAATACTAGCTGGAAGAGATATCAGAAATAGTCTAGGGCTTATGCCAATATTGAGGCTTGGTGGTTTTGGGTTTTCTTGGATAGTTAAACTTTTTAAGACTGAAGATAAAAGGCAAATGTGTCTAATCACAAAAATAGGTTTTTACAATGCAAAGGCACTAAGCAGGTGAAGGAAAAAATTTTTAAAATTCTAAATCCTACTTTGATCCAGTGGAAGGAACTGTATTTAAAGAGCCAAGAAAAAAAAAAAAAAAAAAAAAAACCAGCACCGGAAAGTGATTCTTTTTTGATGGCTACAAGTTGAAGAAAAACCCATTCAAACTACTTGGATTTTATGGTGAATAAATATGAAATTAAATATATAGTCCTTTTTAAAATCTATGTTTTTACTCTTGTCTGGAAAATACCTGATGTGATAATTCAGTTGCTGAGGGTAATTATAATATAAATAATATAAATACCTTGGGATAGTTTGCTTAAAGAGTTTATATCTTCTGTTTGTTTCATACCTGATTTGGGGTTCTGCGTTAGGAACTAAGAAGCCGGGAGACTAATTGACCACCTACGAAGATGAGTGAGGGTCAGAAACTAGAATCCTGGTTATTCTTCAACCCACACATTAACCCCTAAATGACTACCCAAATTGAAAAGAGGCAGCACGGATCAAGGAGGCCGATGGGAATCACTTTTACCTCTCACTTTCGTTTCTTCCTTGCTCTGTGACATGGGATGAGTTAATTAACCTTTCTGAATCTCAATTTCCTTTTCTGTAAAAATGAAGGTTGTAATACCTCCAAAAATTGTTTCAGTATTTTCAGTATTAAGTGAGAAGACATGTCAAGTGTCTAGGACATCACAGGTACTAATCAAGGTAAGCCTCTCCCCAAAATGAACTGATTTGGTTACCTTGTCCAACATCTGTTATCAAGACCCAGAAGAACTGTCTGTATTCAAGTAGGAAAAAGCAGCCAATGCATATGGTTGGTTTCTTGAAAAACTGGACACCAATCCATTAAGCAGCATTGATTAAAAGTTTCTTCATATTAGAATGTGTTAAATAGATAGGGGTCAATGAAAGAAGTGATTTTCCTATCCCTCCTACCTCATCCACTCAGTCTCCAAATTCTTGTATATAATTTATTACTATCTCTAGAGAACCACTGTCCATAAAAGTATAATATGAACCACATATGTGATTTTAAGTTTTCTAAAAGTCACAATGAAAAGAACAAAAAGAAACAATAGAGATTAATTATAATAATAAATGTTATTTAACCTAATACACCCCAAGTATTATCAACATGTAATAAAATAAAAATTATTAATGGAATAATTTACACCTTTAAAAAAAACTAAGGCTTTACGATTCAGTGCATTTTTTATACTTGTAACACATGGCAATGCAGACTAACCGCATTTGAAGAGCTCAATAGGCACATGTGGCTAGTGGCTAGTGTTCTGAACTACTTTCAATCGTACTCTCTGTCACTACGTCAATTTTTGCAACAATAATACATCATCACGAACAATCGTATTTTCATTTATTGAGTACTTGCCACGTGATGAATCCTGTGTTTTATGTGCATCACTTTGACTACCGCCCTATTTTATGGAAGAGGAAGCTGAGGCTTAAAGAGATTAAATGATTTGAAGGTCATACAACTTTTTAAATGGCAGATCTGATGTTCACGTCCAGGTCAGTCTGATTCCAGTGTCTATCATGCTGTCTGTCTGGATTCCTCGGATAGCCTCCTGACGTTAGTTGCCTCACAGCAGGGCATTTTGATACGGTATGTCAAAAGAGGCACTTCAGATTGTAATACCAGTATTTGATTATTATTATTATTATTATTACCAAGTAATTTTTGTCCCAGGCATTCCTGACCTTCAGCCATCTTTGAGCCAAACCTATCTGTCCTCACACTCATGAGGACCAGCCACACCCTCATTTCATTCACAAGTCACTTAGAGGTGTAGGACTGGGGTGAGGTGCAGGGATGTAATCAGTGCTCAGACTGGGCCAAGATTGCTGGCGAAAATGCCAGCATTGTCCCTAAAAAGGGATGAAGTTTCCTTAGCTGATTCCAGATCTAGAACAGGTGCTATGCAAGAGGTATCATACCAAGGAGCAAGGCGTCTATCAAGGACTCTCAGGATCATGTCAAAAAGATTTAGGAACTGACCTAAAGATGTAAAGAAAGAACGATCTATCAATCAGAACAACAATAAAATGGATAGAAATATAGTTAATACGTTTAATTTGTGATTTCACAGTATTATTTTAAAAAACTAACTGGTTACCATTAGAAGATGGGAGGAAACAAACTTACTACTTTGAACACTGGTAAATATAGGGAAATAATCACTTATCCTACTTTTTCAATATTAACTAAAGCACTGGGAAATCAAATAGTAGGTTGAGTAAAGTTTCTCTTTATAGCAGTATTTCACCTAATTAAAGAGGATGGGTTATTAGAATTAAACTATCATCATTTTTCAACTCTTAAGAAGCCAAAGTTCCTAGACTTTGATCATCAATGACTGTTATCATCAAAAAAGGGAGCCAGTCACAATAACAATTATGAATTAGTCTTGTAGAAAAAACCCCAAACTTGAATCTGATCAATCCTCTGGAGCCAATGAACAATTCATGGAAAACAAAGAGAACAGAAGAACATGTTATAAAATATAGTGGGGATGCAATCAGTGAAATTGAGACTTTGAGGACAGACAACCTGGAGTCTTTAATAAATAATTGCTAAGATAAGAGAAGGAACCTTTAGATTAAATGAGACTAAAAAAAAAAAAAAACATTTGCCAATTGCAGTGTGTGAATTTTATTTGGATTCTGATTTATAGACTGTGAAAGAAAAAGTCATGTTCTCTTCTGTTTTCAGTCTTTATTGCAGTCCAGTTCCTCTAGAAGTGTTTTTTCTAAGCATACTTTTCGTCAGGTTACTTCCTTGCTTAACATCCATTGATGACTTTCTATTATCTGTAGGTAAATCCAAGGAAAGCTTTCACAGGCTCCACGTGCTCTACTTTAAGGAGGATGGAATGTGTGAACTCTAGGGAAAGCTTCCTGGAGGAAGGGGAATTGATAGGACAAGAAGGGGAAGAGTATTAGGCAGAGTTTCTGGGAAGGGGAATCCAATAAGCTCGTTGATGTGAGCACAGCATGTGGGGATCGGGTGGGAGGTTGGAACTTCTTGAAGTGGAGGGTGGATGTTGTGTAGCTGGAGAGTGAAGAGCTATGAAAACCAAGTCTGGGAGGAGTTGATACTTGTTGCAGTGGGATTCATCATTGTACTTTCCTTTTGTTCCCTAAGTATCGATATAAGATGAGGCTCTTCTTGAAAGCGGTGATTCTTAATCTTTTCCCCTTCATGACACACATTCCCATGCACTTTACTCCATAAGCATGACCAAGTTCTGAAGGTCAGGCTGCAGCATAGGCCCCCAGTTATGTGCCAGCTTTAATGCGGTGGCTTCATAACCAATCACAGTGCAATGTGTCTTGCCAGCTGAAAAGCCCTCTTGTGGTGGTGATGGTAAGGTAGAGTCCAGCGGCTGGTGGTGGAAGTCGGGGTCAAGAGTGCTAGAGCTACAGAGAGGAATGTTCTAACTGGCTAACAGAGCCAGCAAACAAATCCAGGTCAGAGAATGAATGCAAATACAAGCACCAAGGATTATATTTAGATTCAAAGATTGGCCTTGGTGTGTTCCTAAGAGAGAAAGGTGGTTCAGAACCATGGAGAATGACACACTGGCTTTCAGTCCTCTCAAAATTTGAGACAAGCTTGGCTCCAGGATGCAGGGAATCAGCCTGGAACAAGTGGGGAGAGGGTCCTCTACAAGTGAGGCAGGCTTGGAAGCAAGTGTTTTCCGTCTTCATCGGTGCGTGATTCTCTGTTTTCCCCCTTATTGACTATGTGGCTTTGAGTTGGCAATTAGGCATATCTTAGCTTGTTTCCTTATTTTTAAAATGGAATTATTACTGGCACATGGAAGGAACTCACTCAGGTAGCTCTTTTTAATGGATTTATCTCGAAGCTTCAGTTATGTCAAGGTCAAAAGATAACCCATTTCTTTTTCCCGACCATTCTCACCTTATATAAATTGACATATAAGATTAAAACTAAGCTCTTCTCAAACTCATGTCTGCCATATTGCTTTCAAAACATGTCAAAGAATGGAAATAAAAACTCCAAACAAATTGTAGAGGAAAAAGATGGTCATTGTTTCTTTCAAGGAATGGAATTTTGTAAGAAACAAAAGGAAATGCAGCTGCAGTAGCCAAGGATAGCTGCCACTGGAGTACATTTGGCTGGAATAGTCCATCATGAGTTGTCAGGCCAGGGAGATTGTTTCGGATGCTGCGGGGTATCATAGATCTAGAGTTTACACAGCACTGGATACGCAGGTTTATTGAGGGAAGCTAGATGACCAACCAAACTAAACTAGTGTGAGTGACATAAATATTTATGTTTTATGGAGTTTACTGAAAAGAATCAATTACTATAAACACCTATTCACTGCTAACTGACATGGTAAGCCCTTTGTCATCTGGGACTCATGAGATCCTTAGAGGTCGTTCTTCTCTTTTGTATCTGGTACTTCAATGTTTGGAATGTTCTAAGAGAGGAGTTATCTGGCTATTGATTAAAAGACTCCAGTGGTGAGGAATCTACTTTATCTGGAGACAGTCTTCCTCCCTCCCTCAGACCCATTTTTGGACATTTATATTTGTTGGAAAGTGTTTCTATAATTTGAGTTGGAATCTGCTGCTCTAATCTATTCAGCTGTCATATCCTGCTAATACTTCTTCGTTATAAACTGAATGTTATCCAACTGTTTTTCACATAACATGATCTCAATTTCTTTTCTTATTTTAGTCTCTTCCTCTGGCTATACTCCATCAATGTATTTCCCAAGTATCATGAGCAGAACAATACTAAAATTGATTATTTAATAGTGCTATATATTTTTAAATTAATTTAGTTGCCACAGAACCTCTACAAGATAGGTACTCTTATTATTCCTCTCTTACTGATGAGGAAACAGAAGCATGGAGACTTTAAATAACGTGCCCAAAGTCACGGAGCTGGTAAGTAGAGAGCTAGAAAATGAACTCTAGCTGCCTACATTCAAAATCTCTACTCTTAAACATGGCACAATTGTATTTTTCTGAATATAGTACTGCTAGTGTCATCTGATTAGGGTTGAGAATGACAAAACTATCACCTCTTTCTATGTATGTATCCTGAGAGACCACATTCATACGTTTGGCCGGTATGATTGACTGTGATACATACAGGGGTTAAGTCGAGAGTCAGATCCTAAAATTCCATACCTGCCTTGCAAAGACCATGCAGAGGTCCTTATCTTAAAGATGATGGAGTCCTACTTTGCATTTAAGATGATGGAGTCCCAATTTGCATTTTTTATTTTGATATCTGTCACGTATTTTTGAACAAAGGGGCAAACCACATGATCGTATTTATATATTTGAAACATTACTGTGAAGCTAGTAGTGAGGATCAATTAGAGCAGGATGAAATGATAAGCCAGGAATTAGATGATGATGAGGGCAATAATCCAGGCCAGATCCAGAGGGAGATGGTAAAGGATGAAGAGATCCAGGCAGTGTTTGGAAGGGTGTGAGGTCAGCACTTGGTGACTGAGTGGATTAAAGGGAGACAAGGTGATGGGAAGGAGATTTAAAAAGGATTTTCAGGTTTTCCTTGAGGACTGTGTAGATGGTGGCATCATTTATCACAGCGGGCAATGTAGTAAAAGGAGTGGTGCTTTGGGGCAGGGGTAGGGTGGATGGAGTTTGGGGGAGGGCACGGGGTGATCAGGAAAGATAAAGAAAATGCCAGGCAAAACGTCCAGGAGAGAGGGCTGCGGGCAGTGGACGTCTGCAGGACCTCAGACGGGAGGCCCAGCTGTACCCAGCATGCTACAGTTTGGCTTCTGTTCTTGGGAGCCCCAGAGGATGAAGTTTCTGAGCTGCCCTTGATGTCTTCCTGTGTCAAAACTCAAGCAAAAGCCTTTCTTTATTGCCTTGTCAGTTGTAAATGAATTTACTTTTACATAAAGGATGATGTTTGACAAGAGCCATATTCATCACTTCAAAATGTTCCCCGAATACTCCAGCAGGGTGACCATTTGGTATAAATGGCATGTCTGATGATTGTAAGTGGTTCTCTCTCAAGAAAATGAATTCCTATTGTAAGAATCTAATATTTTTAGTGTAAAAATACAAGAAATTCAAGTCCCAGGAAAATAAGAATTAAGAGTCTACTTTGTCTAGAATACAGATGTTAGGTCATTCTTCTTCAATTTTCTCTCTAAAAAAAGTATTCTCCTTTTTTTTTTTATCTTTTAAACAACTTTTGTGAGCTCCTCATTACAGATGCATTCATTTATGCAATATTTGTTAGAAATGTACTAGGTCAGATACCTACAGGATGTGAGGGATTAATTCCCTGTTTTTGGCCATTATCAGAAATATGGGAATTCTCAGGAGAAATCAAATGCTGAAGTACAACAGTGAACGTGGCGAATTAGCAACAAATATTAATTGGTGAACTGCTGACCATTTTTAATAGCCCATTTATTCTTGCGGGAATCAAATATTAATTCTTTTTTTTTTTTTTAAGATTTTTTTTTTTTTTGACAGAGACAGCCAGCGAGAGAAGGAACAGAAGCAGGGGGAGTGGGAGAGGAAGATGCAGGCTCCCATCAGAGGAGCCTGATGTGGGGCTCGATCCCAGAATGCTGAGATCACGACCTGAGCCGAAGGCAGACGCCTAACGACTGCGCCACCCAGGTGCCCCAAATATTAATTCTTGCTCCAGAGTATCAAACATGAAACAGTAGGTGTCTGAACTTTGATGCATTTTCTGGAATCAGGCTGCAAATATTACATGAAATAGAGAAAAGAGCCTGGTTCAGAAAGCAGTTCTGTCACCCGCATTGTTATGAGGGTGGTTCTGGGAGGTCTGTTAGCCTCTGGAAGTTGACATCTTTTGCTACCTTACAGAAGAGCTTCTAGTCAAAATTAAGGTCAAAGAGACAAGGAAAATACTGAAGTATTAGATAGAGGGAACACACATTTGACCTTTAAAATTGCCCTAGGTTTTCAAATGACATCCAAAATGTTGGTATCGGTTTGAGCTGTTGTCCCTGCCGTCTGCTCTGAGAGTAGGGAGAGAAAGATGGTAAAGTTGTTCTAAGTTTGAGTGGAGAAAAGGAAGTTCCTGTACTTCTAGAAGTAGTTCTTGGCAAGCCTATTACATGTGCGTCCTTTCCAGTCCAGAGCTGGGTCCTCCCAGTGTGTGCTTTCCCCAGTGTCTGTGACACGGGTCTGGCCCCACATGCCTGCACCTGTCCTGGTATATGAATGAGAGCAGATGACTCACTGAACTCTGAGTATTTTCTTGCTCAACCCCTTCAGATCTAACCACTTTCTCAAGACTGAGATGGAAACAAGGAGATCTGTGGAACAGAGGGTCCTAGGACACTGTAATGGACTGAATGTTTGTAATTCCTAACCCCCAAGGTGATAATATGAGGAGGTGGGGCCTTCAGGAGTTGGTTAGTTCACAAGCTGGAGACCTCATGCATGGGATTACTGCCCTTATAAAAGGGACCCCAGAGAGCTCCCTCGACCCTCTGCCATGTAAGAACACAGTGACAAGATGGCCCATCTATGAATAAGGAAGTGAATCTTCACCAGACATGGAACCAGCTGGCACCTTGATCTTGACCTTCCCAGGCTCCAGAACTGTGAGAAATAAACTTTTGTTTATAAGCCAGCCAATCTGTGGTATTGTTATAGCTAGTGGACTGCATGGACTAAGACAGATGTTAATGCTCTGTAGATCTCTTTCTTATCCTTATTTCCTTTACCCTCTATCTTTCCAAGATCCAGTCTGAAGAAAGGGGTAGCATTGACGGCTAGGGTTGTAACTGAAGCAGAAAACCCTGTCCTAAAAAACCCGAGTTAGTATGTTTGAATAGGGGCACACCGAATATTTTCAGCTCTGTGGCTGAAATGAAAATATAATGGCACTTTTTTTTATAAATGAGAACTGGCAAATGGAGAACTCCTTATCTCATGCAGTTTGGCAATCATTTTGGTAAAAGAAGATGAGGTATCATGAACTTTCAGAGGAATATGCCTGGTAAACTTCTGGAATCCCAAGGGGGACACTGATCTGGAGTGTGGGTTAGTGAGGAGGGTGAGGAGGAGCGGGGATGGACGTGCCTATGTGGTCATTTCTAAGATGTGCATACTCTCCTCACTACATTCCAGTGAAGATAATGTTCTGAGTATAGGAGTGTCCTCTTTTGTTAAAAATACATTTGTCTGAACAAAGGGGTAAGGCCTATTTGATTATTCTGGACTCAGATTTAAGAAGGGGAACAAGCTGGCCTGAGATTATTAAGCATTTACTGCTATAAAGAAGTAATCATTATGCAAATATATAAAGGTCATATTGATTAGTAAGGAAGCAGTAAGAGAGGAGTAACTTGCCAGAGAATAATGAATAAGAAATAGAATGATTTAGCAAGTGTTAAGACTAGATATCAGGAATCTCTTAGCTTCAAGCAAAGGGAACAGAAAGGGGGGGGGGGGCTTTGGCCTTTCCTCCTTTTCCTATTCCCAAATCAAAAGAGCAGTCATGACTGGGTGATCTGGAAGCCTGCCTGGGGCTGTAAGATGCCCTGGCCTATGCCAGGTTTCTCTTTGCAAGTACGGAAGTTGTAAGGGGAGTCAGCAGCAAAAAGTAATGGATAGCTTCTTCTTCTGAAACTGTCAACAGAGCTCAGAGCTCTGAAGTCTTTGAAGTGATGGAGGCAAGTAGTCTGGTGCCACTGGCTTTGAGATCCAAAGAAACCACCAGGGGTGTTCGGGTCAGGCTAAATATCTGAAAGGGTTCAGGAGGTGGTAATGGGGGAGGACCAAACTGAGCTAAGACAGAGTGATTGCTACCAGTTACATAAGACCCCTGACAGGCTCTAGTTCTTTAAACCTTGCCTCAAACAAGTCACTTTTTCAACATGTATTTACTGAGCACTGTTATACGCAAGGCAGTTACCTGCATAGGAAGTATTAGCAGAGGATAAACCCGATCCTCCTAAAGGTACTAAATTAAACCATATAAAATAGTGGCTATTTGGCCATTTTTGACCTATGCAAATGGCAATTCCATATGGTTTCATCTAACACATTCATGTGGGGATAAAGAGATGAAAAATAAGTGAGACCATACATTTATCGTGTCAACTGGGGACAAGTGCCTTGGGGAAGGTTACGCAGGGTAAGGAGGGTGATGCTGCGGGAGGAGGGGCTGATCATTTATAGACAGCAGTCCGGGAAGCCTCACTGATAAATTCACATTTTGGTAAAGAAGTAAAGGATTGAGCCAGGGGTATGGAGGTAAGAGATTTCACATGCAAGGCAGGAGATAACAAGTATAAAGATGCCAAGGTGACCATACTTCTCTTTTTTGAGGAACAGCAAGGAGGCCGGGGTGGCTGCAGCCGAGCAGTCGGGTGGCGATGGCCGGAGGTGAGTTAGAGACTTAGGAGGCAGGCAGCCAGGTCTCCAAGGGGCTGGAGGCTAGGTCGGGACTGTCTTCTGCCCAGAGTGACACGGCAGTCATTGCAGGACTTTGAGCATTGGAAGGCTGTGGTCGATGCAGACTTCCCTGGACTCCCTGTGCCGGGTGTGTTGAGGGTAAGGGGTGAAGCACAGAGTCATTTTCTGAGGTTGCAGAACTAGTCAAGGCACAAGAGGTCGGACTTGTGGAGTGGTGTGGTAGCAGTGGGGGTCCTGAATTGTGAGGGTAGAGCCTGACAGGATTTGCTGAGAGCTGATGGTAGGGTGTGTGAGAAAAAGAGGAGGCGAGGATGAGTCTGAGATTAATATGCGATTTTGCCGTTGTTAGGTAAACACAGATAAATTATCACTCCAACAGATAATTATAATTTAATGAGCATGGATGCACTTAAAAATCTCTGACTAGATTCTGTGCCATTGTTTTTCCCAAGAGTAAGTGTCTATTGGATTTACCCCGTGTTTATAGGCCTTTCTATTCATTCACTGGAAGAGTAATCCTTGTAGTAACAAGACCTAAAGGCTGAGAGTCAAACAGAGCTGGGTTCTGACTCTGCCACTTAGCAAAGGTGTGAGGTATCTTTCCTGGAAGCCTCAGACACCTCTGTTAGATGAGGCAAATAAAACCTACTTGGAGTGGTAGTTGTGCTTAAACGAGACGACGCATGTAATGCATGTACAAGATAATGCACGGCTCTGTGGAACAGCGATGACTATTTTATCTAAGGTCGGTGCTCATAAAATGTGTCCGGACACTGGGGGAGTGCTTGGCAGCTCTCTGCAACACCTTCACATGCTTCATCTTTTAACCTGTGGGGCGTTTATACTGAGAACAATTTTTATGATGGTTGTTCTTTTTATGTTGGTAAAAATAATGGTCATTCTATCGCAAAAAGGTCACTGAAATTTTGTGACCCTTATAAATTAATAAAAGTAATTAAGTGAAAACTGTGCTAGGCCCTGCCTGGTCCCTGCTAATGTCACACTTGGTCTCCATCTTCTGGCCATAATGACTTGAGGCTGCCCCTCTGGATCAGCTTTGGGCACTCAAGGTCAAGGTAACCCTAAGTCATTCAAACTAGATTTCTGCCGTGATTGCTATCCCTAAGTTCCCACAGATGTAACCTACATATTATCCTCTGATCCTAAGAATGGGGGACCTGCCTTCTTCTGGCTACAGCTTCTCTCAGAGCCTGGAGCTTGGTTCTCGAATATCTGCCTGGTGACCATGACCCTCTTACCCTATTACCACAGAATTTAGTGCCCAAACTGGACCACTTTGGAGAGTGAAACACAGAGCTATTGACAATTACGCAAGGACAACCGTATTTATAACTATGTAACCTATAGGTCTGGATTTGCATAGGCCAGTCCAATTTTTGCCATTGGTGCTTTTCTGTTCTTGAATTGTTTTGATTTGAACAATAAATTGTACAACCCACCTAAAGAGTTACAGAAACCTCCTGGGAGCAGATCTTTTTCTGTTTAATGGTAACTTTATCAGAGAACGAATTCCTATGTAATACATGCATCTGTTTCTAAAGTGTACTCTGGTCCATTTATATCATTTTCTTATTCTGGCATCAATAAAATTTTGATTACTATAGCTTCACAGTGCATTTTAACACAAGAGACACCGAGCCATCATTTTTTTTCTACCAAAAATTTCTTGGCTATTCTTAGCATTTATTCTTCCAGATGAATTATAGATGTATCTTGTCAAATTTAGTTTTAAAAATATTAGGATTCGGTTTGGAATTGCTCTGAATTTTGGGGTGAGCTTAGAGAGAATCAACATTTTTGCCAAATCAAATGTTTCTGTACTTCCTGCCTTCCTGCTTGGACATTTGACGATCATTGCTGCGGATTTACAATTCTTATGCTCTATTCACCTTTTGGGGTAGCCCACTGGTTAGATTTGTTGCTGGTCTCCACAGTCATTATTTATGCTACACAGTGGGTCTAATGCCCTGCACAAAAGATTGTACCATTTTTCAGGGTCTTCTGCTGAGTCAGACCCTATGTCTGTCGCACCCCAGTAGGAAGGCACTGTTTCCCATTCGACCCTGACCAGGTATGAGAACCGGTCATGCAAACGCCAACCATACGACATGATAAAATGTACTTTCATTAAGCAGTACAAGCATTCTGTACTTTTAGAGAACTTGAAAATGCATTTACATTGTGCATACTGTAATGGGAGTATAATGGTTAAAAATTGAATGGTTCCAGTGAATTCAAGGTAAATTAGAGACTGTACATATCAGGGGTGAAAAGCTAAATCGATGCGGTCAATTAAGGAAGGCACATTTTGGAAACCGAAGGAGTCTTTGCATTGCAAGTGGCAGGCTACCTTTCAACCTCATCCTGCTGGGCTGGGTAATGGTCCCAGATCTGTAAATGTGATGGCTTCTTCCTTGGGGGAGGGAGCGGGTGGTGTTTTGGGGTTTGTTTTACTTTGAGCATTAGGCAGTCCCCTCTGGGTAAGCCGGCAATTGCTGTCACGCTGTTGTTCAATGTTAGTACATCACAGGGTGTCCTTCTCTTTCGGCTTCCCTTGTGCAAAAATAAGAGAAATGTGTGAAAATTAAACACTGAATTGATGAGTCTGGCTTAGTTTTCTATTTGCTCTGTAAGCTAGAGATGGGCTCTTTTATTATTCTCTTTGTTTACGTGAAGGGAATGACGCCACAGGTCGGTGGGATGAGGAGAAAATGCAGGTCTGCAGCCTGAGAAGTACAAGCCCGTTGACTGTCTCCTGTAAGGGAGGCTCCTCCGGAGAAGTGAAAGGGGCAAAGCAGGGATCCCGAAAGCAATGCTTCTTGACCTTTTAAAATTCATGCCTCCCACAGTGCTTTCCATTCTGTTTTCTGACTAGTCTTGTGTGATATTGTGATTTATACTATGAAGTGCATATTTGGTCTTCTTCCTGTTTCTGGCACAAAGCTCCTAAAACCCTTACTTTCCTAAGTAAGGAAAGCTGCAAAGGTGTCCTTTGTTATGTTAATGAGGTGACTTTTGGAAAGCACCTTTGGTTGGGGTCTGGTTGCCAGGAGAATTGACCTTGTGGGTCAGAGGGTTGGAACTTTTGCACCCCCAACCTCTGGGGACGAGGGTGGGGCTGCAGCTTCCATCAGTCACCAATGGCCAGTGATTTAATCAATCCTGCCTATGCAATGCAGCCTCCCCCAAGCCCCACAAGGACAGGGTGAGGGGAGCTTTTGGATTGGTGAACACACAGAGATTTGGGGAGGGTGGTGTGCCTGGGGAGGGCATGGAAGCTCTGAGCCCTTCCCCCACAGCTTGCCCTGTGCATCTCTTCTGACTGTTCCTGAGTTACATCCTTTTACAATAAATGGGTAAGCCGGTAAGTAAAATATTTCTCTGAGTTCTGTGTTCTAGCCATTCTAGCAAAGTAATTGAATCCAAGGGCGGGGGCAGGTTTCAGGAACCTCTGATTTATAGCCAGTAGGTGAAAAGCACAAGTAACAGCCTGGAGCTTGTGATGGACATGATGCAGGCAGAGGGCAATCTTGTAGGACTGAACCCTTCACCTTTGGAATCTGATGCTGTCTCCAGGTAGATAGTGTCAGAATTGAGTTGAGTTGTAGGATATCCTGTGGGTGTTTGAGAAATGCTTGATATTGTGCGGGAATCATTCCATACCCTCCCCAACACACACACACACACACACACACACACACACACACACACACACACGGAAATAGGGTCCAGGAAGTAAGGTTAGGCAGAAAATCTCAACCAAGGCAGCACAGCAATTGGGGGAAACTGGCTTTAGGAGAGGAGCTCCTCCACTGTCTGGGAGGCAGATGGTCCAGGCATCAAGGTTTGAGGTCCAGGGACCTGAGAGCAGGTGGTTAATAAAGTGTTGCTGAAAGAATCTTTGATTAAATTGTTCTGGAGGAATCTATACTTAAGATCCTATCTGCATGGAGTGGATAATGGAGGGAGATCATCCCTGGGAAAAGAGCCAGTCAAACGGAATGTGGACACAGCAGCCCTTGGTCATGCAGATGATTAGATCGAAGGAGGAAGTGTCCGAACACAAGTCCCGTCCAGTGGATTGGCCCAACGTAGAGTGTGTGTGTGGGTAAGGGGCACTCCATCTCAGGACTAACGAGGCACAAACCTGCACACAACTTCAGGCATTGGGTTGTAGATGACAGGTGGGTCTTGACTGAGATTTTGTGGGTGAGGAGAGAAGGTGGATGGGGGAACAGTGGTCATACCTGTGGCACCTCATCCTAAGTCTGAAAATGAAACCTAATCCCTAGCTCTACTCACAGGGGTTGTAGATGGATGAAGAGGATGTTTTGAACTACTGGCTCCTTGTACAGTAAGTTCCTGCCTTTGGCATTTATTCAAGAATTTTACACAAGTAATTACTTTTTAAGAGTTTGGTTTGTGTTTCTGTTTGTAACACATGAAGAGATATGGCAGAAATGAAATGACAAAATATGAACGTAAAATAACAAAAATAAGAAAATATGAAAGTAAAGCAATTCAAGATAATATTGTAGTTGTCACAAGGCAGTGAAATTAATAACTGAATCACTTGCATAAAAGATATTTTTCATAGGAATCTGGGAGAGGGAGATATCTTTCTGGGGATGTTAAGGGAAGATTTTATATATGAGGTGGGATTGGAGATGAATTTTTTTGTTCCAATGAAATTTGGAGAGGCAGAGAGGAATGGAGATGTACAGAAGTAGATGGGGAGAGGAAGAAAAGCAGTAGGTGTATTGAAGGGATGGTGTATTGAAGAACAAAGAAAATCTTAAATCAAGATTAAAGGAGGGAGAGGGGGACAGAAGAAGGTTGAGTATAGAATAGAGTATTTGGAGTAGAAACGATAGGATATTTTGTGTCTTACAATTGCCATCTTCTTAGTAGAAGTAGGAGAAGGGCATTTAATTAAATGTGAGGGGAGCAGAGGTAAGCTTGAGGGTATGATAAATAGGGAGAAGTTCTAGAATATCAATTTTTGAGGAATTCTGGGTACTGGGGAGTAGACAAGTGGTTAATAAAAGCATTGCCTTGTACAAAACCAGAAAGGATAGAGTCCCCCCCCCCTCCGCCAAATACACACACATATATAAACAATACACAGCCAAACGGACTCTACCATAGCCGATCTAGATGCCTGACTGGCACGTGCTGAAGAGGAAGTAGGTGGGTGTTGTAAGAG